>NW_006399879.1:7168169-7184467 GCF_000299155.1 Elephantulus edwardii | reverse complement strand
CACACTGCCGTCCTCCACCTCACACTGCCGTCCTCCACCCCACACTGCCGTCCTCCACCTCACACTGCCGTCCTCCACCCCACACTGCCGTCCTCCACCCCACACTGCCGTCCTCCACCTCACACTGCCGTCCTCCACCCTGGCCCACTGTCTGCTTGTCCTTGGGGTCGCTCTGCAGACTCTGTGGCAGTCCACGGTGGTCCCTAACCGAGCGTGCCCTGAGGCTGCCCCCTGAGTCTGCCCTGTCTGTGGAAACAGCCCCTTGTTTGGATCCCTGTGGAATTCACTGACTGTAGCAGGAGGTCAGGGCGGCGTCCTGTGCTTTCACATGTGATGACTCCCTGCCTGTCATTGGGTGATGGCCCAGGTGATCTGGAATTGGCTGTAAGCAGCCCCGTTGTCATGATGCTGGCCGGACCAGGTGGCTCAGGGCAGCCGGACCCCACTCTTAGGGCTTGGCCCCTGTGAAGGGTTTGTGGGGTGCTTGCACTCATGCATGTTAATCTGGTGAACCAGGCCTTGTGCCCTCGGCCACACCGTCACGGCCACTGATCTCAGAGGACTCTCACTGTGGACTCAGGCTCCGGGCTGTGTCTCCCAGCAGTGCTGCCTGGCCAGCTGGACCCTTCCAGGCCCTCGTTCTCTGGGAAGCCGTGCTGCGAGTGAAGTGGGGTTTGAATGCTGCCCTTGGCCGGCGCTGCGTGCTCAGGGCCCGGTGCCGCGCTCTGGGCCAGGCTGGTGTGGATCCCCGAGCCCGGGTCCCGGTCACCACCAGGAGTGGGTGGAGGGCTCATGGATGGTGGGCATGGCAGGTGGTGACCTGTGAGCACTGGTTGGCGAGGACCTGCCGCAGGCCAGAGGACCGCTGGGAGCCGTGGGGAGGGTGGCAGTTAATGTGGGTGGACCTCCATCTTTATCACGTGCACCTCCAGCTGTGCCTCACCCTTCTCCCTGCTGCCCGCCTTCACTTAGGAGAACTGGGGTGCACTCACGGGAACTCGAGTGCTCTGGGGCGGGTTTGGGACCATGTGATGGTGCAGCACCCAGGTCAGCTCTTAATTCAACACAGACTTAGTCTCTCAGTCCTCGGGTGAGACTTTTAAGGATTTGAACTTTTAGAATTTTTCTTCCTGTTACAGATACTTGACATCTGTTAGTTATTAATGAGTTGGGCTTCTGAGTCCTTCATGCTGAAGTTAAGATAGAAAGCTTTAAAGCCCCTTGTCCTCCAGGACTGGGAGTCCCAGGGCAGTGAGGAGAGCAGGGTGAGGTGGCCTCGTCCGAGATGAGGTGGATGGGGTGAGGTGAGGTGGGTTGATGGCCGCTGATGCCCTGATGTTCCTGGCAGGTGTGCCTGGTGGGACGGTCCAGGACGTACCCGGCCGCTGAGGAGGCGTCGGTGGACGCACAGAGGACAGTCTACATTCAGAGTCAGGGGGGCCCCAGGAGACAGCCGTGCTCGGGGCCCCTGCAGCCTCCCCCCGAAGCCCAGGAGGTGGGGACTGAAGCCCAGCCTCCAGCCCCAGGGGCGTCTCCGTGTAGACTGTGGGTGCCGGGGTTCCGGCCTCGGGAGAAGGTGGAGCGCGTGAGGAACTGCGCCTCTGTCCCGAGGGACCTGGTGGACCGGGTGGTTCTGCAGGTGGCCCAGCGACTGCTCAGCACCGGGGAACCCCATGCCAACGGAGGTGGGACTCCCTGGAACCCAGGAGGTAATGTCCCCAGCCTAACGTGACCCTCAGGGACACAGGGCAGGAGTGGGGCGTGCTGGTCACTGTGTCCTGAGAGCTGGGGTTCCTGCAGGCTCGGGGACCTGGGGACCTGGGGTGGGCATTGCGTGGCTAGGCCAGCCCCACGGTGGCCACCCTGAGGAAGGACAGAAAGGCCCAGGGACACAGGGCCCTGTGGGTGGAGGCGCAGGTTTCGGGGCAGCAGTTGGTGCTGCGTGGGGACATGGAGCTCCCCTTGCTGGTCCTGACAGTGCATGGCGGGCTGTCCTGTGAGCAGTGGCCCGAGGGCGCTGGGGCACGTGGCAGGGACCTCGGGCCACCAGGAACTGTGACCACAGGGACAGCAGCCTTCCAGCTGGGGTGGTGCCTGGCCACCAGGGAGCTGGCTTCAGATGCACGGTGTGGGGTGCAGTGGGGACTGACCCCGGGCTCAGCAGACATGCTGGGCTCAGAGCAGAGTCTCCACCGAAAGCAGTGAGCTGGCGGGGCTCGCCCCACTTTGTACCCGCTCCCCTGTGGGCGGAGCTCGCCCCAGTGGCTCCTGCCCTGCTGGTTGTGGGGAGCAGCCGTGTGGGGCCCACAGAAGGGGTTCCCTCACTGGTTTGACTGCAGCCCTCCTGGGCTGCGCAGACCTGTGGCAGCCGTGTCTGGGAGCTGGGGGCACCCTGAGGGTTGGGGTGGTGTGGAGCCGGGATGTGCCAGGTATAGGAATGTCTCCCGTAGCCGGGCTGTGACGTTCTCTCTGTGGACCTCGCTCCCCAGGAAGCCTCTCCCTGACGGAAATTGCCGGTGAGCTGGACCAGGAGACGTTGCAGCAACTGAAGAGGGAGTGCGGGGGCCTGCAGACACTGCTCCGCAACCACCACCAGGTGTTCTCAGGTGAGGGCTGTGCACCCCACAGGCAAGACCACGGTCTCCGCCCTCTGGGAGCAGTGGGGCTGGGCAGACAGACGTGGTACCCTGGCCCTGGGCACACAGCAGGGTGGACGCTGTCACTGCACACGTGGGGGCTGTGTTGGAGAACGTGGCCTGTGTCTCAGGACACAGGATGGTGGACGCTGTCACTGCACACGTGGGGGCTGTGTTGGAGAACGTGGCCTGTGTCTCAGGACACAGGATGGTGGACGCTGTCACTGCACACCCAGGGGCTGGGGTGTGAGGATGTGACCTTTGTCCCTGGACACAGCAGGGTGGACGCTGTCACTACACACGTGGGGTTTGTGGTGGAGGACGTGGCCTGTGTCCCTGGACAGGGAGGACTGGTATCCTCGCCCCCTCCCTTTTATTGTCCGAGCATGTTTCTGTCTGGTCTCACGGGACAAGCCCGTCTTGCACTGTAAGCGCGTGTGACGTGGTTTCTGTGCAGGTCATGTGGGGACGTGTCTGTTCCTGGAAGGAGAAGGTCTGGGGGTGGGGCTGCAGGGAAATGTGGCCTCCGGTCAACCAGGCAGTCACCAAGGGGGGACTTCAGCCAGGAGGCACTTATTTTCTAAATAATACCGATTGACTTTTTACAAACAAAAGTAAGTTATTTCAAATTTATTTAAAAGTAAGTTTATTAGACATTTTCTTGAAAAATAAAAACAGCCACTGTTGTTAGTTGATCCAGCTTCACAAGAGGGGGGCTGACTTCACAGCAGAGGCCGCCCCCTCCTCTGACTTGGCCGGGTCGGGCTCCTCTCCAAAGAGCAGCTGGTGGGTCAGGACCGGGTCTTCTCAGCGGGCAGCCAAGCTCCTCACCGCCTGCCCACTCGAGCTCCTGCTAGAACAGCGGTTCAGAGGCAGAGCTTTCCAGTAGCCGCGGCCTCCCCTCTGGATGCCTGTGTGTGGGCACCGTGCCCACCTTTCCCCTGCAGTGTCCCCATGCCTGGCAGCCCCCCAGGAAAGCCCCCTTTGTGGAAGTGGGAGCACGTGACGTGCCCACCCTGGGCCAGATTGCTGCCCTGCGCCACCCCTGGCCTGGTGAGAACTGTGCAGGACAGGTGTGCTGGTCGCATCCCCAAGGCAGGTGCAGAGCACAGGGGCAGGGTCACTCACCCAGCTGTCATAGGACGGGATCCCCAGGGATCCTAGGTGTATGGTCTCACCCAGGTATCCCGGGGCGGGGTCCCCTGGGATCGAGGCATCTGGGGTGCGTGTGTGTCGTCTCCTGTCCCCACCCCACCCGCCGACCTTGCTGCCCAGCCGTCTCTCAGAGCCGGTCGTCAGCCTGCTCTGGTCGGGCATCTGCTTGGGTTGTTCTCACCTTGAGCCCTCAGGGCGTTACCTGCATGAGGCGGCTGCTGACGAGTCCTCCCGTCCCGACGTCACGTCCTCCGTCCGGTCCTCCTCAGCCTCGGTGAAGTTTTCAGTGGGTTGTGCACAGTTGCACGTCCGGGAATAACACGAGTGACACTGCTGGAGCATGTTGGCTGATCCCAGCGGACCCTCCCTGCTCTCGGTGACGCCAGGGTTTGCTTACGGGGCACGGTTTGCGGCTGTCTTTGAAGCAGGAGGAGGTGACGTTTTTACCTGGTGCCATCCTGCACCAGGGAGCGTCAGCCGCCATCATTCAGTTTTCACGAAGTACCAACTTCGAGACCTAAATTCGCCCGAGTGTTCGGGGCAGCCATCGGACCCCGTGGAAGGAGCAGGTCGACCAGGTCCGCTGCCGCTTCCGGTGCCGTCACGGTGCTCCCCTCACCTGCGCGCCCGACTCTGTGTCTTCTCATTAGGTCAGAAATCTGGCATCTGCGTTAGTGCAGGAACGTCGGTGATTGTTCTCACTGCTCCCTCTGGTTTTCACGGTACCGGAGTGGAGGCCCGTTGGGACAGAACCACAGTTGGCTGAAATCTTGTCCGTGTTGTCTATCACCGCCACTGTCCCCAGGTTTTCAGCAAGGTCTAGCCACCCCTTCAGTGAGGGTCAGAGTCATCTTTTCACCACGTCAAGGACCCAGCGGCACAGAAAGCCCGCCATTGTTTGTGCCGGATGCGTCTTTCCTGTCCTGTAGACCCCACCTGTTACCATCAGGGTTCTGACACCAGTCTGAGCGCACTCTCCTGGAGCGTGTCGTCATGGCGGGGGGTAGACTCCTACACACTCCGCTGAGCGTGGGGTCTGTCAGTGATACCAGCACCGACCGCCTCACCTTGACCTCTCAGTGCAGCCGCAGGTGGGACAGGTGGGACCTTTCCCGACTTGAACTAGGCGGAGCCCCCGTGCTCGATGCACAGTTTCCGGTGAGCACAGTTGGGTGGTCTGGGATGGCCGTTCTCTCAGTGTGAGTGTAACTTGCTGTGTTTCACATGGTCACAAGCCTTTGCGAGTCAGTAAATCGTGGGTAGACCTCTCCCTGGCATTTGCTTCCAGCCCATCTGACCTCAGCAGTGATGTCCTTTGTTCTCGGCCTCTTGAATCTAGCTTGAGTTTGCGTCGATCTGTTGGTGTACTCTTCTGGCTGTTTTTGGATAATCTTCAGGAAGATTTTGCTCGCGTGTGGTATAAATGACACTGTTTGAATTTCCATATTCTGTTGGGTCGCCCTCCTTGGGAACAGGATGAATCAGGGTCTCTGCTGTCTGTCGGTCAGGTAGCCACCTTCCAGATTCCGGGGTGCAGACTGGAGGGCAGGTGCTGCCTGGCACGCTGTCCAATGCCTGGGCCTTGTCTTTGCGGGCGCCGTCAGTGCTGCGCGGCCTTCCTCCTGGCCTGCTGGCTCTTACCACGTGCTGCTTCCTACAGGGTCCGTGGCAGCCAGTGCCGTGGGCCAGGGTGCATCATTCAGTGTTCTGCCCATAGCCCTGCAGCGTTAGGACTTGAGGCTTGAATTTACCCTTCCGTTCTTTCAGCCCAGCCTGGTCTTCTCTTCTGGTTTTCACGTCGGCCCTTGGCACATCTTGATCTATCTTTCCTCGGCTTCCGGGCTGCCCTTTGGTCCGCTCTCTTAGTTCACCCTTTCTGCTTTTGGGCTTTGGCTTCTCTGCGTTCAGGAGGAGCTGCAGAGTCTGCTGACTTCCCCATGGGTCTCCCTTTCCCGCCTCGACTGACCTCAGGCTGATGAACTTGACGTCTTTCCACAGCTCCCGGCTCTTGAACCATTAGTGTTGAGGGCAGCAGGGCAGTGCTCGGGTTGGTTTATTTTATCGGGTGGGTAGACTCAGATGTCGCACTTTGGTTCTCGAGGATTGTTTGAATTTGTCTCGACTTCAGTTTGGAAGTGCGTCTGAGTAACTGGTGTCCCAGCCGTCGCCGGGCCTGGTCTGCCTGCGTACCTGGTGCTGAGCTGGCCCCTCAGGTCTCCACACACACGTGCCTTCTGCTTCCCATGGGCTCTGGCAGGTGAGGACGTGGGCCTTCCACCACTGATGGTGTTTAAAGAGGCATTTGCAGTGGGTCAGTCATGGGATGGAATTCTGTCATTCTGTCTCCAGCTTTGTCTGTCCTCCGCAGTCCCCAGGCCCTCACACGTCTGGGTTGCGTGTTCAGTGACCTTCAGGTTGGTAGAAATCCTGACCCCTGTCCTCTGGCGTCAGTGGCTGACGTGTGTACTTGAATAGGAGTTGTAGTAGCAGACCTCCCTGCGTGCGGTGGACAGTGCCTGTCTCCTGTCGCACGGGACAGCCCGGGAAGGGCTGGACGAGGACACAGCTCCTTGATTGCGGGCAGACTGTGGAGTTATTTCAGAAACCTGAGATGGGAGACCCGGGAGTGGCCGCCCTGGGGCTCTGCTCCTGCACGGCATTCTGTGGGGTGGGGTCACCGCCGAGCTGAGGGCGAGCTCTGGGGACCCCAGCCCGGCTTCGTCCCTGCCATCCTGCACTGGGCCACTAGGGGCTGCTGTTGGGTCGTGGAGGGAGGGGAACAGGTGCAGGTGTATGCACCTGACTGGGCAGGACCCTGGGGGACAGCGCCTGGGCGCTCAGACCACCCCTGTCCAGGGCAGGGCTGCCTCTGGTCCGAGCCGAGGGCCAGTGGTGACCCAGTGGACTGCGGGGAACCTCTGCTGGCCTGTCTGAGCTGTTGCTGCCCATGCTGTTCACAGGCTCCTGGGCCCCCCTCCTCCCATGGCTCCGACCCTGGGGAACCCGAAGGCTGCGCTACCCTAGGTCCCCCAGATCCTCATCTTGGGGAACAGTGAGGTCACTGGCTGTGCTGCCCAGTGTCCACCCATCTCCCGTGTCCACCCACCTCCCTCCACTCCTGTATCCTCTCCACCCAGCTGACCACACCCTCTCCACATACCACATCCTCTATCCTACTATGGTCCCTCCATGATCACATCTCTCACCCCGCCACGGCCCCCTCCTGCTACGGCCCCCTCCTGCCACGGCCCCCCTCCTACCACGGCCCCCCTCCTGCCACGGCCCCCTCCTGCCACGGCCCCCCTCCTGCCATGGCCCCCTCCTGCCACGGCCCCCTCCTGCCACGGCCCCCCTCCTGCCACGGCCCCCTCCTGCCATGGCCCCCTCCTGCCACGGCCCCCTCCTGCCACGGCCCCCGCCACTATCGCATCTCTCACTCCTATTGCAGCCTGTGACTGACTCCCCTGTTCACACGAACCCCAGCCCCCTGTACACCCCACCCTGGTGAGCATTTGGAGCCGAGAGGAGAGCGTGAGCTGTGGGGGGCGGGCCGTGGGGACATGGTGGGTCCACAGTTCCCAAAGGTCACACAGCAGTGCTGCCAGGGGCGGGGCCAGCAGGTCGGGTGCCGCTGGTACCAACTGGCAGGTCTGGTCCATGGGGCCCCTTTGCTGCCTGGGGAGAGCGAGAGTGATGTGGGCTTGTGATGACCTGGGGACCCTGGGCCAGAACTGCCCCTTCCTTTCCTGGATCCCTACAAGTCACTCCCCCTCATCTCCGCTCCCCCTCATCCCCTCTCTCCTCCCCCCTCTGCTTCCCTGTATTTGTTCCCCCGTCTTCCCTCCCCACCTCCCTCCCCCTCATCTCCTTGTCCCCTCATCTCCCCTCTTGTCTCTGCTGCCCCTTCACCTCTCCTCCCCCTCACCTCTCCCTTCATCACCGCTCCCCCATCTCTGCTCACCCCTCGTCTCCCTCCCCCCTCGTCTCTGCCCCCCCCAGCTGAGAGTGGACCTTCTCACCCCGAGGCTCCTTGTCCCCCTTCCACCCGGCAGCCTGTCACAGCCCTCAGCGTGTGGGTCTTTGTAGTGGTGACCTCTCATGGCTGACCCCCCACCTCTGTCGCCCACAGTTGGGAACGGGCAGGTCCGTCTCCGAGACTGGAGGGAGGAGCAGCCGCTGAGCTCGCCGGACGCTCGGACCTTCAAGACCCGGCTCTGCTGGTTCTTCATGCATCACCCTGACGGCTGCGCCCTGCCCGCCCCCCGCTGCCCCTTTGCCCACGGGCCCGAGGAGCTGCGGCCTGGCCGGAGTGAGAGGAGGGCCCGGCCGGTGCCACCTGAGGCTGCTGTGTCTATGGAGGCCTGACGGCGGGCAGGTGGCACCCAGACTGTGCCAGGTCCCGGGAGGACGATGCCCTGCACACTGTCCTGTCACTCACCTGAAGCGGCCCGCTGTCCTACCTGCCCCTGTCCCTCTCCCTTTCCTGAGATGGGGACTCAGCCCCGCTGGTCCAGGCTGGCCTGGGGAGGGCTTTCCTCTTCTCCTTGATAAACCTGGTGCTTGTCCTTGATTCCCGTGTCCTTGTTGACCCCCTGCTGCGATCACCTGCTTGGCCTGTGGGGTCAAGGCTAGGTCAGCCCCCCGGGAGGACAGAGGCGTGAGTTGGGGGAGTCGAGGATGCTGGGATAGGAAGGACCTGGGGTAGCCTTCCCTGCAGCCCCTCAAGGCTTGGGGTGGGAGGAGGCTAGGACAGTGAAGGATGGGACAAGGTTGGTCTTCCCCCTCCCCTGCTCCCTCCAGGCCTGGGGAGAGGAGATGGGAATTCCACCAGGGGTGGGGCTCCTGCGTCCTGAGCACCTGGGGGTCAGCAGTGGCTAAAACAAGGCCTTGGCTAGACAAGTGGCTGTGGGCGGGCCCAGAAGGCCCGAGAACTGAACCCTCATCAGGACAGTGGGAAGAGGAATCCAGGCCGGGTACCCCCCCCAACCTCAAGTTATAACATGTCAGACTCAGCTCCCCTCTCTGGCGTCTCTGTTGCAGCCCTCACCCCATGGCAACCCCCTAGGTCCACCTGTTCCCCTGCTCCCCATCCCAGCAGTCTTAGGGACCCTACACCCCAGCTTAGCAGAGCCATTTCTCAGGGCCTTGGACCCCAAGCCATAATCCACAGTCAGTGGCACTTGGTGTCTCGGACCCCAAACACATCGTGGGTGGTGAGCCCTGGCGGGGGTCACCTGCCCGCCCCCAGGCCTGCCCTGGTGGGGTCACCTGCCCGCCCCCCCGCCCCTCACCCCCAGGCCTGCCAGTGCGTGTACTTGTTTGAACTTTGCCTGCAGTACTGCTTCCAGTCAAAACACAAAACCAGAGCCGTGCAGTCATGGAGCCCCAGGCAGGGCTTGGCCACAGCTCAGAACCTTCTAGAAGCAGACCCACCGGGCCTGGCGTTGTACTCGGTTCCCTTCCCAATCCTGCCTGTTCTCTAGCTGTGTGCTGACACTGGGGTATCTGTGACCCTGCATTCCAAATGACCACTGTCCTGATGGTCCAGCTTCGTCAGGAGGCCCTATGCTGAAGATGATTAGGGGAGGATTCTGGGGGCGAGGTGAGAGTCTGGGTCCTGCAGTTCAGAATCCTAGGCCAAGGTCAGATGGGGCAGAGGTGGCCCTGGGGGGAGAATGCTGACCAGCTCAGCAGGGCTGTACTGGAGCCAGGCAGCCTGGGCTGAGTCCGCCTCCACGTGGCTCCAGGGCCATGGGCCAGGCCTGTGTTGGCCTCCAGCCGGCTAGGCTTGGCCCCAGGCTTCTGCACCCCCCCACACACGCCCCAGCTGCTTTCTTCCCCCCTCCACCTTCTTCCCCGATTGCCTTCCCCCCCCAGCCGCCTTTTCCTCCCCCAGCTGCCTTCTCCCACCCCCTCATCCCCCACTGCCTCCCCCCTCCCCCAAGCTACCTTCCCCCCCTTCCTCCAGCTGCCTTCCCCCGCCTCTTGGAGACATCTGGGCACAGAGCGGAGCTCAGACCTGCTGCCCTAAGGTGAAGCCCGGTTATGTCCCTTCTGACAGCCTGGCCTGACCCGGTGTCCCCCAGGGGTAACCCCTCTCCTCCCTGAGTGAGAGGCAGGGTATTTTTGAGGAGAGGACCTCCCGCCCTGACCCCTGCAGTTGGCAGTGTCCCAGCCCCCCAGCACCGACGGTGTCCTCCTAGAAAGCGAGTCTTGGACCTGGCCTCTGTGTCCATGGAGAAAGGCCTAACCAAGGTTTTCATAAGGTGGGAGGTGCAGGGGCCATCGCCCACCTCCTAATGTCTCAGGAATGCCAGGGGGTCTCTGTAAGGGGGGTGTATAGAGAAAGCACGCCACATCCCTGTCTTGAGAACACTGGTGTCCCTGCAGAAGGGGGTAGAGGGGGCCATCACCTCACTTCCCTGTGGCTCCACGATCCCTGCACGAAGGGGATGCAGAGTCCGATCACCCCATCTCCATGTGTCTCAGGAACACCTGGGTCCTTATAAACGTGGGGTCACGTTGTGGGTCATGGCCTTGGGTCCCTGGTTCTCACTGGTGCAGCAGAACCTGTGTGAGGTGACCCAGCATCTCCCCTTGGAAAACAGGGTATAGAAGCCCCCATGATTTCTCAGACGCCATGGGGTCGTGAGGTGACGCAGGGTGCTGACTTCGAGTGACCTCAGGCTGTCTGATGGCCTGTCTGGTAGCCTCAGGGTCCCCTGAAGCTGCTCTCATGGACCAAGTGTCCCCTAACCCCTTGCAAGGTGGTGTCTTGTGTTCATGAAGGCGGAGCAGAGCAGCATGCGTCCCTGAGTTGGAGTTTGGCTCCTGGGATCTTGTTAAACTGGGATCTGTGATTCAGTAGCTGGTGGAGAGGCAGGCTCTCGGAACTGGGTCAAATGGGAATGAACTCTGTGAAGATCACACGAGACGGAGGGAGCGCTGCTCAGCTGTGAGGAGACCGTGGTTCCCTGACACAACACGGGTGAGCTCAGTCAAGTGCCGGGGACTCAGGAGTCCCGTGTGTGACAGGACCCGGCCTGTGCTGTCCTCACCATCCAGACTGCTCAGCCCTGAGGAGACGTGGTTCCCTGATCCGGGCTGTAACCCGGGTGAGCTCAGAACCAAGTCCGTGTTGCCCTGTCCGCCTGTCGTGTCAGGCTCAGAGTCGTGGTCACTGTCAGTCCATCCGATTGACGGCCTTCGTCTTAGGCTGGCCTTCCTCGCTAAGCCTGATGCCATGTAGGGACTAGGCCCTTCTGAGGGTGTGTGTGTGTGTGTGTGTGTGTGTGTGAGTGAGTGTGTGTGTGTGTGTGTGAGTGTGACGAGGTGAACCGAGTCAGAAGGACAGATACTCTGTGGTCCCACTTCCGTCCAGGGTGGACCACTGTAGACAGCCCGGGGGGGGCAGGCTGGGGAACGGTGGGGTCACTGCAGTGGGGGGAGTTCTGGGAAGTGCCCAGACTGTGCATCTGAAGATGATGAACACGGTGAATTTTACTTTGTATCTTGTTTTATGTGCTGTCGAGTTGCCTGCGACTCACGGTGGCCCTGGGTATAATAGCACTAACCCCTGCTCTATCCTGTGCCAATCCTATTGTCTCCGACACACCCACCCCCAGAACCCCGGTCACTGAATCAAGTGTGTGTATCTTAACCATCCTTAAAGATGGGCACGTTCTCATTACTGTGTGTTGATGGGTTCCCACAGTGTCTGTGTGGCTTCCCGTTGCTGTGTGATG
Organism: Elephantulus edwardii; assembly: GCF_000299155.1. Classification (NCBI taxonomy): domain Eukaryota; kingdom Metazoa; phylum Chordata; class Mammalia; order Macroscelidea; family Macroscelididae; genus Elephantulus; species Elephantulus edwardii. The sequence continues at coordinate 7,172,931 of NW_006399879.1, read as the reverse complement.
GTTTGCAGGTGGCCACGTGGTGGACCTCACTCGCACTGTCCTGGACCTGCTTGTGCTCAGCCTGGTGGTCAGCATCAGGCTGGCCCTCATCCTCGGTGCAGGGGCAGAGCCGGGGGCACTGTGGTGTCACTGGACTGCTCGACACCACCAGCTCCCCGCGAGGGCTGGCCAGCAGACAGTTACATTGTCACAGTCACAGGGTTCAAGGCCGAGTTTAGGAGGCCGGCTCTGGCGGGGCTCATTGTGAGCTGCGGCCATGGTCCCTCTGTTCTGCCTCGGTGTTTGCAGCCTCTGGATCTCATCTGCTGCGTTTCTATCTTAAAGGGGATTCGCGCAAAACACATCCTACATGGACGGGGCTTCGTGAACATACTGTCCTGCTTGCAAGTGTGAGGACACCGATAAGCAGGACAGCTGCCCACTCAGTCCATGTAGCTGTTGTCCACCCAGCTGCCATTCACCCATCCCCCTACCTACACATCCGTCCACTCACCCCCTTATCTACCTGTCTGTCCATCCATCCCCCTACCTGCCCATCCATCCACTCACTCTCTTACCTGCCTGTCTGTCCATCTGCCGTTCTGTCCATTAGTCCACCTGTCCATCCATCCAACACCTCAGTGTACCCACCCATCCCTCTATCTGTCCATCCATCCACTCACTCTCTTACCTGCCTGTCTGTCCATCTGCCGTTCTGTCCATTAGTCCACCTGTCCATCCATCCAACACCTCAGTGTACCCACCCATCCCTCTATCTGTCCATCCATCCACTCACCCTTTTACTCATCTGCGTGTCTGTACATCTATCCGTCCGCCCATCCACACATCCATCTCCAGCCACCTACTCACACATGCATGATTTGATTGATTCTGTCTGACAAGAAGAAAGCTGTACCCCAGAAAGCTGTTGTCAGAATTGTATCTTTTCTCTGTACCTTCGATCTATGCTGAACAATTCATTCAAGAAGCTAAACTTTTTTAAAAGAATGTGACATCAGGATTGGCGGAAGACTCAACAACCTGCGTTACGCAGATGACACAATCCTGCTCGCCGAAACTGAGGAGACCTGAAACAGTTGGTGTAGAAGATAAAAAAACTGCCCTCTTCTGAAACCGACCTGCGGGTTCACACGTGTTCTAGAGAGGGATCTGTGCGGATTGAGAGAGGGACAGGGACACGAGAGAGGAGGCCAAGTCAAAGTTCTCTGATCAAGCCTCGGAGTTTATTTGAGGAATTCTGCAATAAACAGGCAGCTGAGGAGGCCGGGCTGCCAGGGAACCCAGCCCTAGGCTCAGTTTACAATAGAGAGGGAGGGGCGTGCCCCGAGGTGTTGATTTACAGGTGCTGATTTAAGAGGTAGGTGTAATCCCAGAGATGGGGGGGGGGCGGCTGTATGTCAGAAGAAGTGTTATATCTGTGGCAGAGTTAAGATCTACTCAGGATGGCTTCCTACACTGTTCAATTTGGATTATATTTCAACATCCAGAAGACAAAAGTCCTCACCAATAGGCTACATCATGATAAAGAAAATATTTAAATTGTCCGTAATTCACCTCTCTTAGATACACAGCACCCTTGGAACGAGCAGTCAGGAAATCAAAAGATGTGTTGCATTGGGAAATCTGCTGTTGAGAACCTCTCTGAAATACTAAGGATCAAGGGTGCCTGATTCAGCCCGTGGTGTTCTCAGTCACTTGCTGTGCATCTGAGAACTGGGCGGTGATAAGGAGGCAGAAGCATCGGTGCCGTTATGTTGGAGAAGAGCACTGACCCTCCCGTGGACTGTCAAGCACGTCTGCCTCAGAGGACGTGCTCCTTAGTTACAGCCTGGAGAAGCGTCCTCTCCCGTACGGTGGGCACGTGGTTAGGAGAGGCTGTTCCTTTCAAAGGGACGTCATGCTTCAAAAAGTGCAGGGTCAGCAGAAGAGGACAGCCCTCGACGAGCTGCGGTGACAGCGATTGCAGCAGTGGGCTCAAGTGTGTCAGAGATGAAGATGGCACAGATGGGCAGGGTTCAGGTCTCTCATTCATTGGTGTAAATAGGGCAAGGACAGTGTGGGGGTGGGCATCTGACCGCTGTCAGCTCTCCAGGGGAACTGGCCCCTTCACAGCCACAGCAAGAACATTCCCATGAGGGCAGGCGTGTCTCCACACTTCTGCACTCCTCTCTTCACCAGTATTCCTGCTCTCCTGAATCCAAATCTGCCGTGATCGCTCACAGACCACACAGAACCTTATTAGGGGACTCGAAAGGCAGGTGGACAGCAAGGTGCACTCGGGACGGCTTCTGTGATGAGCTTGCAGGCACCTTGGTCCTGAGCCTTGTGTCTTTAGGCTCTCAGTCCTGCCAGTCGTGACTGCCCCCTGGTCTTCTGTCACACATGAGCCCTTAGCGTGGTTGTGGGAGGTGGCAGTCCCGATGTCCACTGGCTCGTGTCGGCTCGCTGGCTTTCAGTGGCTGCTGCTGGAAATCCAAACGGCACAGGAATCTCTGGTCCTGAAGGGGCCACAGCGCATGTCTGCTGCTTTGCTGACGGTGAGTCTCAGATCTGCTCAATCTGCCCAGTTTAATGGAGAGACCAGCCAGTCCCCTTGTGGACAGGCTAACTTGCCCTGTTCAAACTCCTGCCAGTCCACATGGCAAAGTCAGGGGCTGGGAAACCACTCTGAACAGCAATGTCCATAGCACCACGGTAGGCTTGAGGCTATGAGTCGTCCTTCATGACACCCAGCAGTAGTCCACTGTTCTACCATCGGCCTGTCCACCCATCCATCTACACCTCGCCTTCCATCTTCCCGTTTAACTGTCTCCCCAGAACACAGTCACCTGCAGGACACAGTTTCCAGTGTCTCTTAGTTCAATAGTTAATCCAAAACTATCTTCAAAACCCATGATAACCGTGGTGGTCAAGGCCAGACCCCTCCCCTCCCTCAGAGTCTGGTGGACACAGAGCTGGAGAGAACGGCAGGCCGTTTAGAAGGGAAATGTGTGTCCTGGGTGAGGGAGTTCTCTGACCCTGTCCTCTGACCCTGGACTTCACCGTGGGCTCTAACCTCTCCGAGTTCTCATCTGAAAGTCGTGCACAGATCAGGAGACATCAGCAAAGCTCTGCCTCTCGGGTACACTGCAGAGTTCAAGGGCCCAGCCATCCCTTCTTCTGTCTACCTGGCCAGTTACTCGTTCATCCAAGCATCTGCAGCTTCGTGAGGCGGTGAGCCTGCCTCCACCCCCAGCTTCAAGGTCCTGATCATCTAACCATCCACATAGTCTCATCCGCCCACACACTGACCCAGCCATCGCTCTGTCCAGCCACTAACCACAATGTGGGTGGGAAATGGGGGCAGAGGACGGGCACTGACTCAGGGCCGGGCATCTGATGACCGTCCTGGTGGACTTGGCCAACCTTACTTGCTGCGGGTGGGGCTCGGTGTAATGGCACCCCACCCTGGCTCAGCACTGCCATAGAGGGAGGCTGTGGCTGCATTCAGTGGGGTTCTGCAGGCTTCTATTGCCTCAGTGCAGCAGTGAGCAGGCTGGTCTTGGGGTCTGCCCCCCTGTGCAGAGGTCCTGTCTTTCCCTCTGTCCAGTCTTCTGGCCCAGGATGGCTGGCATTGGGCACAGAGCTGCCTCTTTTCTGGCTCTGGGGGCCAGGTCCCTGGAATCCCCATGTTGGCCCTGGCCGAGGCCACGTCGGCAGCCGGCTGTGGGGAGGTGGCTGGCTCCCTGGGTTTCCACACGGGCCCAGCCCAGAGTTCTGGCCAGGACTGCAGGGGGCGGGCTGGGGCCACTGCCCTCTTCTGGAATGGGAGGAGGGCGACTTCCACGAATGCCTCCAGGAATCTTGGGCCTGGAGTGGCCTCTGCTGCGCTGGCTCCTGTGCTGGTGTGAGGGTGGGGGACACATGGAGAGTGGGGCCCTGTGCCTGGTGACCGCTAACCCAGTGACGACCCAGACTGCAAAGAGGGGAGGCAGCACCCAGGCTTTCCTGGGTGAGACAGACAAGGTGGGGGGTGCCCCCTCCCAGTCCTCTCCCCTGGTGGTATGTGCATTAATGCAGCCCCTCTGGGGTGGCCTGTGCCCCAAGCCCCACTCTCTGTCCTGGTATCAGCTCGTGTGAGGAGGAGGGGGCACTGAGCGTCAGGTACTGCCATGTCCACCTGTCAGCACCACGCTCCACTCGCCCGCAGCCCAGGGGCCATGCCGGAGCCGAGGAGGGAGGGACCCTTCCCAGCCAGCCACAGAGCAACTCCATGCTGACGCCCAGAAATGGCTACCTCAAGAGTGGTTTGGGGGTGTGTGTGTATGTGTACCGCATGCATGCACAGTGTGTGAGTGGGTGTGTATGTACCATGTATATGTGTACTACATTCATGAAGTGTGTAAGGGGTGTGTGTACTGTGTGTGTGTGTACTGCATGCATGCACAGTAAGTGGTGTGTGTGCACTGTATGTACACACAGTGTGTAAGTGGAGTGTGTGTATAGTGTGTGTGTGTGTGTGTGTGTACCATGTGTATATGTGTACCACATGCATGCACAATGTGTAAGTGGGTGTGTGTACTTGTACTGTGTGTATATGTGTACTGTATATATGCACAGTGTGTATGTGGTGTGTGTGTACAGTGTGTGTGTGTGTGTGTGTACCACATGCATGCACAATGTGTAAGTGGGGGGGTGTACAGTGTGTGTGTACTATGTGTGTACGTGTACTGTATATATGCACAGTGTGTAAGTGGTGTGTGTGTACAGTGTGTGTGTGTGT
>NW_006399879.1:7158174-7168069 GCF_000299155.1 Elephantulus edwardii | reverse complement strand
GGGGGGTGTACAGTGTGTGTGTACTATGTGTGTATGTGTACTGTATATATGCACAGTGTGTAAGTGGTGTGTGTGTACAGTGTATGTGTGTGTACTGTGTGCTTGCAAAAGTGAGATGTGTGTGTACAGCGTGTGCGTGTACTATGTGTGTGTGTACTGTATGTATGACAGTAAGTGGGGTGTGTGCACAGTGTGTGTGTGTGTGCAGTGAATTAATTCAGTGTGTAAGTGAGGTGTGTGTGTGTGTACTGCATGCATGCACAGTGTGTAAAGTGGGGTGTGTGTACACAGTATGTGTGTATGCATACACAATGTGTGAGGTGTGTGTACAGTGTGTGTGTGTACCGTGTGTAGGTAAATCTGCATGTGTGCATATGTGGCATCAGCACTTGAGTGACAGTAGCCCACACCCCTCGGCTGAGGGCACTGGCCCTCCCCACCCCTCGGTGTGTGCTTGGAGGTGGCAGTGAGTTCATGGGGGCTTCTGGAGGAGTGTTTCCCAGGTGATGCTGGGCTGTCTCCAGGAGCCCCTTCCCCAAGTCTCTGAGTTGGGGGCTGGAGGGAGCCCAGCTCAGAAAGCTGCAGCTGGGGGAGCTTCGGGGCACAGAGGGAGACAGAGAAAGCCGGGGAGAAGGAAGACGCGCCTCCAGTCGGCTCAAGAATCTGCTGCTCAGGAAATATTTCTGGAAAGTTCAGTCCAGCACTTGTGGAATCCCAACTATGCCAAGTTCAAAGGCCTGGAGTTCACAGGGCGCCTGGCCTCCAATTTCACAGCAAGGCTGGCGGCTGGAGGAGGCTCAGGGGGCTCACCGCTCAGCTGGCCCCCTCCACTGTGGTCTGGGGGCAGCAGGGTCCAGCCTGAGGCCAGCACGGCGGGCCCCAGGTCGGTAGCATAAACACCACGTTCCACGGATCAGATGCCAGCGACCTCAGTGCTTCCTGGCTGGCACCGCGCTCGGAGGAGGGTGGAAAGCACTTTGTCCAGGAGCGTTATTCTAAGACACACAGGCCTGAGGAAGAGCAGAGGTGGAAATGGGGCCCCCAGGGGGTGGGACAGGCTCAGCCCCCACACTGCACAAAGCCAGCAGGTTCATAAGTGAAGGAAGATGACCACTGGGATCGCCAGGAGCTGGGATCGACTCAGTGGGACCTGGATTTTACTTCTTTGGGATGTGATGCAGTGGGAACATGCTGGCCTGCTAATGAAAAGGTCACCAGTTCAAAGCCACCAGCAGCTCTGAAGGAGAAGGATGAGGCTGTCTCCTCCCATGAAGCGGGGAGGGACAGTGCAGGAGAGGGAGACCCTGGGTGAGCTTGATTGACACAACGAAAGCGGTGATGGAGACAATGCAATGGCTCAGGACAGAGCAGAGCTCAGAGCTATTGTACGTACAGTCGCTATGAGTAACAGGCGACTTAACGGCACATAACAACAATCACTGGGCTGGACATACAACGAGTTATGTGGCACAGTGCTTAAAGTGCTGACTGCTAACAACAAGACCAGCTGTTCAAATCCACCAGCCTCCCTGTGGGAAGGTGATGGGTCAGTCTGTGTCCATCAAGATCGCAGCTGAGAAAATCCTACAGGCAGGTTCTTGTCCATCCTAAAGGGGAAAGAGATTGGCCTTGACCAGATGCCAGTGTCAGGGGGTGAACAGGACATTCGGGGCCCTGTGAGCGGGAATGGACGTGAGAGCACGGGTTTGTTTTTAGGCTTGTTCGGTGCCCTCGAGTTGGCCAGGATTCACAGGGCCCTGTCCTGCGCCAGCCTCCTCGGCTCCCACATGCGTGAGCCCGTGGCCACACCCACTGTGCCAGTCCAGCTGTCGGGGGTCTCCCCCTCTTCCTCTGACCCTCCACCTTTCTAGCGTGAGGTCTTTGTTTCAAAGACTGGTCCCACCTGACAACATGTCCAAAGTATGTGAGGCCGTTTCACCGTCCTTGCCTCGAAGAAGCACCGGCTACGCCTCCTTCAAGAGCAACTTGTCCATTCTCCTGGCCACCCATGGGCTGTTCAGTGCTCTTCTCCAGCACCACAGCTCAAAGGCATCGATCTTTCTGTCACCCTTAGCCACTGCCCAGCTCTCAGACGCACTGCTGACCGACTGTTGCTGTCGAGTCACCCACGACTCAGAGTGACCCTGTACAGCACAGTTCAGGACCTTGCCTGTCCTGAGCCGTCTCACTGTCTCTGACACACCTACCCCTTGTCCCCAGTTACTGTGTCAGTCCATCTCACCCAGGATCTTCCTCTCCTGCTTCAGATGTGTAGGAAGCAGCTTACAACGGCAAGTCTTGGATCACGCGCTCCTCAGTCTTTAAGCTGATAGGCTTGCTCCTCAGCACTCGGGAGAGGTTCTCGACAGCAGACCTTCCCAACACAACTGGTGTTTTATTTTTCAACTGCTGTTACCATAGGTTAGAGTAAAAGGAAATAACTGACTTTATTTTAATAGTAAAAACATTTTTACTGAGTTTAGTCATGGCATGGGATGCCAGCCGGCCTGTCACCTTGTCAAACTCCCCAGAACAGACCAAGGATCTAGTGCAGGTGTGCTGGGCAAATCCAGGAGGGACCAGGGCAATGGACTTCACAGAGGCCCCGTTTCCATGGTTCTGGCTGGCTGTGGCCCCTCTCGAGGGATCTGTGAGGATCACAGGGCCATCATAACCTGGAGTGCCCGCGGGCCTCCGTTTCCTGGGCTGTGACACGCTCTGCATCTCGGTCTCCGAGCCTCGGCCGCCAGGAGGGCAGAGCTAGACGCCCAGCTCCCCGGGTCGAGCTGCCACCTCAGCATGTGCTGGCCGAGCCAGCGCCGCCTGCCGCCTGCATTACCATCCTTCCCGCCAGGAACTGAGCCCAGAGCTCACCTGCAGCCAGCGTGGCTGGGGCCCTGGGTGAACTGGCCAGTGCTGCCTCTGGGCCAGGCATGGCCTGGGGAGGTGACTGGCGAGAACTGAGGATCCCAATCCCGGTCATGTGGTAATAAGGGGTCATTGGCACAGGCACCCCCGTGGTGCTGTTTAACTAGAGGTCAGAGGTTCAAAACCTCCAGTCGCCACATGAGAGTCCAGCTCCTGCACAGACCACAGCCTGGAAACGGTGGTGCCCTCTGTCCTGGAGGGTCCACACAGCAGTCACCCTCACAGGCTCTGCCTTGGCTTCACCCTGGTGGAAAGAAGCTGTGCTGCAATCCCAAAGGCATGTGGTTCAAATCCCCAGCTGCTCCTCTGGAGAAGGACGGACAGTCTCCTCTCGTGCTGTTTACCGCATCTGAAAACCCACGGAGAGTCAGCTTTGGGCTGGTTCCGCCTTGACAGCGCACAACGTCAACATAGATCATGAAGAGAGGACAAGAGGCCACCTTGTCAGATCGTGGGGTCAGCTGGCAGGTGTGCAGTGGGCTTTTGGGGAGCTGGGAGAGCAGGTGGGTGTTTGTGACTCCCTTGAGGGTCATGCCAGCCCTCGGCCTTCTCCCCTGAGCTTCAACTCCCAGCCGCCTCCCCTCAGCCCCCAGCCGTCTCCCCTCAGCCCCCAGCCGTCTCCCCTCAGCCCTCAGTCTTTTCCCCTGACCCTCTGCCGTCTCCTCTGAGTTTCAGCCTTGCTGGGCCGGCCTCGTGGCTGTGGGCCCGTGTTAGGGAGCACCCACCTGCAGCCCCTGCCAGTAAGCCCAGGGGAAGTCCCTTGTCTCACATGGGGCTCAGGTCCCCGTCAGCCCATCGCTCTGCTCTCTCTTTCCGGCTGGTGCGGACCTCTGTCTAGTGCAGGACTCGCTGAACCAAGGAGGGGCCTCCTCTTCTTTTCTCCTTTCTTGATGGTAACGAGGGTCCCATTTTCTGCCTCGGAACTTGCTCAGTTCACACCTGGTGGGATGACGAATCTGGGTGCTGTGTGCCGCCCAGTCAGAGCCAACTCCTGGCCACGCGTGCAGGTCTCAGCCGCTGTAATGCGCAGGGCAGGGGTCTCAGAGGCTATAACGCGGTGGGAGAGCACCAGGCATTCACTCACCGAGCAGCAGGGCGATTCCAAGCTGCCTCTCGGGGTTCACAGCACACCTCCTTCCCCACGAGACATTGTTAGCACGAATCTCTTCCAGTCAGGCGGCCAGGTAACTGTGCTCCATATTCTCTGCACGGTCTAGCGAACGCGTCCAGGGCTGCATGTTTGTTGACACGTGCCAGTCACCATCCCATCAACTCCTAGGACCCAGTGCCTTCTGTGCAGCGTGGACCTCCTCCCTCGGAAACATCAGTTCCCGCTTCCCATCACCTGCTGCTTTCTGGAGTGTCTCAGTGGCTGCCCGTGACTCTGTGTTCTTCCCATCCTGCGTCTCTCAAGGTTTTGTCCACAGAACCCGTCAGTGTTCTAAGTGGAGGCTTGGGTCTGTTCTTCAGTTCTTTCCATTTGAGAGACGCCAAGCAGGCACTTGCCTTTTTATTTTCTGACTCCAGCTCCGCATACACTTTGTGATAATGGGGCCTTCACGAGCTGCCCTCTCAGCTCTTCTGTCCATCTCTCATTGCGATGTCCTAGCTTTGTTTTGGCGTCTTTCTGTCCTGGTGCAAGTATCAGAGCGCCTCCTGATGTCCATTTCGGTCTTTCCTTCTCCTTCACCTTTGTAAGGACCACGCGCTTTCTTCCTGGATGATACCTTGGATGGCACATCTCAACACCTCTTGTCTTCCGTCATGAATATTCACTGCATCGAATCTGGTTTTGAGATGGTTTTTCAATTCCATTGGGACAGACTTGCAGTCTCAGAAGTGTTCATCAGCTTCAGTGTGAACTTGCAGATGAGTAAGTGATTGTTTCCCAGTCCACGTGTCGCCTGCTCTGAGCCTCTGTCAATCCCACACCTGTGCAGTCCATCAGGTGAGGTCCAGGTGTGTAATTGATGCTGATTTTTTTTAAAAGGTCATTGCGATGAATAAATCATTGATTGCACAAAATTCTATCATGTGGTTTCCTGCCTCATTTCTGTCACCAAGGCCATATTTTTCCAACTTTTCCCTTCCAACCACCTGTTATTATTAATGCATCTTGATTACTATTTGATCATTTCAGACTGCAAGACTTGGGAGAAGACCTCACTGTCTTCATCTTTGACGTTAGAGATTGGTGCACATATTTGAATAATAGTTGTATGGACTGGCTCAGGACAGGGCAGGGTTCAGAGCTGCTATACATAGGATCGCTGTGGGTCACAGGCGACTCGATGTCACATAACAACAACAACAACAACAGCTTTGCATGTTGTTGTTGTTAGGTGCCGTCGAGTCATAGACGAATCATGGCGATCCTATGAACGGAAGACCTGAGCACTGTTCATAGAGTTTCTGGAGGCAAGCAATTTCGGAAGTGGATGCCACTCCTGCTCCAAGCTTGTTTTAATCGGGGAGCTCCACCAAACACTGTCCACCATGGGTGACCACTAACGCATTTGACACATCAGTGTCACAGTGTTCAGCATCACAGCAACCACGAGTTACAGCAATGCACAGACCAGCGCTATACCACCCAGAAGAACGTTTCACAGAAAAACAACTGGACCCAGGCATGCCTATGGATGGTCTCCTGTCCCTCACAGCATTGTGCTTCAGGATAAGTCTTGAAATGCTCTTTTAAAGTACGAATGTTGCTTCATTTACCACTTGGTCCTGATGCTAAAACCCCACAAAGAAGGGGTCTGGGAAGAAGAGGGGTCGTTGACTGGGGAGAGTCCACTATCAACATTCACAGGTGCATCTGTGGCGTGGACTTTAAGAAGCTTGCCCCTCAGGCCCTCAAGGACATCTGGAAAGTTGCCTTGATCCAGGAGATGGGGACACCAGATGTTCACAGACACCAGGCTTAACCAAGCCGCCGGAGCCAAAGGAACAAGGAATGTCCCATTCCGCATCCGTGTACGGTTGCCCAGGAAACAGAGTGAGGATGAAGATTCCCCAAACAAGCTGTGAACACTGGTTACCTGTGGACTGGTCACCACTTTAAAGATCTACAGACCGTCAACGTGGGTGAAAACGAATGATCAAATAAAGTTATAAAACCATAACAAGATAAAATTATGAGGCTCCATCATTCCTCTTCAGCTTACCAGTCCGGAGATCTAGGTTATGACTGATTCAAAATGACCAATATCAGTTCATCTCAGACAGGAGCTTGGAGAAGGACATCATGCTTGGAAGGGTGAAGGGACAGTGTGGCAGAGGAAGACCCCGGACGAGATGGATTGATACGGTAACTTGAGCGATGGGCGTGGGTGTATTGGAGTCAGTGTGACTGGACACTCCAGACAGGGCAGGCTTCAGAGCTGCTGTACACAGGGTCGCTATGAGTCACAGGTGACTTGACGACACATAACAGTAATGGGTTCTGTTTAATTTTTTACAACTTTGAGTTTCCCTAGATTCATACTTCATATAATCCATGTTCCATTCCTTGATGCAAAGGTCTGTGCAGGTCATATCTCTCGTCCATGCCTCTTCAATCTGTCTGCTGAGATGGACTGGCAGAGTGGCTACCACAGCGGCTCACACACTGTGGAGACGGGGCCACCACAGGGTGGGTGTCTGTGTGTTGCAGTCATATTTGCTAGGATTTGGGGTTATCAACACCCAACAACGAGAACAGCTGTGGGGCAAAAGCCCATGTCCAGGGTCACGTCTTTATGGGATTTCAGGAAATCGGCCTAAGAAAGAATTTACTGTTTCTGTTGTACCTAAAAGAGCTTGCAGGCAGCCAGCAGAGACTGGTCTCTATTCACCTAGCACCCCAGCGGAGAGGCTAGGAGAGGGGCCAGGAGGAGGACGTGGACACAGGGCTGGCCTGCCTCTGTGAACAGCCACTCTGTTTGCCACGAGAGAACTGGATGGTACCCGGCTACACCTACTGAACGTTCAGATCCAAGATTCCACACAAGAATTCTGATCAAAGGGGGGAGAATGCAGAAGAGATGTTCAGATTATCATGGAATCCAGACTTTCTGGATCTGTGGAAGCTGGATGAATCCCCAAAACTCTGCCTTGGAGATTATCTTCACTCTTTAAACCAAAAATGATCCTGGAGTCTTTTCAGAAAGAAGCAATAGTCCATGTAGTAAAGAATGTCTCCCTTGACCTTGGTGTGCCCTGAGGATCTTTCTCTACTGGGTCAAATCAACAGGAGTAACTTGAGAGATTCGGGAAGAACCGTTGGCGGGCAGTGAGGACAGGGTGTGCTTGTGGGGGACACATGGCTCACAGGAGCAGAGTGGATGACTGCTCACCTTGAAGAGATTGATCAGCCTCCCCGAATTGTACATGTAGTACCGTGGAATCGGAGTATGTCCTCAAAACCAAAGAGAGTGTTAAAATTAGATGTGCACGTGCTGGGGTACCGGAGCGTGAGTGTGGTGAGGAGGCGTGTGGTGGGGATGGGTGTGGTGTGGGGGTGAGATGAGGTGTAGGGTGGTGAATTGTGAGATGGTGGTGAGGTGAGATAAGGTGTGGTGTGGTGGGTCTGGGATGATGGTGAGGTGAGGTGTTGTTATTGTTATGTGCCATTGGGTCGCTTGTGATTCATAGCGACCCTATGTATAAGAGCTCTAAATGCTCTTCTATGCTGTGCCAACCTAGCCATCTCAAACGCACTTATTCCCACCACTCCACTCACAGAATCGATCCATCTCATCGAAGGTCTTCCTCTTCTTTGCCGCCCCTCCACTCTGCCAAACATGATGTCCCTCTTCAAGGACCTCCGTGCAACATGCCCAAAATATGTCAGATGAAGCTTCAGAAGCCTTGACTCCAAAGAGCCTTCTAGCTTCACCCTCTCCAGGACAAACCTGTTTGTTCTCCTAGCAGTCCATGATATATTCAACACTCTTCTCCAGCACCACAGCTCAAAGGCATCACTTCTCTTTCTATCAACCCTAGTCACTGTCCAACTCTCTGATGCATAGCACATAATTGTGAAGACTATAGCCTGGATCAGGTGCACCTTAGTCTCCATCCTGATGTCGTTGCTCTTCAGGACTCTTGAGAGGTCCCTCACAGCTGATTTTCCCAATGCAATTCATCTCTTGATTTCCTGGCTGCTGTTACCAAGAGTGTTGACTGTGGAGCAAAGTAAACTAAAACTGTTAACTATCTCAATCTCTTCACCATCCATACTGATGCTGCCAATTGGCTCAGTGGTGAGAATCTTTGTTTTCTTGATGTTGAGCCTCAATCCATATTGAAGGCTGCAGTTCTTGATCTTCTGCAGCAAGCACTTCAGGTCCTCCTCAGTTTCAGCGAGCAGGGTTGTGTCATCTGCATAATGCAGGTTGTTGATGATTCTTCCACCAATACTGATGCCACATTCCTCTTTGTATGGCCCACCATCTTGGATGATCTGTTCTGCATATAGATTGAAAAGGTATGGAGACAAAATACATCTCTGACGAACCCCCTTTTTGATTTTGAAACATGTAGTATCTCCTTGCTCTGTTCTGACAACTGCCTCTTGGTCCAAGTTTAGGTTTTGCATTAGAGAAATCAAATGTTCGGAGATTCCCATTTTTCTCAGAGTCAGCCACAGCTTGTTGTGATCCACACAGTCAAAAGCCTTTGCACAGTTAATGAAGTACAAATATACATTCTTCTGGTATTCTTTGCTTTCTGCCAAAATCCATGTAACATTAGCTATAATAACCCTAGTACCACGACCTCTTCTAAATCCAGCCTGCACATCTGGCAGTTCTCTGTTGATATATTGTTCCAAACGTTTTTGGATAATTTTCAGCAGAATCTTGCTTTTATGTGATATTATTGATGTTGTTCGATAATTTCCACACTCTGTTGGGTCACCTTTCTTTGGAATGGGAACAAATATCGATCTTTTCCAGTAAGTGGGCCAGTTGTCTGTTCTCCAGATTTCCTGGCACAACTTAGTGAGTACATCCAGGCCAGTGTCTGTTGAAATATGTCAATAGGTATGCTGTCAACTCCTGGAGCCTTGTCCTTGGCCAATTCCTCCAGAGCAATTTGAACTTCCTCCTTCATCACCATAGGCTCTTGCTCATATGTTATTTCATTAAATTCTTCTGTGTCAGCCAATTCCTTCTGATACAGTGACTCTGTGTACTCCTTCCATCTTCTCTTGATACTTCCTGGATCATTCAACATTCTACCCAAGCTATCTTTAAGTATTGCCACCTGTGGTTTGAATTTGTTTTTCAGCTCCTTGAGCTTAAGAAACGCTGAGCGAGTTCGGCTCTTTTGACTTCTGACTCCAGCTCTCTGCACATTTCATTATAGTATCTTTCTTTGTCCTCCCAGGCCGCCTTTTGAAATTTTCTGTTTAGCTCTTTGATTTCTTGGTTTCTTCCTTTAGCTTTGGCTTCTCGGCGCTCTAATGCAATATTCAGAGTCTCATCTGACATCCATCTTGGTCTTTTCTTCTTTTTCAGCCTTTGTAATGATCTTTTGCATTCTTTATGGACGATTTTTTTTATATCCTCCTAGAACTCATTTGGTCTACACTCATTGGTGCTCAAGGCCTCAAACCTGTTCCTGAGATGGTTTTGAAATTTGAGTGGGATAGACTTAAGATCAAATTTTGGTTCCCGTCAACTTGATTTAATCTTCCTCCTCAGGCTGCATTGGCCAGAGCGCACCCCAAAGCATTGCCAGAAAAGATTTCTGGGCCCTCTGGCCAAGAAAATTTGCATCAGCACCTGGCTTCAAATGGAAGACAAGCGGTATTGGCCCATGAGAAGGCAATCCTGGAGTGGAAGTTGTACATTATGTTGTACTTAACAACTTAAATTGAAGTCATATTGGCTGCATCATAAGAGATTCACAGCAGCACGGTATGTTCAGAATCACAGAAATCCTGATGGCTTGAGACTTAGGCCATCACATCAGGGGC
>NW_006399879.1:7137202-7157784 GCF_000299155.1 Elephantulus edwardii | reverse complement strand
GAAATACAGAGAAGAAGGAACAGCTGTAAGCAGACACTAGTGATTGGAACATGGAACGTGAGAAGGATGAATGTAGGAAAATTGGACGTTGTTAAGAAAGAAATGGAATGCATAAATATTGACATACTAGGTATAGGCGAAATGAGATGGGTTGGCATGGGACATTTTGAATCAGATGATTATCAGGTGAAGTGTAGGGTGATGAATTGTGGGATTATGATGAGGTGAGGTGTGGCGGGTGTGTGGGGATGGGATGATGATGAAGTGAGGTGTAGGGTGGTGGATGTGGGGATGGCTGTGGGATGATTATGAGGTGAGGTGAAGTGAGGTGAGGTGGGTGTGTGGGGATGGGTGTGGGGTGGTGGTGAGGTGTGTGGTGGGATGTGGTTGGGTTTGGTGGCGTGTAATGGGGTGGATTTGGGATTAGGCACAATGGGGTGGGTTCAAGTCCCCGTCTGTTCCCTTCATGGCAGCTGTCACCATCAGGACCAAGCCACACTACCTTTGGGGTTGTCAGCACCAACACTGTCTTCATGTCTGTCGTGGACACTGGCATAGGGTGGTCTGGCTTGCCAGCTGTTCAGTCAGGAGAGGTGGAGAGAAGTGGGATGAGGGGATGAGAGGTACCGGGCAGGGCTCCGGCCTCAGAGGGATTCCATGTGCTCTGGTCAGCAGGCTTCCAGCCCCTTGTCCATCCCTCCTGCCCTCGCTCTGTTCTCTTGAACCCCCATCCTCACTCAGCTCTGTCCTCCGTTTTCCTCCTCCCTCCCCTTCCCTCCTTCTCTCCCCCTCCCTCTTCCCCCTGCTCCACCCCTCCTCCCTCCCTCCTCCTTCCCACTTCCCTCTCTCCTCCCTTCTCTCCTTCCTCCCTTCCACCTCCTTCCCTCCTCCCTCCCTCCTCAGCACATCCTCTTCTCTCCACATCTCCTGAAGGGTGGTGAGGTGTGTGCTACGGTCCACTCTCCAGCCCCCTCTGTGTGTGCTCTTGAATCCCATGTCTAATACCTGCCATTTTCGCTCTGTTTCCAACTTTTGCATTCTAGTCACCAATTAACATTAACACATCTTGATTGTATGTCTGGTCAATTTCAAACTGCAAGATTTGGTAAAAATTATATTTGAATAATAGCCATGTTAACGGGTCTTCCCTGTATGTGTATAGATAACCTCCTATCACTCACAACATTGTATTTCAGGATAGAACTTGAAATTGACTTTTTGACCATGAATGCAGCTCCATTCTTCCTGTTTTCATCCTCAGAGCAGCGTAACAGATGATTACCTGACTCAAAGCGGCCAAAGCCGGTCCATCTTATCACACTAAGGCCTGTGTGTTGGTGGTCATGCGTTCCATTTCATTTTTCACAATTTCTAGTTTTCCAACATTCAAGATGCAAGCATTTCATATTCCACTTATTAAAGGCGGTTTGTTTTTAATAATTGGAACATGAAACCTGTGTCTAGACCCAGAGGTTTTTGTGCAAACAGAGCAAGGAAACAGGACATGATTTAAAATTAAGAAGGGAGTGCGTCAGGTGTGTATTCCCTCTATGTACCTGTTCAATCTGTACGCTGAGCAAATTATTCCAGAAGCTGGACTCGATGAAGAGGAGTGTGGTTGTCTGAGCTTCAGAGCGAGACTCATCAATAGCCTGCGTTAGCAGAGGACACAGCCTTGCTCGCTGGAAGTGGGAAGGACTTGAATCACTTGCTGCAGAAGACCAAGGAGCGCAGCCTTCGGAAGGAGGTGGGAGCAGAGGGATGAGGACTGTGGACAGACACGGAAATCAATGGTCGCCCAATTTTGTGGGTAGAGGGAGGGGAGGGTAAAGGAAATGGGAAAGATCGGGTGAGGATCCTGAGGTACAGGGGAATGGTGGGCACAGTTCAATGATGGTTAATTTTATAAAACACAAGGAATGGGAATAATTGTACGAAACACAATGTAAATGGATGATAGTGTGAAATACAATGTATATAGAGCTTTGTTGTTGTTATGTGCTGTAAAGTCACTTGCGACTCATGGCGACCCTGTGTACAACAGCTCTGAACTCTGCTGTATCCTGAGCCAACTTCATTGTCTCTGACACACTCCATTACTGCAGTCACTGAGTCAACATCTTCCTTTCTTGCACTGTCTCTCCACCCTCCCAAGCATAGTGTCCCTCTCCAAGGACTGTTCCCTCCTTGCAACTTGCCCAAAGAATGTCAGGCAAAGCTTCAAAATTCTTGCCTCCAAGGAGCAGCCTGGTTTCATCCTCTCCACGACGAACCTGTTTGTTCTCCTAACAGTCCATGGTATACTCTTCCTCAGCACAACTCTAAGTCATCCTTAGTCATTGTCCAGCTTTCTGATGCATAGCAAGTAATTGTGAAGATCGTGGCCTGGATCAGGCACACCTTAGTCTCCAGACTGACATCACTGCTCTTCAATACTCTGGTGAGGTCCCTGGCAGCTGAATTTCTCAGTGAAATTCATCTTTTGATTTCCTGGATGCTGGTACCAACAGTGTTGATTGTGGAGCCAAGCAAACTAAAGCTGTTAACAATCTCAATTTCTTCACCATCTATCATGATGCTGCCAATCACCCTAGGAGTGAGAATCTTTGTTTTCTTGATGTTGAGCTTCAATCCATATTGAAGGCTGCAGTCCCTGACCTTCTGCAGCAAGTGCTTCAGGCTCTCCTCAGTTTCAGCAAGCAGGGTTGTGTCATTGCATAACACAGGTTATTTATGAGTCTTCCTCCAATTCTGATGCCACATTTTTCCTCATAGAGCCTAGCCTCCTGGATAATTTGTTCTCCATATAAATTGAAAAGATAGGGAGATAAGACACATCCCTGGTGTACATCCTTCCCAATTTTGAACTATGAGGTCCTCTTTCTCTGTTCTGACGACTGCCTCCTGGTCCAAGTATAGGTTTCACATGAGCACAATCAAGTGTTCTGGGATTCCCATTCTTCTCAAGGTCAGCTACAGTTTGTTGTGATCCACACAGTCAAATGTCTTTGCATAGTCAATGAAACACGGACATTCTGCTGGTACTCTTTGTTTTCAACCAGAATCCATCTAACATTAGCTACAATATCCCTAGTACCACAGCTTCTTCTACACCCAGCCTACACATCTGGCAGTTCTCTGTTGACATATTGCTCCAGTCATTTTTGGATAATTTTCAGCAAAATTTTGCTTGCATGTGATATTAATGACATTGTTTGATAATTTCCACACTCTGTTGGGTCACCTTTCTTTGGAATGGGAACAAATATAGATCTCTTCCAGTCAGGTAGCCAGGTGATTGTCCTCCAAGTTTCTTGGCACAACTTGGTGAGCACATCCAGGGCAGCATCTGTTTGTTGAAATATGCCAATTGGTATGCCATCAATTCCTGGGGCCCTGGGTTTTTGCAAATTCTTTCAGAGCAGCTTGAACTTCTTCCTTCATCACCACAGGCTCCTGCTCATATGTTGTTTCTTCTGTGTTAACCAGTTCCTCTTGGTAAGAATTGCTGGAGAAGCTCAATATCAGCTGTGAAAACTAGGCCAGGAGCTGATTGTGAAACAGACCACCAACTACTCATATGCAAGTTCAAGCTGAAGCTAAAGAAAATGAAATCAAATCCTCAAGAACCAAAATTTGACCTTGAGCCTATCCCACTTGAACTTGAAAACCATCTCAGGAACAAGTTTGAGGCCATGAACACCAATGAGCAAAGACTAGATGAGCTGTGGGAGGATATCAAGAGTATCATCCAGGAAGAGTGCAATATGTCATTACAAAGACAGAGGAGGAAGACAAGACCAAGATGGATGTCAGAAGAGACTCTGAATATTGCGTTAGAGTGACATGAAGCCAAATCTAAGAGAAGAAATCAAGAAATTAAGGAGCTGAACATTTCAAAGGGCAGCCTGGGAAGACAAAGTAAAATATTCCAATAAAATGTGCAAAGAGCTTGAGTCAGAAAATAAAAAAGGCCAAATTCACTCAGCATTTCTTATATTGAAGGAACTGAAAACAAATGAAAGCCTTGAGTTGCAATACTTAAAGATGGACTTAAATGAACTGAAAACATTATACAGCCTTCAGTATGGATTGTGTTTCAATGCCAAGAAAACAAAGATTCTTACCCTAGGACCTACTGGCAACATGATGGTAGATGAAGAAAAGATTGAAACTGTCAATAGCTTCATCTTACTTAGATCCACAAGTAACACCCTTGGTACCGGCAGCCAGGGAATCAGATGAAGTGTAGTCAGGGACCTTTCCAAATTATTGAGGAGTAGTGATGTCAGTTTGAGGATTATGGTGTGTCTGATTCAGGCCATAGTCTTTCAGATCACTAGCTATGCATCTGAGAGCTAGACAGTGAATAAGGATGACAGAAAAAGAACTGATGCCTTTGAGCTGTGGTGTTGGAGAAGAACACTGAATCCATTGAAGACCAAAAGAACAAACAGATATGTCTAAAGAGGGAGCAACCAGAGTGCTCTTTGGAGGGGAAGATGATGAGGCTTCACCTCACATACTTTAGGCATGTTGCTAGGAGGGGCTATTCCCTGGAAAGGGACATGATGCTGTGAAGGAGAGGAAGACCCTCGACCAGGTGGATTGACACGGTGACTGCTACAATGGGCTCTTGTGTGTCAGGAAGTGTGAGGATGGTGCAGGACAGAAGAGGATTCAGATCTGTTGTTCACAGGGACGTTTGAATCATACTCAACTCGATGTCACCTAACAACAACATTTTTGCACTCCCCACCTCATTCCGTCTCTACCAGGGACCAGAGCCTGAGCAGGGGCAAGGAGGTGCTGGTCCCTGGGTGCCCACTCCCTCCGACTTCTGAGCAGCCGTGGGAAGGAGCATGGAGGTGGCTGTCACTGGGCCACTGGGGCAGCTGGGCCCCGGGTGGGGGACTGTTTGTGTGCTCAGCACCCTGGACAGCGCTGAGCCCAGTGATTATGCTGCACTTTGCTTCCCACCAGGCCTTGCACACCTGGATCCTATGCCCCCAGGCTGCCTCTGGGCCACCAGATTCTGCAGAGGTGGTCCTCTCCGCTGCTCTGCACTCCTGGGGCCACCATCAGCCTTCCGGGTGTGTGGCCAGCTGCTAGTGAGCCCCACAGTCTGGACCTTGGGGATCTGGGGACATCGTGACCCTGGTGCCTCCAGCACCTTCCAGAGGAACTTGTCACTGGTCCACCTGCTCTTAGTGGCCTTAGCATTGCCCTTCACACAGTGTGCCGTGCTGGGTGGGCACCACCAGTGAGGTCATCACATGCCAGGGGCTTCCTGGCCCCCCGCCTGGCACCACTGTGGTGCTCACTATGCATCGTGGCACGAATCGTGGACCATGTCCAGTCCTGGGTGCTCGCCTGCTGTTGGCCTGTGTGTTAGGGACAGTCGGTCGCCTTCACGCTCGCCGCCTCGTGGGCCTTCACATGCTACCCACTCAGCCCCCGGCTACAGGAACTGGAATGCGAGAACTTGACCGTCCTCACGGACTTGCTCTGCATGCTGACCGTGGGCCCCTGCTGGCCCCGCTCTGCCTCAGTCCTCTTCAGGGCGGTGGGTGGCACGTGCCAGAGCATCATTGTCTCACCACGTGCCAACGACCTGAACCTCAGTGGGGGCACCAGCCCAGTGCGTGGCCTCTGGGTGCGGCGGCACTAGCCCTGCCCAGGCTCCCGGGTGTGGCTGCAGGAACCTGGGCCCCTGCCTGCCTTCTGTCCTGGCGGCTCTTTCACTGTGGAGATCTCCCTTTTGGAGTCGGGTGTCCACACACATTGTGCTCTCTGACCAGGCCAAGCCCGCCCTGGGGAGTGCACAGTGATTGAGGGCCACCACATAAAGGACCACAGGGACACTGTCCCAACACTGTGTCCCAGAGATTGGGGCTGGGGTTCTGCCCGTGGACTGCTAGGATCCTCACCCTATGGTGGGCCCCTGAGTGGCCAGTGCCCCCCATAGTCAGACCATCCCTAAGGCCAGGACCCCTAGAGGTTATGCCTGCCCAGGGGTCAGGCTTCCTAGTACTTAGGCCCCTTCACTGGCCAGAGCTCTCAATGGCCAGGACTCCTGGTGGTCAGCCCCTCAGTTGTCAGGGCCCCTCAAAGGCTCAGTCACCTGGTGGTGAAGACTCTGGTTGGTGTCCACCCACCTTCTTGGGCCTTCATAGAACCACCTTCTAACAGAAGACCTGGTGACCCTCCGCCTCCTTGGTTCTGGTCACTTTGGGCCCCCGCCTTTTTGGGCTCATGCACACCAGAGTCTCTGGGAAGGAATCCACTGGACTGCAGGCTTGGACCCTCTTGGGCCAGCCTTCTCGAGTGCTGGGCTGCCTGTGTCCTTGAGCTGGGCTGCCTGTGTCCTCATTCGTAAGGCAGGGCTGGTAAAGGACTCTGTCTTGTTGGTGGGGAAGACAAGATGCTCCCCAAGCTGTACAACAGGCCAGGGGAACAGACACCAGGGCACCTGATGCCTCCCAGATGGAAGGGCAGAGCTGTCCTCTCATCAGCAGGGATGTGAGGTGACTGAGGTCTCCCTGCTGGTGGCGGCAGAGGGAGAACTCAGGAGGCGCTGAGGGACATCCCTGGGAGAAGCTGGGGGTCATAGTTCGTGGGGCACTCTACTCGGACGGTGATGCTGCTTGTCTACCTGGGAGACTCTCCTTGCAGTCACGTCCCTCCGGATACAAGGTGCTGGCGGCTCTGCTGTGAGTGCAGTGGGGCTCGTCTACCCGCATCACGGTGCCTGTGAAAGTGCTTCAGGATCGGGGTTCAGGACGCCTGCGGCTCAGGATGCCGAACTGGGCTTCTCATGGCTTCTCCTTCCCCACTTGGACCCCAGCAGCCTCAGGCTCTCTGAGAACTGCACGGGGTCTACTCCTTCTCTGGAGCCAGTCATTTCTGTGAGCGTCGTGCAGGTGCGCACATGCACAGGTGTGCAGCTGTGTAGGTCTGCGTGTGCAAGGGCTGAGTGCCGAGCTCACATGTGTAAGGGGACCACAGAGGAGCATGTGTCCCTCCTTCCCCAGAGCCAGTCATTTCTGTGAGCATCGTGCAGGTGCGCACATACACAGGTGTGCAGAGGTGCAGGTCTGCGTGTGCAAGGGCTCAGTGCTGAGACCATGCGTGCATGTGAACCACACGGGAGCATGTGCCCCTCCTTCCCCGGAACCAGTAATTTCTGTGAGCGTCGTGCAGGTGTGCACATGCACAGGTGTGCAGAGGTGCAGGTGTACGTGTGTGCAGCTGTGCAGGTCTGTGTGTGCAAGGGCTGAGTGCCAAGCTCACGTGTGCATGGGGACCACACAGGAGCAGGTGTCCCTCCTTCCCCAGAGCCAGTAATTTCTGTGAACGTCATGCAAGTGTGCAGGTGTGTAGGTGTGAATGCTCTCAGGTGTGCATGGCTGCGTGTGCAAGGGCTGAGTGCTGAGCTCATGCATGCACGTGAACCACGCGGGAGCATGTATCTGTGACCCTGAAGGGACCATACAGAGCAGGTCGCTGCTCCCCAGTGGCATTCCACATGCCTTCCACCCTGGGGCCTCGTCAGACAGTGATGTGCTGTTCAGGGGCTTCAGGTCTTGATTGAGACGTGGCCAGCCAGTCCTGCTTCCTCATCTGCCTCAGTCTTGAAGCTCTGCTGAGATCAGTCCACCCCAGGTAACTCTCGCAGTATTTGAGATAGCTGTGACAGAGACTCCAGCATCACAGCCGTGTGCAAGGTGCCACAGCACAGTAAACTAGCAGACAGTGTTCATAATGAGTGGAGGACAGATGAAGTTGTCAAGGATCCACAGACAACACTTTCGGTAGCAGCAGCCAAGAAACGAAAAAGATGTAGAGCATTGGGCAAATCTGCTGTCAAGTACCTCTTTAAAATGCTAAAGAGCAAGGGTGTCCACTTGAAGACTAAGGTGCACCTGATCCAAGCCACGGTATCATCAGCTGGTTTACATGCATGTGCAATTGGAAGTAAATAAGGAAGTGGAATCGGCGCAGCTGAAAAGTGGAGTTGTCAAAGAGGCCCTTGGACTGTCAAGGAATATACAAGTCTGTCTTGGAGGAGAAGCAACCAGGGTGTTTCCTAAAGGGAAGGATGTGAAGATTTGTCTCGCATACTCTGGGAATGTTCTTAGGTGGGGCCAGCCCTTGGGAAAAGATGCCATTCTAGGAAAGATGAGTGGTCAGTGAAAGGGGAAGGACACGCCCTGGGGGACACCTCATGAGGGACATGCCCTAGAGGACTCCACATGAAAGGATACGCCCTGGAGGACCCCACGCAAGGGACATGCTGGAGGACACCACATGAGGGACGCGCCCTGGAGGACACCATATGAAGGACTTGCACTGAAAGGGCAGTGAGTGGCTCCTGAGTCTGGCAGTTGGAGATGCCATCCAAGAGGAGGCGCGTCATTGCCACTGAGAGACCCAGAGACCAGGGTGCAGACAGTGTGGACACTCCTGTCTTCCACAGCTGTCAGTAGGAAAGAATGGTGCGCAGGGAAAGAGCACAGTGGGTCCTCAAAAGAGAAAAGCTCTGCAAATGAGGAAGTGAGGGGCATAGATGAGTGAGTGAGTGAGCGGATGAATGGGTGGGTAAGTGAATGAATGAATGAGTGGGTGAGTGAATGAATGAGTGGGTGAGTGAATGAATGAATGAGTGAGCAAATGAATGAATGAGTGAGTGGGTGAGTGAGTGAATGAATGAATGAGTGGATGGGTGAGTGAGTGAATGAATGAGTGAATGAGTGAATGAATGAATGAGTGGGTGAGTGAGTGAATGAATGAGTGGGTGGGTGAGTGAATGAATGAATGAATGAGTGGATGGGTGAGTGAGTGAATGAATGAATGAGTGGGTGAGTGAGTGAATGAATGAGTGGGTGGGTGAATGAATGAGTGAATGAGTGGTTGAGTGAATGAACAGGTGGGTGGAGGAGGGAGGGACTCAATGACTGGCTGAGGGAGTGAATGAGCAGACGTGCCCGTGACGAGCCAGGTGAGTGAGTGAGCTGGTTAATTAGAACATGGGGGAGGGGTCAGTGAGTGAATGAGTGAGTGAGGGTGACTGAGTGAAGGAATGAGTGAGCAGTGAGCGGATGAACGAGCGGGTGGGCCTGCGAGGGAGTGAATGAG
This sequence comes from Elephantulus edwardii, assembly GCF_000299155.1. Lineage (NCBI taxonomy): Eukaryota > Metazoa > Chordata > Mammalia > Macroscelidea > Macroscelididae > Elephantulus > Elephantulus edwardii. Next base: position 7,148,646 of record NW_006399879.1, on the reverse strand, counting down.
CACACATGGGTAAGTGGACCTGTGACTGGGATAGTGAAGGAGAGTGGGTCAGGGAATGGTGAACGTGCGAGTTACTGGCTGAGCGAATTGTTCTGCTCGCGGACAGCAGCCTCGTGGTCTCTGTACTGGTTTCACACGAGCACATTCCGCTGTCCTGGGATTCCCATTCTTCTCAGAATCAGCCACAGCTTGTTGTGACCCACACAGTCAAATGCCTTTGCACGGTCACTGAAGAAGAGACACTCACTCCTCTGATTCTCCCTGCTTTCAGCCAGGATCTATCTGTTACCGTTGTTGTTGTTGTGTGCTGTCAAGTTGGAACTGACCCATTGCTGGCCCTCCAGCGGGTTTTCAGAGGTGGTCAGGGGAGGAGATTGCCCACCCTTCTCCCACAGAGCAGCTGTGGCCTCGGCTGAATACAATCCTATCCCCCGTAACAATCGGTAGGGGCATTTCTGACTCCAGCTTGAACTACTGGCAGTTCCCTGTCGGCACTCAAGGCTCCAGCATTTGGGAATCATCTCTAGTATTTCCACAACTCAGAGAGCTTGTTGTTGGGAAGGCCTGTAACTAGGTGCGCGGTGTGCTGGCCCAGCCGCACAGGCACTGACGTGGGAGCTAAGGGGGGACCTGGCCCTGCAGAGGATGGCGCCCACCTCCGAGGAGCAGACCGTGTGCTTGCAGCCTGTTCCTCAGAGAGACTCAGAAAGGTGGAGGGACAGCGAAGGAGAGGAAGACCTCAACCAGGTGGGCTGACAGCGAGGGTAGCCACGGGCTCGAGAGGGCCAGCTCTGGTGAGAACGGGCAGGGTTCACACCCGCTGCTCACAGGGTTCGACTTGACAGTGCCTTACAACATCCACGTGTTGGGGAGCTCGCCGGGCTTGGGAAGGCATGCTGGCAGCCTCAAGGCACGTCGTCCGAGTCCCTCAGGGCCCCAAGGAGACACAGCCTCTGCCAACACCTGCTGGAAGGTCAGCTGCGAGCTGGTTCCGACCGACGGGTCAGACCCTCCACAAGGTGGACTGGCAGTTGCTGCACTGACGGGCTGGGGCGCAGCGACGCGGGCTGGACAGGTGGACGGACTGGCAGTGACTGTGCCCACAGACTGGGGCACATTGACGCGGACGGGGCAGGTTCTGATCAGTGTTCACAGGTCGCTGGGAGCGCTGGTCGGCTGGATGGCACCTGAGAAGCACACACGTGTTCTGACCCAGTCACGGGGTTTCCAGTCGCTTTGTGTGCGAGCTGGGCATGAATAAGGAAGACGGAAGAGGAATGGCTGCCTTCGAGCTCCGGTGAGGATGGCAAGACAACTGATGGATCCTGTAGGGAGTGTTACCCGGGCACTCCTTGTAGGCAAGGATGGTGACACTGTCTCATGAACTTTGGGAATACCGTCAGGAAAGGCAGTCCTTGGGAAAAGGCATCCTGCTGGGAAGGAGAGTCGGGGTGACAGAGAGGGCCACCCTCAGGAAGACGGCCTGATATGGCGACCCTAACGCCAGTCTGGAGTGTGGTGGAGACTGAGGATGGCGCAGGACCGGGCAGGGCCTGGACTGTGGTCTGGAGGGTGGGAGTGGTTGGGATCGGTCCTAACAGCAGCAACAACAACAGCCTCATACGTGCGTGGACAAAGCTCCGCCACCAAGCTCTCTTCCCCACGCCACGTGTGACACGGCTCTGTTCCCTGGAGCTCGATCCTGCCCTCTTCATGGAAGCCGACTGCCAGGCCATTCTTACACGGCATTTCTGGGTGGGTTTGAACAGCTGACCTTTGGATTCGTCACCAAGTACAGGGGCCTGCCTGAGACCTGGCAGGAGACAAAGCTGCTGTAAAAAAGACCTGCCAGGCAGTTTGGTCAGGATGTCCGGGGCTGGGATGTCCAGCTGAGGGCTCATGGCCTTCGCTGCTCTGTGCCCCGAGAGTGGGGTCCTGGGAGGCAGCCTGGCCTGGTCACAGGTCCAGCCTCAGCTGTGTGTGACAGGCACACCGAGCTGCCTCCAGCTGGAAGCTCCTGGGGCAGCTGCACCCCCTCCCCCAGCAGCTGGCCTGCCACCCTGGACCTCCACGTCCTGCCACGTTGAATCCGAATCCGCGGCTACAACCTGAAACTCGTCCTGTCCCGGGGGTGTGGCCCATCCAGCAGGCCGCCCACAGGCTAGCCCCGCGGAGTTCTGCAGAAGACAACCCCCCATGGCTGGGGGGGGCATGCTGTGCACTCCCTGCATTTCATTAGACGAAGATGCTTTGGTGCCGGGCTTTCTAGAACATTCTTTCTCTCTTCTGCCAGCAGCTGTGTTCTTTTTTGCCTTAGGCTTGTGGTAGCTTTTTAATTCAAAAAAGACTGTTCATGGGCTCCTAATTGGCCCTGCAATGGTGTCTTGGCTCAGGAACCCTGGGAACCAATAAACAGTCTTTCCAAAAGCTCTTTCATTTCTTGGAGAAAAGACGGAAAAGTGCAGGCAGCTTCCTCACCAGGCAGGCAGCTTCGAGAGGCCCCAGGGGTCCAGGATTGGTGGCCAGCGTGGGTGGGGGTCTCGCACACGTCCTCCTCTGTTTGGGGGAGACCACCCCTGCTGCGAGGTAATGGAGGGCTCCTCAGGCTGAGGAAGCACCTGGTTTGTCTGTGGAGCGTGGCCTGCTCCTAGCTGCCCGCTGTGGACCTGTGCACCCATCGTGGGTGCCTTTCAGCATGAGACCTGTCACCATGCATGGAGCCACAGGGAGTCTGCGTGGATGGAGCCCGGACTGCAGGGCCTCAGGAGGGCCCCTGAGGGCAGCAGAGATGCCCTGTGTCCACCTTGGAGGCCAGGAGGCCAGGGCACTTTTCTCTCACCACCACCCACAATGTGCCCTTGGCCAGGGGTTGAGTCATCTGAGCTGCAGCCCCCACCTCCACAAGTTGGGCTGGGAACCCCAGGAAGGGGGCTTAAAGGAAGGTGGTCCTGTCGGTGAGTTACCCAGGAGACAGGGTAGAGAGGGTGAGGCAGGTGTGGGAATCTGAGACTCAGAGTCTAGGAACCCCTGTCGTCAGTGGCAGTCACCTCGGTGACCTGGGCAGGGAGGGGCTTCAAGAAGACAGGGGCAGATGGCCCCTCAGTAGGTGACCTGCACCTTGTGTCCAGGAGGCCCTGGCAAGGGAGGGGCTCCAGGTGGACTGGAGCAGGTACAGGTTGTGGGGGGCAGGCCCCTGGCCTCTCTGTTTCCACCTGTCTGGGGGCAGGGTGTGGGGAGCAGGCTCCTGGCCTCTCTGTTCCCACCTGCCCAGGTGACTGAGCACAGTTCTGGGAGGTGGCACCTGCAGGCAGGACCGAAAGCCTCAGATAACCCCAGGCAAGTGTTGGTATGGAGCTCCCCTCCCCCAGGGCCTGCCTGTGCTCGGACTCAGGAGAGGGATCAAGGTAGCAGGGAGGGGACACCCACCTCTATGACCCAGGTGCCAGAGCCCAAGTTCACCTTCTCTCTACCTCTCCTTCACCCTGTGCAGGCTAACAGACTGGGCCGGTGGGGCCACTGTGATGGAATGCTGTGGATACAGGGACCCTCTCCTCAGGCCGCAGCCTGGGGGAGACTTGTTAGGTGCCATTGAGTCAAGTATGACCCATAGTGACCCTGTGAACAACCGGTCTGAACCCGATCCAGGCACTGTGTCAACCCACCTGGTTGAAGGTCTTCCTCTCCTTTGTCATTCCTCCACTTTCCCAAGCATGATGATCCTCTCCAAGGAACAGCACCTCCCAGCAACAGGTCCAAAGTATGTGAGATGAAGCTTTATCATCTTTGCCTCCAAGGAGCACTCTGGCTGCACTTTCTCCACATCATCTGTTCTGTCATCCTTATTCATTGTCTCACAGATGTATAGCACGTGATCAGAAAGATCATGGCCTGAATCAGGCACACCTTAGTCCTCAAACTGACATCATTACTCCTCAGCAGTTTGGAGAGGTCCCCAACTGCAGACTTTCCCAGTGTGATGCATCTCTGGATCTCCTGACTGTTAGTGGTTGTAAATCCAAATAGGATGAAGCTGGTGGCAGTCTCCATCCTTTCTCCATCCCTCATGCTGTTGCTTACTGGTCCAGGGATGAGGGTTTTTGTTTTCTTGATGTTGAGATGCACTCCATACCGAAGGCTGCGGTATTTAACCTTCTGGAGCAAGTACTTCAAGTCCTCCTCACTCTTACCAAGGCTGACATGTCTGCTAACTCAGGTTATTGGTGAGTCTTCCTTTGCTCCTAATGCCACATTCGTCTTCATAGACTCCAGCCTCCCGAATACTTTGCTCAACATGCCGATTGAATAAATATGGAGAAAGGATACAACCCTGACGCACACCCGTCCTGATTTTAAACCATGCAGTGTTCCCTTGCTCTGTTCCCATAACAGCCTCTTGATCTAGGTATAGGTTTCACAAAGCACAATCAAGTGTTTTAAAATTCCCATTCTTCTCAATGTTAGCCATAATTTGTTATGATCCACACAGTCAAATCCTCCCTGACACCTTAACTCAGGGCCCCTGACCCACCTAGTCAGCCAGAGGGGTCGGCACTGCCCTCCAGTGCTGGCCTCCGCCCCCAGATCCTGCCTGACCACTGAGTCAGAGGTTCCAGGCAGAACTCGTGGGAGTTTGGGCTCCCTCTGGGGAACTGAGACCCTAGGATTGGGGGGCCTGGTGTGGACAGAGCTGTGGGAGGAAGAGGGCAGCCCTGTCAGGGTGGAGGGGCGGAGGAGGGGCGGGGCACTCCACCGAAGGGCGGGGCTAGCGCGTGGGGCGGACACTTCCCTCTGGGGGAAGGGGCCGGACAGGGGTGGGGCTCCGCCTCCGGAGGGGCGGGTCCAGGCAGGACGAGGTGGGAGAGAAGGCACAGCTCTCGGAAGGGGCAGGGCCAGGCTGGGGGCGGGACATCCCCTGGGAGTGGGGTGGGGAGGGGGAGAGAGAGAGGCAGGCCAGGCTGGGAACTGGACACCCCTCCGGAAGGGCCGTGCTGGAGCTGGGTGTCCCCCCGGAGGGGGGCTGTCTGAGGGGGTTGGAGGGGCCTGGCACCTGCTCCTCCGAGGGTTACTACTGAATATGTGGTGGGACACCCTTTCTAAGGGGGCAGGGACCCTCAGAGGGGCGGGGCCTGGTTGGGGCTGCGGGATCCCCTGAGAGAGGGCAGGGGCGGGCTCGGGGCTGCTGGACCCCCGGGAGGGAGCTGGGCCGGCCTGAGTGGTGGTGGGACCTCCTGGGAGGGGGCTGGGTCAGGATGGGGGGCGAGACGGTCTCGGAGAAGGCGGGGCGGGATGGGGGTGGCAGGACCCCCCTGGGAGGGGGTGGGACGGGATAGGGTTCGCTGGACCCCCTCGGAGGGAGTGGGGCGGGATGGGGTGGGTGGGATCTCCTGGGAAGGGGCTGGGTCAGGATGGGGGGCGAGACCCCCTCGGGGAAGGTGGGGCGGGATGGGGTTGGCGGGACCCCCTCGGAGGGGGGGGGGCGGGATGGGGGTGTGGAGGGACCTCCTTGTAGGGGGCGGTGGAACCCCCTGGGAGGGGGCGGGACGGGGGTGGCTGGACCTCCTTAGAGGGGGCAGGGCGGGGTGGGGGTGGCGGGTCCCCCTGGGAGGGGGCGGGGCGGGCAGGGGGCGGCACCCTGCGCTGCGAGCTGCGGGTTATCAGTTCCCCTCGGCGTCGGCTTGTTCTCGGCGCTGTAACCCGACTCCGCGGTCCTGGGGGCTCCCTGCCCGGCCGCACAGCCCCAGCGCCCGGTGCCACATCACCGCGCCGCCCGCCCCCGCCCACCATGCCGCCCCCGCTGCTGCTCCTGGCCGTGCTGGCCGCTGCTGGGCCCGGGTGCGCGTCCGCGCAGGACCCCGCTGGTAAGGCCCCCCGCCCAGGCTTCTTGATCCGGCGCTGTCCCCGTCGGTCACCCGCTGGGACCGGGCCGGAGCATCAGCACGGAGGGCGCCGAGGTCGCGCAGCCCTGGGTGGCCGGTGGCCGCCCATCTCATCCAAGGTCACCAAGTCGCTGAGCCGGGGACCCTGCGGTCCGAGAGGAGCAGCTGGGACCTCGGAGGGGCGCCGCTCCGGGTGGAAGTAGGGGTCCGCAGTCAGGACGGTGAGGCCGGCTCTCTGGCCAGCAGGTCCCAGGAAACAGGTGCCAGGCTTCCCAGGGGTATGGTGGGGGGTCCGAGGCCTCGACGGCCCCCAGGAGACCCCTCACTGCCCGCAGCCCTGGTGATATAAACATGAACGTCTGCAGATGTGGGGACAGACGTCCCGGAGGAGGGACAGTCCCCCGTCAGGAGAGCGCGGTGCTGCAGGAGCTGGGGCAGGGAGAAGGGGACCTGGCCCCCCTTGGCGACGTTGGCTGCCTGACCGGAGAGCTGCTTAAGGCGGGGTACGGGGGAAGGGAGGTGATAGTGATAGCCCTTCCGGGTCTGGACAGCGCCTCCCTCCTGAAGTTTCCCTGGGCATTTAAAGGTGGGGTGCAGCTGGCCCCCAACACTGGGGTCCTATCACCAGCAGACACCTGTGTTTCCAGGGGTTGGGGTTCCCTGGGGTGCAGCGGCCTGGAGTTCAGGTTTAGAATCCGAGTGCTGCTGCGGGGCATCTGAGAAGAGTCTGGGACCCTTCTGTGGATGTGGCTGGAGCAGACCCCCCAGCACCTGGCCAGCACCGGGTCCTCACTCCGCCCCTCCCCCTTGCCTCCTCCTCTCTGGCTTATTTGCTACCGAAGGGCCCAGGTCAGGCAGGGCGTTGGCTGCATGTGTGTGTATGCACACGTACGCTGACATGTATGTGCGCGTGCATCTGTGTATACACAACCAAGCGGGCATGTGCACACACACGGGCACATACACAGCACGGGCGTACATGATTAAGTACTGTTGATACAACTCCTCCTGACACGTGAGGTCCTGTGTCTTGCTGGCCGCCCTGACAGCTCTGAGGGTCTTAGCCTCCTCTTCTCCTTCCAAGCGGGTGATCCCCTCCCAAGGAAGGTGGTGGTTATGTGCCGTCCAGTCGTCTGCGACTCATGGCGACACAGTAGCTCTCCAGCCTGCCCTGTCCAGAGCCAGTCCCACCGACTCTGACCCGCTTACCCACATTTACCCTAGTTACTGTGTCGATCCCTCTCATCCAGGTCTTCCTCTCCTGCGTTCCAGAGGACTCTGCTGCTTGCTGGCTCTGCTCTTCCAAGGAGGGATGTCAGGTGCCATCAAGTCATGTACGAACCACAGTGACCTGTGAACAACAGATCTGAGCCCTGTCCTGTCCTGTGCGTCCTCACACTTCCTGACACACTAGAGCCCATTGCAGCAGTCACCGTGTCAGTCCACCTGGTAGAGGGGTCTTCCTCTCCGCTGACCCTCCACCCTTCCCAACACCATGTCCCTGTCCAAGAAATAGCCCTGTTAGCAACATGCCTAAAGTATGTGAGAGGAAGTCTTATCATCCTTTGCCTCCAAAGAGCGCTCAGGATGCACTCTTTCCCATCCCCAAGGAAGGTGATCCAACAGGATGTGGAAACTGTCAAACAGATCATTGCAATACAAGCAGAATACTGCTAACGACCATTCAAAAAGGCCAGTACATGGATAGGGAATTGCCAGAAATTCAAGCAGGATTTAGAAGATGCTGTGGCACCAGGAATATCATTGCTGACGTCAGATGGATCCTGGCTGAGAGTAGAGAATACCAGAAGAATGTCTATTTGTTTTTTATCGACTATGCAAAGGCATTTGACTGTGTGGATCATGACAAGTTGTGGCTGACATTGAGAAGAATGGGAATCCCAGAGCACTTGATTGTGCTCATGTGAAACCTATACCTAGACCAGGAGGCTGTTGTGCAAACAGAGCAGGGGAGCATTGCATGGTTTAAAATTAAGAAGGGAGTGTGTCAGGGTTGTATTTTTTCTTCATATCTATTCAATCAGTATGCTGAGTAAATTATCTTAGAAGCTGGACTCTGTATGAGGAGGAGTGTGGCATTGGGATTGGAGGGAGACCCATCGATGACCTGCGTTATGGAAATGACACAATCTTTCTTGCTGAAGGGGAGGAGGACTTGAAACCCTTGCTGCAGAAGGCTAAACACTGCAGCCTTCAATATAGATACATCTCAATGTCAAGACCGCTGGACCGATAGGCACCATCGTGATAGACGGAGAAAGTCGAGACTGTCAACCACTTCATTTTACAATCAGTACTCTTGTAGCAGCAGGAAGTCAGGTAATGTGTTGAATTGGGCAAGTGCACTGTCAGGGATTTCTCCAAATTATTGAGGAGCAATGATGTCAGCTTGAGGACTTAGGTGTGCCTGATTCAGGCCATGGTCTTTCTGATTGCTTCCTGAGCATCTGAGATCTATACAATGAATAAGGATGACAGAAGAAGAACTGATGCCTTTGAGTTGTGGTGCTGGAGAAGAGCACTGAACGTCCCACAGAAGGCCAAGAAAATCTGTCTTGGAGAGGGTGCAGCCAGAGTGCTCCTTGGAGGCAAAGATGATAAAGCTTTGTCTCACCTCATTTGGGCATGTTGCTAGGTGGGTCTGTACCTTGGAGAGGGACATCATGCTGAGAAAGGTGAGACTGTAAAGGAGAGGAAGACCCTCAACCAGGTGGATGGACATGGTGACTGCTGTTTGAGTGGCCTTGAGTGAGTCAGAGATTGCGAGGAGGACACGGAATGGGACAGGCAGGGTTCAGATCTGTTTTTCATAGGGTTGTTGTGGATTGTATTCAACTCAGTGGCACCTAACAACATCAAAAACATGTCCAAAACACACGAGACAGATCTTCACCAGCCCCTCTGCCCAGGGCCAGGAGGGCAGAGGCAGCAGTCCTTGATGCAGTCCTGTTCTCAGAGCCCTCTCCAGACCACAGCGCGGTGTGGACAGGCACGCTGACCCTGGCCCCTGCGCCTGAGCACCGCTGTGTCCTTACCGTGTGTGTCACAGTGGCTCAGAACAAATTTGGACCTTTTCCCTCCCTCAACCTTGTCTCTTTGCTGGGTCTTCAGGGGCAGCTGGCCTGCAGCAAACTTGATGCTTTCAAGAAGCAGAGGCTTGAGGTTCAAATCCTGCCCCCATTACTCTCTTCTTCGTGGCCTGGGCATGCCAAAGAGAAATGGAATTTAAATTATATCATGAGCAGAGAGGGTTTCTTGAAGAACATCTGTTCCTAAATCTTCTCTCTGAAGAGGTGAGCTCATCAGATCCCGTTTTCAGGTGACAAAGGGGCTGGGGTTGGTGGCTGACGCCCTCAGCTCAGTGAGGAAAGGTCAAACTCCATCAGGATCCCAGTTCTATTCACTGACACACGGGTCACCCCAAGCTGTGGCTGGGCAGCGATGATACACAGAGCAAGAGGAGTTTTTGTGGGAACCCAGTCAGGGCTTTCCGGGAAGAAGTCACGGTGGTCAGTTGATACCTTGCTCAGTGGGCATATTGTGAATGTCTGAAAGTAGAACTTCCGTTTGGATTAGCTCTTAATCTGGGATCCGTCAGTTAGTTTAAGCTTGGACACTTGTTTGCAGGATTTGCAATTTGGTTATTTTAAAGAGTGTTCAGATGGTTTTCCCCAGAGCTATCCTTACCAAAAGTTCTCAGTTTGAGGGAAAGGTTCAAGTTGGGTTCAATCAAGGAGTATATTTTTTTAACAACACTCCCCTTTTGATAATATTTCTAGTCTTAGGATATGATCCCTCTGGAATGCCAGTACTTGTAAGATGTCTGTTGACCTTGATTTGATATTGAGTTATGTGTCTTCTGGTCTCCTCAGATAGCTCACTTGAGATTTAAAATACTTAAGTTGTTGTTATGTGCCATCAAGTCACCTGTGACCCTATGTACAGCAGGCCTGAACTCTGCCTTGATAATTCTGACACACCAATCCCCATTGCCCCATCTCATCCGGGGTCTTCCTCTCCTGTGCTGTCCTTTCACCCTTCCAAGCATGATGTCTTTCTCCAAGGACTCATCTCTCCTGGCCGCGTGCCCAAAGTATGTGAGACAGAGCTTCAAAATCCTAGCCTCAAAGGACTGACTTCGTTTCACCTTCTCCAAGACAGACCTATTTACTTTCTTGACAGTCCATGGTACGTTCAAGACTCTTCTCCAGCACCACAACTTGAAAGCATCTATTCTTCTTCTGTCATCCTTAGTCATTGTCTAGCTCTCTGAAGCATAGCAAGTAATTGCAAAGCCCATGGCCTGGATCAGGCGCACCTTAGTCTCTAGATTGACATCGTTGCTTTTCAGTACTCTGGAGAGGTCCCTCACAGCAGATTTTCCCAATGCAGTTTGTCTTTTGATTCCTGACCGCTGGTGTTAATGTTGATTGTGGAGCCGAGTAAGCTGAAATTGCACGCATGCTTTGGTGGGAGGGCAGTGAATGTATTGGTTATTTCTGTAAGGGAAGTGTCTTTCATCTGCTCTGTAAAATTCTTGTCTGTCAGAAATTATTCTAAAACTAAGCATCCAGATTTAGACAGATTAGGAAGAAGGATTAGCCATCCACTTCTGAAATATAGAAGGCCTTTGAAAATCCTATGTACAGCAGAGCACCTTTAGAGTAGACTAACAGATATGGCCACTGAGGCAGAGCCCTCAGATTTGGAAACACAAAGGAGGAGAAACAGTTGTAAGAATAAGAAAATACTTAAGAGAGGAGACTGATATTTGTAAGGGATTGGTATCTTCCCGAGAATGTGAGACTCCAGCCAGGAGCTGTTACGGTTGAGTTTTCACACTCATCTTGCTCTTGTATCTGGTGGCATGCTGTTGGTGAGTCCTGGCAAGTATGACCCATGGTGCCCCTGCGAGCAGCAGATCTGGGCCTGCCCTGTCCTGTGGGTCATTATCCCCCCGACACATTTGAGCCCATGGCTGCAGACTCTGTGTCAGTCCATCTCATTGAGGGTCTTCCTCTCCTCGCTGACCCTCCACCTTTCCAAACGTGATGTCCCTTTCCAAGGAACAGCCTCCGCTAACATGGCCACACTCTAAGAGACGAAACTTTGCCTTCTTTCCCTCCAAGAAGTGTTCTGGCTGCACCTTTCCCAAGACATAGCTGTGCTTCTGTCAGTTTGTGGGCTGTCCAGCACCCTTCTCCAGCAGCACAACTTAAATGCATTGATTCTTCTGTCATTGTTACTCATTGTCCTGCTTTCAGATACATAGCAGGTGATTGAAAAGACTGGCTTGAATCAGGTGCACCTTAGTCTCTGAACTGACATCATTGCTCTTCAGGACTTTGGAAAGATCTCCAACCACAGACTTTCCCAATGCTATCTGTCTCTATTTTTAATTGAATCTTTGTTAAGCATAACTTGTGCTGTGCACCAGGTGAAGGCTTGGCCAGTTTGGTTCCTGTAGTTGTTGTTATGTGCCATTTAGTCGTTTGCAACTCATAGCGACCCTATGTACAACAGCCCTAAATCCTGCTCTAGCCTGTG
>NW_006399879.1:7126065-7136377 GCF_000299155.1 Elephantulus edwardii | reverse complement strand
TGCTCTGTTCTGACGACTTCCTCTTGATCCAAGTATAGGTTTCGCATTAGCATGATCAAGCGTTCTGGGATTCCCATTCTTCTCAGAGTCAGCCACAGTTTGTTATGCTCCACACAGTCAAACGCCTTTGCATAGTCAATGAAACACAGATAGATATTCCTCTGGTATTTCCTGCTTTCAGCTAAGATCCATCTAACATTAGTATTCACAGTTTAGTGCTTCTGTTCCGCCTCCGAGTGACGGCTTAGAGCCAGGGCCTGGGGAGTGAGGTGGCCTCCAAGGCCTGGGCTGGTGTGTGCTCAGGACAGTGCAGGCCGTCGGCAGGAGGAGGAGGGGAGCGTGTGGCCGCTCACCGCTATGGGCAGTAGCCCCGCTGCCAGGACACCAGAGCTGGTGAGACCTGGCTGCCCTTACTGCGTCGTTTAGATTAAACATTCTGTACAAGAGTCCTGACCGCCAGTGGACACTGCAGAAGAGATTCGCCCATGGAGCCACCAGTGGCCCAGCCGCACAGCTGTCAAGTCAACACGGATTCACGAGGCTGAGTGGGGCTGAGGGGTCCGAGGTGGGCCAAGCAGAACCGAGGAGGGCCGAGTGGGGGCCAAGGGGGGTTGAGGGGGGCCAAGCAGGGCCGAAGAGGGCCGAGTGGGGACCAAGAGGGGCCGAGTGGGGCTGAGGGGGGCCAAGCAGGGCCGATGAGGGCCGAGTGGGACCAAGGTGGGCCAAGCAGGGCCGACGAGGGCTGAGTGGGAGCCGAGTGGGGATCGAGCGTGGGCTGTGGGCTTCCTGCAGTCACGATCCTTGATAGGAGCAGAATGGCACGTGTTCCTTCCATGGAGCCCTGGTGGGTTTGAACCCCTGATCATTTGATCAGCAGCCAAGTGTTTTAACTATCGAACCACCAGGGGCAGGAGCAGATAAAGTGCCAAATTCCACATCACCACCTTGGCCACTCTGGTTGCTAAGCTCTGAGGTATTGCACTGGCAACCCAAATGTACATGGCTCGAATCCAACAGCTGCTCGGCAGAAGAAAGCTGGGTGATCTCCCCCTCCATCTGCCCCCTGGAGGGCCCACTACGGCCAGTTCTGAATCAGCGCTCCACGGCATCAGCAAGTGCTGACCACGAGGTTTGGTTGAAGCCAAGTGGGGTGTTCACACAGTTTGGTTTGGTGTTGCTGTCCCACAGTTCTGTCCATCTGGTTGCTTCAAAGCCACGAGGGACACAATGTTGAAGAGGAAAAGAAGACTTCCCAGCTTTGGTGCTGAGGGACACTTCTAAGTCTGTGACTTGTGCACAGAAAGATTCGTTGACAAACGGACTGACATCCTGGTGGCCCTTCCCGGTTGCGTGTAACAAGGCAGCAGCTGGGAAGATGAGCCTTCGGTGGTTTATGCGCACGAGTGGCTGACGGTAGATGCAGACAGAGGCTCAGGGACGTGGGGTCACCCTGGCCCTCGCGTGTGGACAGAAGGGTTTGAGTCCCACTGAGGGATTCTAGGGACTGTCACACGTACAAGGTAGTAAGCAAAGCTGAGAGGCAGACTGGCGGAGATTCAGTTACGAGCTTGGACTGGTGGTGGCTGGAACCTGTGCACCTCTTGCTGGCTCAGGGTGTGCTGTCTTGGGTTTGTTGACAGTTCTGCCAGGTCTTGGCTTTAAGGTACAGCAACGACAGGGTGCAGCAGTCCTAGGTAGACCCTTGGGACCAGACACCAGCTCACAGAGCCAGCCTTGGGGAGCGCCCCTGTCCCTGGGGAGTGGCCTGTCCCTGTGTGGAGTGACCTGTCCCTGTGTGGAAGAGCCTGTCCTTGTGTGGAGCTGTCTGTCCCTGTGGGGAGTGACCTGCCCCTGTGTGGAGCGGTCTGTCCCTGTGGGGAATAGCTTGTCCCTGTGTGGAGTGACCTGTCCCTGTAACAGCCTGTCCCTGTGTGGAGTGACCTGTCCCTGTGTAGAGTGACCTGGTCCTGTGGGGAGAGGCCTGTCCATTGGAAGCAGCCAGTCCCTGTGGGGGTGACCTGTCCCTGTGGGGGTGACCTGTCCCTGTGGGGGTGACCTGTCCCTGTGTGGAGTGACCTGTCCCTGTGTGGAGTGACCTGTCCCTGTGGGGAACAGCCTGTCCCTGTGGGGAGTGGCCTGTCCCTGGGAAGTGGCCAGTCCCTGTGGGGGTGACCTGTCCCTGTGGGGGGTGACCTGTCCCTGTGGGGATGACCTGTCCCTGTGGGGAGTGATCTGTTCCTGCGTGGAGTGACCTGGTCCTGTGGGGGGTGACCTGGTCCTGTGGGGAGCGGCCTGTCCATGGGGAGGGGTGCGCTCTTTGAGGGGATCCGAGTTGAGCTGACTTCAGCTGTGGTGTGGGAAGTGACATCTGGATAGGTCCTTTGTGTGGAACCCAAGTGCTAATTTATTCTGATTTCCCCCCTTGGTTTGGCATACTGGGGCATGTCTTTTGGGCAGAGGCTTGGAGAGCCTCTTGCTCTTAGCAGGGATGAGCCTGGGGTGCTCTTGGCAGTGCTGAGCGGCGGCCTCTGTGATGGTGGGTCTGTGTCAGGTGTCAGTGGAGGCACCCTGTGAGCCTTGGAGATGTCATGATGTGGGAGCGGAACAACCGTGAGCCCCGAAGGCTGTGCTTCAGCCCAGGGCAGATGCCGTGAGCCCGAGAGCTTGGGGACTTCCATTGTTAGGGTCTCATTTGTTCTTTCTACATGGTGAGTGATAGGGGCGATCTGGACGTTGCCAAGTTGTTGTGACACAGCAGATTGTCTTGATAATTGTCCCCATGCACTGCGTGTCCCCATCACCAGGCAGCTGGAAGGAGGTCAGCATAAGGAGGGCAGGCTTGCCCCAGCCACGGTTTAACTGCCTGGTAGTGTCTGCCTTGAGCAAGGATACACACCAGTCCCTCCAGGGAACAGACCGTGATCACCGCCGGTCGGTCCTGTGAAAGCGGAAGTGGGTAAAGGCCTCAACAGTCCTTTGAAAGCCTGATTGGCTGAGGCGTATTCCCAGGCGTGACGGCAAGAGCCTTGTCTGGGTGATGAGATTGGCAGCTGTAGCTTGGATTTTGCGTTCTTTGAGCTGCTGTCTTGCGATGACCCCATCATCTGACCAAAACAAGAATGATATTTGGGACTCTGTGATGGGTGGGTGCATGCAAGGCTTGAAGAAGAGACAGTTTTAGGAATGAGATGAATCGTGTTGTTAGGTGTCCCTGAGTTAACTATGACTCATAATGACCCTGTGAACAGCAGCCCTGAACCCGTGCTGTCCTGCGCCACCCTCGTCCTCTCTGACACACTTGAGCCCGTTGCTGCGGTCACTGTGCCAGTCCATCTCATTGAGGGTCTTCCCCTCTTTCAATGACCCTCTACCTTTTGGAGCAAGATGTCGCTTTACGAGGAACAGCCTCTTCTAGTAACATGTCCAAAGTCCATGAGATGAAGCTTCGCCATCTTTGCCCCAAGGAGCATTCTGGCCGCTCCCTCTCCCAGAAGGTGTTTGTGGCCGTCCACGGGATGCTCAGCACTCCTCTCCAACACCACAGTCCAAGGGCATCAGTTCTCCTGTCATCCTTTCTCAGTGTCCAGCTCAGACACACAGCCAGTTATCAGAAAGACCATGGCCTGAGTCAGGAGCACCTTAATCTTCAAACTGACAGACCATCAACTATTCCTTTGCAAATTCAAACTGAAGCGAAAGAAAAATCAAACCCACAAGAAACAAAATGTGATCTTAAGTCGATCCCACTTGAATTTAAGACCCTGTCACCACCTCAGGAATAGGTTCGAGTAAAAATCAGATGAGTTTAGAGAGGAAATCATCCATGAAGAATACGAAAGGTCATTACAAAGACAGAGGAAGAAAAGACCCAGGTGGATGTCAGAACAGCCCCTGAATATTGCACTACAGTGCCAATAAGTCAAAGCAAAGGGAAGAAATAAAGAAATTAAGGAGCTGAATAGAAGATTTCAAAGGGCAGCACGGGAAGACAAAGCAAAGTATTGCAATGAAATGTGCAAAGAGCTGGAGTCAGAAAATCAAAAGGGCCAAACTTGCTTGGCGTTTCTGAAGCTGAAGGAACTGAAGAACACACCCCAGCCTTGAGTGTCAATACTTAAGGGTGCTTTGAGTGGGATGAGTGATCCAGGAAGCAATAACAGAAGATGGAAAGAGTACAGTCTCGGTACCAAAAAGAATTGGCTGACGCTGAAGAATTTTATGAAATAACATGTGATGAAGAGGCAATGGTGATGGAGTTCAAGCTGCTCTGAAGGAACTGGCAAAAAACAAGGCCCCGGAAATTGATGGAAAACCAATTGACATATTTCAACAAACTGATGCAACCCTGTCTGTCCTCACCAGATCATGCCAAGAAATCTGAAGGACAGCTACCTGGCTGACTTACTGGAAGAGATCCATATTTATTCCCATTCCAAAAACAGGTGACCCAATAGAGCGTGGGAATTCTTGAACAATATCACTAATACCACACACAAGCAAAATCCTGCTGAAGATCATCCAAAACCAATTGGAACAGTACATTGAAAAAGAATTACCAGAAATACAAGCTGGGTTTAAAAGAGGCCATGGCACTAGGGATGTTACAGCCAGTGTCAGATGGATCTTGGCTGAAAGCAAAGAATACCAGAGGAATGTCTATCTGTGTTTCATTGACTATGCAAAGGCTGTGACTGTGTGGATCACAACAAATTGTGGGTAACGTTGAGAAGAATGGACATCCCAGAACACTTGGTTGTGCTTATGCGAAAACTCTATTTGGACCAGGAGGCAGTCATCAGAACAGACCAAGGAAACACTGCATGGTTTAGGATCAGGAAAGGTGTGTGTCAGGGAGACGTCCTGTCCCCATGCCTTTTCAATCTAGATCATTGAGGAGGCTGGGCTCTATGAGGAGGAATGTGGCATCAGTATTAGAGGAAGACTCATCAACAATCTATTCTACTCAGATGATACAACCTTGTTTACTGAAACTGAGGAGGACCTAAAGGATTTGCTGCAGACGATGAAGGACTGTAGGCTGCAATATGGATTGAAGCTCAATATCAAGGAAATGAAGATTCTTATCACTGGACAAATTGACAGCATCATGATAGAGGAAGAAGAGATTGAGGTTGTTAATAATTTCAGGTTACTTGATTCCACAATCAACACTCTTGGCACCAGCAGTCAGGAAATCAAAAGAGAAGTTGCATTAGAAAAACCTACTGTCAGGAACCTCTCCAAAGTGCTAAAGAGCAATGATGTCAGTCTAGAGACTAAGGTGCACCTAATCCAGGCCATGGTCTTCACAATTACCTGTTATGTATCAGAGAGCTGAACAATGACCAAAGATGACAGAAATAGAATTCAAGCCTTTGAGCTATGGTGCTGGAGAAGAGTACTGAACTTACCATGGACCTTCAAGAGAACTAACAGGTCTGTCCTGGAGAGATGAAGCCAAGTTATTCATTGGAGACAAGGATTTTGAAGCTATGTCTCACATACTTTGGATACGTTGCTAGGAAAGACCAGTCCTTGGAGAAGGACATCATGCTCTGAAGAGTGGAGAGACAGAGCAGGAGAGGAAGATGCTGGACGTGATTGATTGGCATAGTAACTAGGGTAACAAAGGTAGGTGAGTTTGAGGCAGTGAGATTGGCTCAGGATAGAACAGGGTTCAGAGCTGTTGTGTATAGGGTCGCTATGAATTGTAGGCAACTTGGCTGTGCAAAACACCACCCCCACCCCCACCCCCTTCTGAGAAGTCCCTGACAGCATACTTGCCTAAACCTGTATGTCTCCTCATTGTGGATCTGGGTGAAGTGAATTTGTTGACAGTTTCAGTCTTCTCTCCATGTATCATGGTGCTTATTGATCAAATGATGAGGGTTTTCTTGATGTTGAGATGTGATCCACACTGACAGCTGGAGTCTATGTGATCCACACTGACAGCTGGAGTCTATGTGATCCACACTGACAGCTGGAGTCTATGTGATCCACACTGACAGCTGGAGTCTAGGAAGACATTTTACAGACATATGTAACATGCTGGTATACACATACCTGAAGTACACAGATGCGCACATATGTACAGACATAACACATCCACGTACGCGTGTACAGCTATGTATAGACAGACAGAGCATGCACACCCATAGAGCTCTACATGCACACAGACATAACACACAACAGACACAACACAAAACATACAAGCGTGTGATGGGGCACTCAGATTCTTGGAAGGTTTCATGTTAGTTTCAGAGAAGGACTCTTTCTTCTTCAACAGGCAGGTGGCTGGACCCCTTTGATTTTGTTCAAGGTTTCAGTCAGTTGGGGGAGGGTCTAAGGGCCAGTGGAAAAGACAGAGGCCCTCAGTGAGATGAACTGACAGCACGGTTACAGTGGGGTCGGAGGTGGCAAACACCTGACCGGCTGGGCTTCATTCCACTGCTCGTAAGGTCTCTGAGGCTGAGCAGATTCGAGGTCACCTATGGGCAGCGGGACCGCTGAGGACCTGGTGGTGGGGGTGGACTGGGGGACACCATTGCTGGCTGAACTGGGCAGGGAGCTGCCTTTCAGCTTGAAATCGCAGCCCCTCAGTTGGAGAAACGCTGACCACAGTGCCACCCTGTGGTCGAGGGACAGCACCGTCATGGGTGGACTTCCTGCCGGGCCAGAGCTGCCAACGGTTGAAGAAAGAGTGAGAAGCCAGTGAAGTTCATTTTAGCAGCAACCTGATGACGACTCTCCTGTGTTCGTAGTAGCTTTGGCCTCTAATCCTTCAGCACACACCACAGTCCCTTTCCAGCTCTGTGTCTGAATTTACAGCCATACTTCCTGGCCACAGAGTTCCAGATCCTTCAGGAGTGGTCTTCGCTCTCCCTGTGTTCTGCTGGGTGCGTGTGTGTGTGTGTGTGTGTGTGTGTGTGTGTGTGTGTGTGTACAGGAGCTGGTCATGCTGGAGCGTCAGTACCTGTGGTACCTGTGGCCGCCAATGCTGGGAAGGACGGGGAGGGGGAGGGGTGCCAGGGTCAGCGATGCCTCCTGTCACTTTATGGAAGGAGGTGCAAGCCCAGCATGTGACTGGGCATTTCGTCTGACTTCTTCCTGTCTCCTCCCTGTCCCCATCCTGACCACAGGCTTCCCTCTGGACCAGCCTGCCTACCTTGGCTGTTTGTGCTCTGTTAGAACGTCTGCCTCTCACTTCTGTGTTTGGAATGTTTAATGGGAACGTGTTGCTGTCGTCAGGTGCTGCTGGATTGGCTCTGACTTATGGGGACCCCATGGACAGCTGGAGACAGAACCCTGTCTGGGCCTGCATCAGCCTCACACCCTCTGTTTTCCATTGTTGTTCTGGTCTGGCTTGTTGAGGATCTTCCTCTCCTTTGCTGACCCCCCACTTTTCCCAGCATGGTGTCCTTCTGCCAGCCCTAGCCCCTCCTGGCAGCAGGCCTGGAGTGTGTGGGACAGATTTCGCCGTTTCTTCCTCTGTAGGGCTCTACAGTCACGATTCCTCCAGGACAGACGTGCTTGCTCCATTGGCCATCTGTGGGAGATGTCCGCGGGACACTGCCATTTGTCGTCGTGTGATGGCTTGCATGCCACTTTAAGGCTGGAAGTGGCGCTGCTCATACTTCAGACACCAGCAGGGTCACCTGTGCTGGACAGGTGTCAGTGAGCTTGCAGACCGAGGCAGAGCAGGAGCAGGCTGGCCGCCCCTTCTGAAGTGATGAGCTCTCGGAAGCCTGTTTTCATCCTGCTCCACAAAGATTTTAATCTTACTTTGCTCTAGCACCTCCGTGGATCCTGGTGGCACAGCTGTTAAAGTACTCTCTGCTCACTCAGAGGCCAGTGGTGTGAAGCCCCCAGTGGCTCTGTGGAGGAAGCGCCTGCAAGTAGGAGGGCTGAGGAAACTCTGGGGGCAGCCCCGCACTGGAGCTGCCGTGAGCTGGACCCAATTCGACGGCTCACCCAGCCCTCCACTAGTGCCCGATGTCCAGTGCTGGTGGGGAGTGCCTGGAAGTGACGCCTGCTAAACTGACCACACCCAGGCACTGTCCCTTGAGTTGAGGGGAGACCCTAGGTCCCCTTCCCATGAGATGAGTCACCCTGGGTGTCAGAGGCCACAAGGTATTCAGTGGCCAGTTTTCCAAGTAGTTCACCAGCCATCCCTCCAGGAGCCTCTGGGTGAACTGGACCTCCCGCCTTGCGGCCACCAGCACAGTGAGGTGGTGTGAGCAGTGCCCGGACACTTGCTTCTGGGATTCTGGTGCCTCCAGCTCCAGCTCATGACCGCCTGGGTGTTGACTGCCCGGGTGTTGGAGTCACTCAGCTCTCCTCAGGGGTGGTAGTGACTGGCTGCTCTGAACGAGGGCATGGGGGCTTCCTCTGAGGGGGCTCTGCACACACTTAAGCTGCAGCTGGGGGAGTGAGCAGATGCGCTCCTGGGGAGCCCAGAGTTGGGGAAGCATTTGCACTACTCAGGTGAGCCCTGAGTCAGGAGAGTGAGCATTTGCACCCCCGGGTGAGTCCACAGTCAGGGGAGAGGAGATGCACCCCCCCCAGGTGAGCCCACAGTCCACAGAGTGAGCAGGTACACCCCTTGTGAGCCCACAGTTGGGGGAGTGAATGTTTGCACCCCCAGGCATTCACATTGACCAGCAGGGCAGGTTGTGTGCACCCATCTTGTAGATGGGAACGTTGAGACGTAGAGAGAGACCTCCACGGTGCCTCTGCTGGTGGGGGTTCAGAGCCAGCCCAGTGAGTGGCCATAGGCTCTCTGTTCCCTGGGGTGCCCTGTGTAGCCCTGGCCCTGTCCCTCCCCTGCCAGTCTGTGAAGCCGCTGCATGTCAGATGGGGCAGTGACGGCCATCTTGCCTCCCTCCAGCCACCTGCGTGGACATGCAGCTCCATACCTGTGGTGACGTCCCTTACAACCAGACGGCCTTCCCCACGCTGCTGGAGCACCGGTCCCGGGACGCCGTGGAGGCCAGCACGGAGTACATCCTGCTCAGCGTGCTGTCCCACCTGCTGGAAGGCCAGTGCAACCCCGACCTGCGGCTGCTGGGCTGTGCCGTGCTGGCCCCTCGCTGTGAGGATGGCCGCCCTTGGAGGCCCTGCCGGCACGTGTGTGAGGGCCTGCGGGGGGCCTGCCAGCCAGCCTTCGATGCCATCGACATGGCCTGGCCCTACTTCCTGGACTGCTCCCGCTACTTCGCCCAGGTGGAGGAGGGCTGCTTTGACCCCCTGGAGAAGCTGCGTGGTGAGTGGGGGGCTGGGCACCCAGGGGGACCGAGCAGGACCTTAGTCCCCTCCTTACCACCATCCAGTGAGCCTGGCTCAGCGGCCGCGGATGTGCTTCTCCTGTGCACCCACCGGTTAACCCACCCCTCACTGAGGGGCTGGTCCCACTCACAGCGGACCATCTGGTGGGTTTCCACAGCTGTAGGTGGTAGAGGAGGAGGTCAGAGTTTTACAGAGTCAAAGTCACTGCCTTTTATGACTTCGGTGAGTGGCAACTGATCCATAGCTGACCCTCCAGCAGCCTGTAATTAGCACGGCAGACGACTGGCCATCTTTGGCCCTCAAAGCAGTTGGTGGCTTAGAATGGATTTGAACCACCGGACAGGCGTGCCTTTGGTGAGCAGCTCACCTACCAACCAATGAGGCCACTGGAGGCCCCATGGGAGGAGACACAGGGCAGCTGATCTTCTCCGTCAAGGAAAGCAGACACCCAGAGAGGCGGCCATCTGTCTTGACTCAGTGACCCTGTGGGATGGGGTTCCCAGCTGGGAAGGATCCCTGGTGGGGTGGTCCGTGGTGGACTGTGCTGTTAACCAGAGGTTGCCCGGTCCTGGAGGGGAAGAATGGACGGTCTCCTCCTGAGTGACCCACACTTTGGAAATGCAGTGAGGGGTCAGCTGTGAGGCAGGCGCCACGCGGTACGTTTCTGTGATGTTTGCAGACGTTGAATGCCACGGCTTCTGCCCACAGTGCAGCTGCTGGGTGCAGACTGCAGACCTACCATTAACAGACCAGCATTTAATCACCATTCCGCCAGGGGTCAGATGATGACCTACTGCTGCCGTGCAGATCCCACTCACTGTGCCCTGGGGACAGTACGCTGGGGGGACAGTGACATGGGACAGTGCCCTGGGGGGACAGGATGCTGGGGGGACTGTGACATGAGGGGACAGTGCCCTGAGGGGACCATGCCCTGGGGGGACAGGAACATGGAGGGACAGTGCCCTAGGGACAGTGCCCTGAGGGGACAGTGACATGGGACAGTACCCTGAGGGGACAGTGCCTGGGG
>NW_006399879.1:7116310-7125434 GCF_000299155.1 Elephantulus edwardii | reverse complement strand
GGGGACAGTGCCCTGAGGGACAGTGCCCTGGGGGGACAGGAACATGGAGGGACAGTGCCCTGAGAGGACAGTGCCCTGAGGGGACAGTGCCCTGGGGGGACAGGAACATGGAGGGACAGTGCCCTGAGGGGACAGTGACATGGGACAGTGCCCTGAGGGGACAGTGCCCTGAGGGGGACAGGAACATGGAGGGACAGTGCCCTGAGGGGACAGTACACTGGGGGGACAGTACACTGGGGGGACAGTGACTTGAGGGAATAGTGCCCTGGGGGGACAGGAACATGGAGGGACAGTGCCCTGGGGACAGTGCCCTGAGGGGACAGTGACATGGGACAGTGCCCTGAGGTGTTAGTGCCCTGGGGGGACAGAAACATGGAGGGACAGTGCCCTGGGGGACAGGAACATGGAGGGATAGTGCCCTGGGGACAGTGACATGAGGGGACAGTGCCCTGGGGACAGTGATGGGGGAACAATGACCTGGGGACAGTGACCTGAGGAGACAGTGCCTTCAGGACAGTGACCTGGGGGGACAGCAACCTGGGGGGACATTGACCTGGGGGACATTGACCTGGGGGGACAGTGCCCTGGGGATAGTGAACTGGGGACAGCAAACTGAGGAGACAGTGACCTGGGGACAGAACTGCCCAAGTGGTTTCCAAGGCTATAATATGTTTTTTTAAAATTGGTTTATTGTATAATCATTCACGGACCATGTAGGGGCCTCCATTCCTGAAGGTCAGAAAGTATGGGAGGGGCAGCGATGAGGCAGTGGACCCCAGAAGAGGCCCAGACAGCCCTGGGGCCCTGAAACTTGGTCTGCGGCAGGATATTTTGGGCATCTCCATCACCAAATTGCTGGTTTCATCAGCTTTTGTTCCCCTGAAAACCATTTGAGCTGAAATGAAACCACAGGTCCAGCAGGAGGGAGGCCCTTGACCTTCAAGAACCCAGCCAAGATTGTGGGAAACATGACTTCTGCAGAGACAGGGAGGGGACAGCCAGCTTGGATCTGGTCCTTAATAAGTCCACTCCCCTACAACTTGGAGTTGCTGGGATTTTGAACACTGTTCCATAGTCACGTCAAATACCATAAAGGTTACCTATTATGTACAGTGTTTGGATGAGCTTCCAGATTGATCCACGCTGGGAAACAGGAGTGGCATCCACTTCCTAAACTAGATGCCTCTGGAAACTGTACAAACTCTCAAAACTCTATAAACGTACAGAAGTGATGTTAGTATGGAGCAGAGTTCAGGTCTTTTGTGCAAAGCTTACTTTGAGTTGTATTCGACTTGACAACACGTGAGAACTGCTAAATCAGACTAGTGCTGTTGTGTCTGGAGAAACACTCTTCCACTTTGTACACCACTCTTTGTCAATGTGCTGTATGAAGGAACCTGGGTTTTGCTGTGATGCTAAACCTTGTGCCATAGGGGTATCAAATACCAGAAAGGTTTCCCAACGTGAACAATGTTTGGTGGAGCTCCCAGGTGCAAAACAGGTTTAGAAGCAGGAGAGGCATCCACTTCCTGAACCACATGCCTCTGGAAACTCTATAAACTTGGAGAAATGACGGTAGTTATGGAAAGGCAGTGGGTCCTTTGTTCACAGACTTGCTATGAGTTGTACTCAACTTGATGGCAATCAACAACAACAAACCCCCCTGCCCTTACTTAGCCTAGGGGTTTCTCTTGAGGACAGTGTTCAAGTGTGAAAGACCATATCCATGCTCCAGCCCCTCATTCCTCCTTTGTGCCTGTCCTCTTCCCTCTCTCTACCCCGACTCTCCCTCCATCCCCCCTCTCCCTCCATCCCTCCACCTCTGTCCTTCCTTCCCTCCTTCCCTTTTCTTTTCTTCCTCCTCTGTTCCCTCCTCCTTTGTTCATCTTCTCACTGCCCTGTCCTCCTTTAAGGACTCCTGGTGGCACAGTGGTTTAGCCGCTAATTGAATGTTTAGCAGTTAGAACGCGGCAGCTTCTCCCTGGGCGACGAGGTGACATCTGCTTCTGTAAAGATCACAGCCTCGGAGACACTGGCAGTTTGTAATTCTGACATGTTCAGGTTGGAGTTGACTCTACGTGTTTGTTGGGTTTTGGTGGTGCAGGAGTTGAGCACTCAGCTGCTAACATCAGCAGCCGCTTTGGGTGAGGCTGTGAGGCCTTGTGCAGGATGAGGATGGGTGAGGACAGCAGCTTTGGGGACTCTGGGCAGCTCTCCCCCGTCCTGCAAGCTGCTGGGGCCTGGAATCCATGGAACAGCAATGGGCTGGCGTCCCAGCTCCCTTCTCTATGGAAGAGTCTCCGGGGGCCTAGTGGTAAGAAGCTGTACTGCAGTCCCACAGGCATGCGGTTCAAATCCACCAGCTGCTCTGCAGGAGCCTCTGAAAACCCACTGGTGGGTCCACTGAGGGTCGATCGCGACTCAACCACACACCCCGAGAACAATGGGTACAATCAGGCTCCCTGTAACACTGCCAGTAACATGAGGCTTCTGGAGATGCTCCCAGCTGGGGGCAGTGTGTGTGTGTGTGTGTGTGTGTGTGTGTGTGTGTGTGTGTGTCTTACATACACAATTTTGGCTGATCTACAGGTATTGCAACTGTTGATGCCACAGTACTGAGTAAATATAAGGCTGCGTTGGGCTGTATGATGGTTACATACAAGCAGATGAGGAGGGAGAAGCCAGGAGGCTGATGTGTTCCCGGGCATGGTATTAGCTCTGTGTTTCTATTCATGGTCACGTTAGGAGGTCGTTACGTGTGGTTATCACCTGTGGCACTGTTACAGGTACAAGTGCACCACGGGGGTGGTGATTTTGATTGCAGTGCGGCAAATTGTTAGGGCCCCTGAAGTCTTGACCTCGTCTCAAGTCTGTGGCGAATGCTGCGATAACATGAGTCATGCATTGTTTTGGTTTTCTAGTTCATCTAAAAGCTGTGTGTGGAAGCCCTGGTGCTGTAGTCTGTCAGTGTTGGGTTGCTAACAAGGAGGTTGGCAGTTCGAACCCAACAGCAGCTCTGTGGGGAGAGGATATGGCGGTTTCTTTCCATTAAGCCTCAGAAACCAGAGGGTGGGTCATCTGAGATCCAGCCAACTGGATGGTGTTTGGTTAGCAGTCTGGTAAGTGTAGCAGCTTGATGGAAACATTTGAAACATTGTAACAGTTACCACAGGCCACAGACAGCAGTGAGCAGGGCTGTTGGAAAAATGGCATCCCTGGACTCGCTCCCCCACGGGGCTGCCACAAACCTACCTGTTTGTAAAGAGCTCAGTGCTTACCAAGTGCAGGAAAGCCCGATGTGCCTGCATGAAGGAGCACCGATGGCTTAGTGGGAAGGAATTGTGCTGCCAGCCCAGAGGCTTGCGGTTCAAACCCATGAGCCGCTCTGTGAGAGAAAGATGGGCAGCCTCCTCCTGCCCCTGAAAACCCTGAGGTCCAGCTCCAACATGATGGCACTCCACCCCCACCACACGTCTGCATTAAAGAGCCCTGGCAAGGGAGTACTGTTGAGCCTCTCAATGAAAGACCGGCAGTTCAGAGATGAGGGAGTCTGTGCTCTGAAGATCGTGGCCCTGGATACTCGGTGCGGCAGTCGCCCGGTCCTGCAGGGTCACTGTGAACTGGTTGGCTCGATTATAAAGGGAATTTTTAATAGAAAATAGAGTGCAGGTTTGGCGGGGAATGGCCCAGGGGCCTCAGGTAGCCAGAGTGCGGGGTTAATGAGTCTGGGGGCAGAGTGGACTCATCGAAGTGATGCCTCCTCCCCAGGTGGCCTGGAGGCAGAGGACGCCCCACCCTCGAGCCTGCCCCCCACCTTCATCCACTTCACCCACCACTCCTATGCCCAGATGGTGCGTGTGCTGAAGAGGACGGCCGCCCGCTGTCCCCACATCGCCAAGACCTACAGCATCGGGCGCAGCTTCGACGGCAAAGACCTCCTGGTCATTGAGTTCTCAGGCCGCCCCGGCCAGCACGAGCTGAGTGAGTCTTGGTCAGCACTGGTGGGGGTGGTCTGCCTCCTGAGGACGAGCTGTGACCCTGCAAACAATGCTGGGCCCTCGTCCAAGTTCCGTGGTGTGGGGGCCGGCAAGTCCAGGACACAGGCCAGGAGGTGGTTCATGAGAGTGTGTGTTCCATCCCGGGCCTGGACAAGGAGATTCTACCGGGCACTGCACTTGCTTTATGTCTCTAACTGCCACCTCTCCAGCCCCCCATCCACCTACTTGCACATCTCTCCACCGTCCACTTGTGCTTTATCTCATTCATCCACGTATCAACTGCCCACCATTCACCCATCCACCCGCCTAGCCACTCCCCCATATCTCCGTCAATCATCCATCTGTTAACTATTCATCCACTTGGCTACCTACCATCCATCCATTCATCATCCAACCATCTGTCCATCCGTCCATCTCTCTGTCTACCCACCCACCCATCCATCCATCTGCTCACTCATCTACCCAGCTATCATCCAACTACCCATCCACCCACCCATGCACCCACCTACCCACCCACCCATCCACCACCCACCCACCCCTCCATCCATCTAGCCAGCCATCATCCATCCATCCATACATCCATCCATCCATCCACCCATCCATCCATCCATCCATCCATCCATCCATCCACCCACCATCCATCCACCCAGCCATCTACTCATCCTTCATGCACCCGTCCATCCATCCACGTGCTGGCTGCCTTTCACACAAGCACCATCGTGCACTGTGACTCATTACACAAAGACAAAGAATGTCACACTGTTGATGAAATTCACTATGCTTTCTGTCATTATTAATTAATACCCCTGACTAGTTATGGTTAAGTGGGAGATGTGAACTCACCAAACTGAAGCCTTGACGGGGGCCTCATGGTCCAGACATGGAGACCCCCCCCACCCCCACCCCCAGCAGCACCAGGCCCTGCTCCCACCGCTGGGCTGGCCCTTCCTGGGCTGTGGATGACCACACCGCATGTCCCCATGTCTCTCCCCAGTGGAGCCTGAGGTGAAGCTCATTGGCAACATCCATGGCAACGAGGTGGCAGGCCGGGAGATACTCATCTACCTGGCTCAGTACCTGTGCTCGGAATACCTGCTGGGCAACCTCCGCATCCAACGTCTGCTCAACACCACCCGTGTCCACCTGCTGCCCTCCATGAACCCCGACGGCTATGAGGTGGCTGCCGCCGAGGTGAGCACGCCAGTGCCTGGACCCTGCAGCCAAGGCCTGCATTCCATCCCACTGTCCACTACTCAGTGGACTGCAAGCCTGCTGTGGCCACACTGTCCCAGGTGTCTCCCATCCAGCAATGGCCAGGGTCAGCTCAGTCCTGGCTCCCAGGGTGGGGGTGGGGTGGGAGGTGGACAAGACACGGTGATGCAGGTGTGTTCAAAGGCCTTTGATGGAGAGAAGGCAGGCTGAGCAAGGGAGTCGAGATGATACTTAAGGACATGAGCATCGAGGGGAGCAGGCAAAACTGTCCGCAGGGGTGTGTGGGGGGTGTGTGCAGGGGTGTCAGTGGGGTGTGTGCAGGGGTGTCAGTGGGGTGTGTGCAGGGGTGTCAGTGGGGTGTGTTCAGGGGTGTGTCAGTGGGGTGTGTTCAGGGGTGTGTCAGTGG
Organism: Elephantulus edwardii; assembly: GCF_000299155.1. Classification (NCBI taxonomy): domain Eukaryota; kingdom Metazoa; phylum Chordata; class Mammalia; order Macroscelidea; family Macroscelididae; genus Elephantulus; species Elephantulus edwardii. The sequence goes on along the minus strand of NW_006399879.1, from coordinate 7,119,818 downwards.
GGTGTGTGCAGGGGTGTCTGTGGGGTCTGCAGTGGTGAGTGCTGGAGTGTCCTGGGATGTGTGCAGGGGTGTCTGTGGGGTGTATGCTATGGTGTCTGTGGGGTGCATACAGAGGTGTCTGTGGTGTCTGTTCAGGGGGTCTCTGTGGGATGTTTGCTAGTATATCTGCTGTGGTGTCTGCTGTCTGCAGGGGTGTCTGTGGGGTATCTGTGAGGTGTCTGTGGGGTGTTTGTGAGGTGTCTGCTGGTGTCTCTTTTGTATTGTCTCCTGTCTGCAGGGGTGTCTGTGGGGTGTGTGCTGTGGTGTCTGTGGGGTGCGTACAGAGGTGTCTGTTCAGGGGTCTCTGTGGGATGTTTGCTAGTGTTTCTGTTGTGGTGTCTGCTGTCCGCAGGGGTGTCTGTTCAGGGGTGTTTGAGAAGTGTCTGCTGGTGGGTCTGTTGTGGTGTCTGCTATCTGCAGGGGTGTCTGTGGGTGTGTGCAGGGCTGTCTGTGGGGTATCTGTGAGGTGTCTGCTGCTGTACCTTTTGTGTTGTTTCCTATCTGCAGGAGTGTCTGAAGTGAGCTGAGCAGGTAACGGGGGTGCACCAGGTGAAGGGGAGCATCAACAGAGCAGGCATATTCCAGCTCAGCGAGGAAGCAGAACAGTGGTGGAGGCAATGTCAGGAACAGCTGGACGGACTTGGGGTGCTGCATTTTTTCAGGGTGCTGGCTACAACGGGTGGACGAGTGGCAGGCAGAACGCACAGAACCTGGATCTGAACCGGAACTTCCCTGACCTGACGTCTGAGTACTACCAGCTGGCAGGGGTCCGGGGTGCACGCAGTGACCACATGGCCATTCCCCAGCACTACTGGTGGGGTAAGGTAGGAGCCACCCCCTGCCCTGTCCTGCTGGCCTCTCCTGGATGCCTGCATGTCCACCTTCCCCAGGACCTGGGGCTGGGCCTCCCCTAGAGCCCCAGGGTTTGTCTGGGGGTGGGGTCCTCTGGGGCCATTTGGAGGTGAGTCACATTGGGGTGGCCAGTGTACTGTGGGTGCCAGAGGCCTGTGGCCATAGACCCAGCTCTGTCTCTGATGCCACTTTGTTTGCAGACCTTAGCAGGACCTTTCCTTCACCTCCCAGCAAATGCTGAGCACCTACTGTGTGCTCTTGTCCCACCCAACGTTGGGAATGTATCACCTGCTCAGGGCTGTGGTGGGAGACCGGGGATGGTTGGAGGCCTAGGAGGCTGCCTGGAGGGGTTGGCGTCCACGTGGGGCAGGTGTGAGGCTCAGGCTGTGGGCGCCGCCCAAGGACTGAGCCCTCTCCCCCACACCTCCTCCCCCGGCAGGTGGCTCCGGAGACGAAGGCCATGATGAAGTGGATGCGTACCGTCCCCTTCACGCTCTCGGCCAGCCTCCACGGGGGCGACCTGGTGGTGTCCTACCCTTTCGACTACTCCAAGCACCCCCAGGAGGAGAAGATGTTCTCGCCCACCCCTGATGAGAAGGTGAGGGGTGGGCGCTGGATGGGCAGGAGGCAGGACTGTGGTGCCCTTGGGGCAGCTCCTGCTTGGAATTTTCAGGAGCTCGCGTTTGTGGCCAGCAGCCCTGGGGTGCCTTCAGAGAGTGCCCCCTTTGGGTCCCTGGCCGGGTCCCCTCTGCCAAGAGCCACAGCTGGTGTGAACTCTGGGGGCTGATGCTGGGAGGGTGAGTTCCAGGAGGCGTCAGCAGAGGGCAGTGCTGCACCTTGTGATGGTCCCTTTGCTCCATCTGTCCAGATGCTGTGAGCTTTCTGAGGAGGGGGTGTGGGAGGAGAGGGTATGGGAGGAGGGGGTGTGGGACGAGGGGCCGGCCACCCTCCACGTGCTCTCAGGCTGGTCTCTTCCTCTCCAGGTCTCAGTCTCTCAGGGTGCCCAGACTCAGGGTACCCTTCCCTGTGCCTGTGTCCCCCTACCTGACAGCCCCCAGAGCTGACCTCCGACCTGCAGCCTGGTTCCCTGAAAAGAGCAGGGAGGGGTTTGTGACCTGGGGCAGACACAACTGGCCACTGGGCCCTGGGGACCCACCCCAGAGCCAGCCCACTCCTCACTCTGTCCCTGGATGACGGAATGGGGTGTTCTGGCTTTGATGTGGTCACCCCTGTGAACTGTATGATGGGGAGGTTGGGTGAAGGCCCAGCCTCCCCTGCCTGGACACTGTCCACACCTGGTGTGTTCATCTGAGCGGGTGGCACAGCCCTCTGCATGGGCCGAGACTCAGCCTCTTTCGGCCTGTTCTTGTGTGTATGGCCAGTCCAGGGCCCTCAAGTGGACAGGATGGGGCCTGCCTCGACAGCCCCTCCATGCATGTGAGAATGCCAGGTATGGGTCAGGGAGGCCAAGAGGAACCCTGGACGTGCAGGGTGCACGCAGGGGTGAACAGTTCCTGCTGCCGTCATGGGTAGACTGCAGATGGAGCCCAAGACAAGGGCGGGGGGCTGGTGTCAGGCAGAGGGGTAGGGTAGCAGACTCCCATGTCCTATGCAGAGACCTCAGAGGGAGTGACTCCAAGCTGAGGAAGTGACCCCACTCATCCACTGACTCAGTCACTCATCATTAGCACATCACTCACCGCTCCCTCCCTCAGCCATCACCCATCACCCCTCCTTCATCCACTCATTTCTTCAGTCATAATCAGTGATCCACTTACTCATTCCTTCATCACCCACTTTCTCATTCAGCCCCTCCAGTCTCTCCCTCACTGTGCGTTCGTTCTCGTCTGCACCCAGAATGTGTGGAGGCTGAGGAGTCCTGGTGCCAGAGCTCATACCTCAGGACGTGCACCCTTTCCTGGTGGCCAGTGGTCCCCCCTTGGCCTGCGCTGCCCTCTGTGCTGTTGGAGGAGGCACCTGTGCTTTGGGCTCAGCCCCAGATGCTGAGGGTCTTTGGGGGCTGAGTTTACCACAACCAGTCCCACTGGAGAAGAAATACAAACCTTCTCCACCAGCCAGCAATCTCTGGTCGATAAGCATTCGGCCCCTGGCCAGTGTGGCCTCTGTGGAAACCAGAGTCCCCAGAGGCTGGCAGTGGGGTTGGAGGAGGAGCTGGTGGGGTTCCTGACGTCCATTGAGACGCTGGACAAGGCTTCCATCCTGGCCCCCAGAACATGCCCCTCCTCCAGAATCCCCCTGTGCAGCTTGTCCGAGCAATGACCCTTCCTCTCAGCCTGCCCAGCGCTGCCCTGTGGGGGTCACAGCGCCCATCACTGCCATGGCTCCTGTGGGGGTCGCTGTGCCCCATCTTTTGTTCATAGCTGCCCAGCGCTGCCCTGTGGGGGTCACAGTGCCCATCCCGTTCTCACAACTGACCAACCCTGCCCGCGGCCTCCATGGGGTTCACCTTTTTCCATCCTGTGCTCACAGCTGCTCAGCCCAGCTATGGCCCCTGTGGGGTCACATCACCCCATCCTGCACTCATAGCTGTACAGGCCTCTGCTGGCCTCTGGGATGTGTGTGTGTGTGTGTGTGTGTGTGTGTGTGTGTGTGTGTG
>NW_006399879.1:7112140-7116144 GCF_000299155.1 Elephantulus edwardii | reverse complement strand
CCCAGCTGTGCAGGGTAAGCCCAGGGCTTGTGTCCAGGAAGCGCCCTGGCCCCTGGCTCTCAGCCAGCCATAGCCCACCTTGTTTCATTCATCCATCACATCTAGAACCTTCCTTGCTCCACTGGCCCTGCTCCACCCACTCCCCACCCTCCGGCTCAGTCCTGCTCTGGCCAGGCCTACAACTTGCTCTCTGCTCAGGTGTGGGAACGATGTTGACTCTGAATCCCATACACAGAAGTGGGGAGTGGAAGGTGGGGGTAGGGACAGTGGCCAGTGCCCCCTTTTCCTACCTTCACTCCAGGGACAGACTGGGGCTGTGAAGGGAGGTTCAGGATAAGGAGGAGAGGCTGGGGGCCCAACAAAGGATGCACAGGGACCGGTCTTGCCCTCACTGCCCATCCTTCCTAGGACCTCCCCTGGCTCTGAGACGCCCTTAGAATGTCACCCTCTGGGCTCTATCTATCTCCTTTCAGATGTTCAAGCTGCTGGCCAGAGCCTATGCCGACGTGCACCCCATGATGATGGACAAGTCAGAGCAGAGGTGTGGGGGGAACTTCCTCAAGAGGGGCAGCATCATCAACGGGGCAGACTGGTACAGCTTCACTGGAGGTGCGAGGGGGGGTGCAGGGTGGGGACGCGGGGCCGTGGGGGGAAGGGGCAGGAGGTGAAGGTGTGAAGGCAGAGGGCAGGCCGGGTTGGCAGGCGGGAGGTGGGTGCCGTGTGGATGGCAGGCTGGGCCAGCATTGTCGGAGGTGGAAGGTGACACGTGGGCACCGTGTAGACGGCAGGCCAGGTCAGTGTTGTCAGGGGTGGCAGGCGGGAGATGGGCGCCGTGTGGACAGCAGGCCGGGTCAGTGTTGTCGGGGGTGGGAGGTGGCAGGTAGGCTCTGTGTGGATGGCAAGCTGGGTCAGCATCATCCTTGGGCACTGTCCAGGTGAGAGCTCCTAGTGGAGCCTGACCTGGCCTCTCCACCCATGGGGCCTCTGAGTCAGAATGCCCCCCAGCACTGTGCTGCCAAGGGCCCTGCTCTGGTGGTAGGTGCCATCGAGCTGAGTACGAACCAGAGTGACCTGCGACCCGCAGATCTGAGCCCTGTGTGGCGCCATCCTCTTCAGCTCTGACACCCTCGGGCCCATTGCTGCGGTCACCGTCTGTCCACCCTGCTGGGGTCTCCCCGCGTTGGCTAGCCCTCTCCCAGCGGGATGGCCTTTCTGCAGTTGTGCTAATACTTGTGAACATCCACGTTCAGGATTCCCGCTGTAATCACATGCCACCTCTCGGGGGTCCAGCTCAGGTGCCAGGTCAGGTCAGGACATGTGTGCCATTCACCGCAGGAGCTCTGATGTGTGGGACCACACCCCCACAGGCCAGCCAGCCTGACCCCAGAGAGCCCACCTGAAGGGTTGGCAGTTCAGGTCCACCAGCTGACCCACAGGAGGAGGTGGACAGTGTCCTCCCTTACAGATCTCCAGCCCCAGAACTCTGGGGGCGGGTCGCTGTGGTGGGAATCTACTCGAGGCAGTGGGGCTGCGTCTGGTTATATTTATGCTGATGGCACATTTGTGGTTTCTTGGACAGTCACATTTAAGTGGTGTCCTGGGTTTCATGCACCATGCCCGGCAGGGTGTCCCACCCCTACCGCCCCTCCAGCAGGCACCATGCCGTTGGCACCTCACGATGGTGTTGCAGGACATTGGTCTCACTGTCCCCCACTCCAGCATCGTGGTTGACAGAGCTGGGTCTCCACTGAAGAGCCCGAACCCCACTCCACCTGCAGGGGGCGCCTTGGGGCAGGGCTACTGGGCAGGTGCAGCCTGAACCCACTCCACCTGCAGGGGGCACCCTGGGGCAGTGCTGCCCACCAGGTGCAGCCGTGTTCAGCCCACCTGCTCTTCCCTGGGGTGGTTGTTAGTGCTCAGTGGGGCAGGTGTGTGATGAACAGATCTGTCGTCATCTCCAGTGAACAACTTGAACCAGTTCACTGAAACAGGCCCTGTGTTACCCATCCAGGTGAGGGGCTTCCCTCCACCTTTAACAGCAGGATATCTGATTCCAAAGACTATCCCCTCCTAACAACAGGACCAAAGTGAATGTGACAAAGTGTCCCCATCGTAGACGCTAAGGAGCACCCTTGCATTTCCTCCAAGACAGACTTGTTTGATCTCTTGGCGGTCCATGGGGTATTCAGTGCTCTTCTCCAACACCGCAACTCAAAGCCATCAATTATTCTTGGATCCACAACCAAAACCCTTGGCAGCACAGTTAAGAAATCAGAAGAGGTGTGCATTGTGTAAATCTACTGTCAAGGGTCTCTCCAAGATGTTCAGGAGCAATGATGTCAGTTCAAAGACTAAGGTGCATCTCATCCAAGCCACGGTCTTGTTTTGCATCTGCAAGTTGGACTGTGATTAGGGATGACAGAAGGAGAATCAATACCTTCGAGTGACCTCAGGGTGGGGATCCCCAAATCAGATGCATAAATCTCCCATTCCCAGGTCCTTGAAGCCTGGTCTTAAGCCCCCTCCTGTTTGTGGGTGTTTTTTTGGGGGTGGTGGTTTTTTTTTAAATTATAAATTACTTTATTAGTTTCTGTGTCCTGGAGTTTTGAGGGCTTTCAGGATGGTGTGGGATGGGGAGAGGCCCATGTTGGGGCCCCAGACAATAACCCATTTCCTCCCTGCCTCCCCAGCCCCAAGGATCCCAGGGAGGCTGTGGGGGGCTGGTAATGGACGGGACCCGTGGATTAACGGGCAAAGGGTCCATCAGAGGAAGAGCTGAAGAATAATAATAGCAGCAGGCTGGGTTCTGGGGCTCAGAAGGGCCCTAATCTGGGGGGGGTGGTGGAGATCTGGGGCTCAGAAGGGCCCTAAGCTGTGGGGGGATGGTGGAGATCTGGGGCTCAGAGGGGACCCAAGCTAGGGGGTAGCTGGGATCTGGGGCTCAGAGGGGATCCAAGCTGGGGGAGGTGGCTGGGTGTTAGGGCTCAGAGGGGACCCAAGCGGGGCGTGGCTCTGCTGCTCTCCTGGCCTGAGGGTGGTGGGGTGCTTCATCAAAGAGTGGGCTCCTGACCAGCCTCGGCCGAGCACCACGTTCCTGCTGGACGAGGGACTGAAAGCATGGGTGGAGGCAGAGTGGCTGGAGCCGGAGTCAGCCCAGATCTCCAGACTCTGCTGCTTAGCTGGCCAGGTGTGAATTCTCTGGAAAATGCTCAGTAGCCCCTCCTCCCATGGGGTATTGTAGGGACGGAGCCCAGGCCAATTTGTGGGGTGCTGTGGAGTCGGCTGACTCACTGGCCCGTGGACAGCAGGAGGACACCACGCCTGGCCCTGTCCCATCCATGTGTCTGCTGTGCTCGAGTTGTGTAGTACCCTATGTCACCCTGTCTCCTGAGGGCTCCCCTCTTTCTGGGTCTCCCCACATTTCCAAGCAAAGCTCTTTCCAGGGACTGGCCCCTCCCCACAGCATGTCCAGAGCACTAGCCGGTGGGTATTACGATTACAGCTGGGCACCCGGGTCTGGGGCTGTGGCTTGTCTGCCAGAAATTGGTGCGTTTCCACACCTGGAAAGTGGGCTCGGTCTTCACACGTGTGAAGTGGGGATAGTGACCCCCACGTCCTGGGTGGTGTGGTCACTCTGTGAGGGCCCGAGGGTGACCGCTGAGGGACCCCCCCCCCCCCGCAGGTATGTCTGACTTCAATTACCTGCATACCAACTGCTTCGAGATCACCGTGGAGCTGGGCTGCGTGAAGTTCCCGCCAGAGGAGGCGCTGTACACGCTGTGGCAACACAACAAGGAGTCACTGCTGAGCTTCGTGGAGATGGTGAGCGGGGCGGGGGGCACACACTGCCCTGTCCACTCAGCCCCTCCTGACTGTGGACACGGTGAGCGGGGTGGGGAGCAGCGGGCAGGGGGCACACACTGCCCTGTCCACTCAGCCCCTCCTGACTGTGGACACGGTGAGCGGGGTGGGGGGCAGCGGGCAGGGGGCACACACTGCCCTGT
>NW_006399879.1:7104618-7112040 GCF_000299155.1 Elephantulus edwardii | reverse complement strand
GGGGGGCACACACTGCCCTGTCCACTCAGCTCCTCCTGACTGTGGACATGGTGAGCGGGGCGGGGGGCCAGGGACACACCGTGTCCCTCCATATTGGCTCCATTCCACAGTCTGGGCCTTTCTCCTCGTGACCCACGTGGTGAACTAGTGACCAGGAGTGCAGAGCTGGGCTGAGGTTAGAGAGAAGGGGATGGAGGATCAGAGAGGAGAAGACAGAGGGTCAGAGAGGAAGACCCAGGGGAGGGGGTAGAGAGTCATAGAAAATGTCAGGGCATCAGAGAAGAGGAGATGGAGGGTCGGAGAGGAGGAGATCAGAAAAAGAGACAGAGGGTCAGGGAGGAGGAGACGGGCCAGAGGAGGAGCGTCAGATGGGGGTGGAGGGTGAGAGAGAAGAAGGCTGTCTAACACCACCCAGTGACTGTGGAGCCAGAGTGCCCCAGTCCTGCTGTCCCCGAGTTTCAAGCTCCTTCCTTTCTAGAAAGACAGGCCCTTCCAGCAGGTAGGACCCCCACAGCTGTCTTAGAGCCGCAGCAGGATCACCAAGACCCAGACGTAACTGGACATTAACAGGGCCATCTCGTTCTGCTTACGGCCATGCATTCACTGCCTGGGGAGGGCCCACCAGGCTCCTGGCCCGAGTGCAGGCCAGCTTCGCTTTACGGCTGTCTGGGGCTTTTGCAGAGCTCGCCTGCTCTGGGACTTTGCACGTGACATCTTGGGTTTAAACATCTACTGGCCAGAGGCTGGGCAGCGTGCAGGCGGCCGGCAGGATGGACAGGCCTGGGGCGGCCACGATGCCTCTTGATAAGGGCCAATCTGTCGCAGCCAATTGAGGCCTGGCCTGCAGTGATCCCAGCCAGGCCTGGGCTGGAGTCTGCTGTGGGGCTGTGGACCGGTGGTGTGTGTGACATTCACAGGATGAGGGACACGGTGTCCAGTGCACGCTGACATGCGGTGGGGACTATGATGTCCTGGAGGTGGGGGTGGCCTATGACAACATTCTCACCTCCCATACAGTCAGAGGACCCCCCCCTCAGGTAGAAGTGTGGGGTCAACCTGCACCTGGAATGTTCTAGAGCTGAGACTGGTTCACAGGGGGCGACACCCAGATCCTCGGCGGGGAGCCATGTCCCAGCCTCTCCTCGGGGTGGTCCCAGAGACACAGGCTGAGGACGGTGGGGACAGGGTGGGCCCCACCACACCAGCTCTCCACCTGTCCCCCAGGCGCACCGAGGCATCAAGGGGGTGGTGATGGACAAATTCGGGAAGCCGGTCAAGAACGCCCGGATCGTCGTCAAGGGGATCCGTCATGACGTCACCACAGGTAGGAGGCTCCCTGCTCTCCCGGGGCGCTTTCACTGACCCACCCTGGGTCTCAGAGAGGGGTGCTGCGGGCAACTCATCCCTGCCCACGGAGCTCAGGGCCTGCTGTGGGCTTTCAGGTAGCTCCAGCCATCACCCTTGATCTGTGGGGGCGCGAAGGGGAGTGAGGGAAGTCAGGTAGGAGGGGCTCCCAGGAAGGAGAGGGTACCGGGTGGGAAGAGCCCCCAGTGGGAGGAGCCTCGGATGAGAAGAGGCCTGTGGGGCAGAGGTCCAGGTTGGAGGGAACCCAGGTGTTGGTAACATCTGAAATGTGGTGACACCTTAAATGTGGAGCGATCATAGTGAACAGTGACTCATAAGAGGGGCCCCAGATGAGTGGAGACCCCAGATACAGGGCCTGGGATGGGGGCTGTGTGGGAGACAAGACCAAGTGGGAGGGGCCCAGCCCCAGGCTGGTCGTGTTCAGAGGGAGGGCAGTGGCTGTTGTGGGATCTGCCCTCGGGTACCTGCCTGCAGGCGAAGGTGCCTCTGTTTCTAACTGCATGTTCTCAGCCTGGGCTCTGGGAGCCTGGGGACCCCTCACCTAATGTGACTGGCTCTCAGTAGAGGCAGCCTGGGGTGAGGAGGGTCTACTAGCCCCATGTGAGCTGGGCTGGGGCTATGGGAATGGTCAGAGGGCTTTGGAGAGGAAGTGGCATGTAAGCAGGGTTTTGCAGGATGAATAGGAGTTTGGCTGAGGAGGGATGAGGTGAGGAGAGCATTGCAGGCAGAGCAAGCCCAGTGCAGCTTGGGGTCTGTCTGGCCTTGGAGTGACCCTCACTGACCCTAATGGCCAAGGCCGGGCCCGGCCAGGCTGACCGCTTTCCACCTCTGTCCCAGCCCCCGATGGTGACTACTGGAGACTGCTGCCCCCGGGGTCCCACATCGTCATCGCTCAAGCCCCTGGCTACTCCAAGGTCATCAAGAGGGTCACCATCCCCGCCCGCATGAGGAGGGCCGGCAGGGTGGACTTCATCCTCCAGCCCTTGGGAACAGGGCCCAAGAAGTTCCTGCCTGGGCCACAGAGAGGTGGACCGGGCCCCCGCGACCCACTGGAGGACAGTGGCCAGCAGGGCGAGCTCCTGGAGGTGCGGAGGCAGCCCTCTGGCCGTGGTGCCAAGCCCTGGTGGTGGGCTTACCTCAGCTCGCTGAGTCCCCACAAGCCTCGCTGGCTACTCAAGTACTGAGGGGACCCCCCACCTGCCTGCCAGGAGCCCCAGCCACCGCTGGTCAGGGCCGCTGGTCAGGACCGCTGCCTCTCCCACTGGCCGCCCAGACGCCACACAGTCATACAGTCACTGAGTTTTTATTAAAGTGTTTGTTCACCCTGCGTGTCCACAGCGGCTTTCCTGGGGCCGCCAGGATTCGGACCCAGAGGGTGGGCATGCACGTGGTGCATCCATTTCACAGATGGGCACACCGAGGTTTGAGTGGGTAATGTGCCTGAGTCAGACCCCGAGGGGAGGGCAAAGGTGACGGGCACGTGGGCAGTGAAGGCTGTGGGGTGCGGAGAGGCTGTGGGGTTACGCCTCCTGGGCTGGCTGAGACGGCAGGTTGGCGCCGTGAGCGGAGAACTTCCTCTCGTAAGAACAGGGCTGCTTGGCCTCCTCACCCAAGCATCAGCCACAGAGTGAAAACAAGCACTGGAGGTAAGAAACTTGGCGTCGATGCCGACTCCCGGCCCCCGCAGCTGGTAAATCGTCGGGGGAGGACACTGCCCACCGATTCCCGGTTAGTCGGCGAACATGAGCCACCGGGGCCCTCGAGTCAAGTGGCGACCCTGTGAAGCACCGAGCTGCGCCCGGCCTGCCCGCTGCCTCCCCATCGTCTCTGATACGCTGGAGCCTGTGGCTGCAGTCATGGCCTCAGCCCATCCCACCGAGGGTCTGTCTTTTTTACTGACCCTCTACCTTTCCAAGTATGATGTCCCTTTCCAAGAAATAGCCTCTCGGCAGCATGTCCAAGGTATGAAAGATGAAGCTTCACCAGCCTTGCCTCCAGGGGACACTGGCTGCACTTTTCCCAAGACGTACCTATTCGTTCTCTTGGCCGTCCGCGGGATGCTCGCGCTCTGCTCCAGAACCATAGCTCAAAGGTATCAGTTCTTCTTCTGTCATCCTTAGTCACCGTCCAGCACAACAGGTGATGGAGAAGACCATGACCTGAATCAGGAGCACCGCCGACTCCAAGGCAAAGGGTCAGGGAAGCTGGATTGCTGCAAACAGAACAAACAGAAGGAGGAGGAGAAGCCACACGGGTGTGGACGTGTTGTGAAGAGGGGAAGCCACGCGGGTGTGGTCGTGTTGTGAGGGGTGGAGGCCACGCAGGTGTGGTCCTGTCGTGAGGGGCGGAGGCCACGTGGGTGCGGACTTGTCATGAGGAGGGGAACCCACGTGGGTGTGGGCGTGTCGTGAGGGGCGGAGGCCACGCGGGTGTGGGCGTGTTGTGAGGAGTGCCCGTGGCGCATCCACAAATTCTCCCACGGGAACCAGATGCTCTGCAGGTCTTCACAATATGATTTTAAAAGGGACAACACAAAACAATAGCAACATGACAGCAATGTCTGAAAACAGTGGATGGTGAAAGGGATCCTGGGTCAGGGTCACCTCTGGCGTCCAAAGTCTGCTGTTAGTGGGAGGAGTGGGGTTCAGGGCCAAGGCCCTAAGTGAAGAGGCTCTGAACAGGGAAAGATTTATGAGCAAGATGACTCGTAAACCTGCCTTGTCCCCCTACAATTTACCCGCTAATGCGGTTCAACCACGTCACATGAAAGCACACAGATGGCTGGACACGGTGCAGTCCTTGTGGGCAGCCCTTCCCAGAGTCCCAGCAGAGGACCCTGTGATAACTGAGGGGTGGGGGTCCCACAGGCGACAAGCGCTGAGTAATGGGCGTGCACAGCGTCTCCTGCGTCGAGAGCAGACCAGGTGTGTTTTCAAAGACCCTCTGAGCGTTTACAAAGTGCTCACCACAGAGCGGATGTGAAGGGAAGAGGCGGAGACTCACAGGCGGCCCGCTGTCCCCCTGGTCCTGGCCTGTGGGCTCCCTTGGGGTTTTCACCATCTGGTCACTCAGGATCACACAGCCAGGCCTTTCTGGAGAGCTCCTGAGTGGGCTTGAACCCCTAAACTTCGAGTTTGTAGCTGAACATGCTAATGTTTATGACAGCAGGGATTTCTCTCTGCCGTATTCTAGCAAAAGGGATAGTTAATGAGGCGTGGGCCTCTCTCCACACACCATTGGACTTCTTGGACAGGAGGTACACATGTCATCAATGCTTTGTAACAGGACAGGGTGACAACAGCTGAGTGGGTGAAACGTGGAGGTGGGTCCTTAATGGTGGGCTGTGTGTGTGTGTGTGTTTGCTCCTGGGCCCCAGGTACACATGGTCCCAAACACCCTTCAGGAACCTGCATTCCAGCAGAAGGAGGTGGGGAGACAGGCTCCCGGGATCACCTGTAATTTCCACTGTTATCCCATTGGTCAGAACTTCACCACGTGGTCACACCTGCTCCAGGGGAAGTTGGGAGATGCAGTCTAGGGGGTAAAGACCGAAAATGGGGGTGGGGGTTCGCTGGAAGAGGAGAGATGATCTGAGAGGACACGGAGCGCCTTAGCCACCTTCCAGGAGTGGAAAGGAGGAACCACGTGAACGCTGACTTCAAAGCATTGAAAGGTAACGCCTCAGTGCACACAACAGAAACTATAACCAGAAGAAAGTTCCTGGTCTCCACACCCTAATGTGGTACATTCCAGAATCTTCTGCCCCGCACTGCACTGTGATGCCCTCTAGAATCTTCCACTCACACTCCAACATGGCACCTTCTAGAATCTTGGACTGTGGGTTTGTAAACAGCCCTGCATGGTCGTGGTGACGCACATCCCTAGCCCCTCTCTCTAAGGTGTAGCAGCGTTCAGGCACCAGGAGACCACCCGCCACATGGCTCTTGGTGAGAACTCCCCTTCAGTGGGTCCATGCTGTCCTTGACCTGGCCACCAAGTGCTGCCCACCAGCCTCTCATCCTCCTGCCAACCTCCCGCCCCCAGGCTGCCCTGCGGGCTCCCCACTGTCCACCCTGCTGCATGTCCAGACCCATTCTCCCCAAGTGGACAATACGCAGGACGGCGAGAGAGCCAATTTGGGGCCCATCCCTTCATCCAACTGCATTAAACCATAAACCACTCTCAAATTATTTTATGAGAGTCATTTTTTCCCCTTCCATTTTCGTACACAAATCTAATCTTCTGAGAACCCACTCTCTTCTAACGGGCATATTATAGGCTTTCATCAATAATAATATACGATCAATTACTCCAAGGTGATGGATTAGCCAAGACAGCCCCATTTCCCTCCGCTCGCGTCTGGTGGGACAGAGACTGCGGCCTCAGGCCTCCCTTCGGCTCTAGGCTGTCTTTACCTTTTAGCTGAGATTAAATTTATATACAATTTACTTAGGAAAAATTCAAAAGGGTTTTTTATATCTGAACTCCGCAGACGGCGCATCACGGCGGCGATAAGGACGTGCGGGCAGGGTGAGCACCCCGACGGCCTTTTGCGTTTGCCCCGAGCTCCATTCATCTTTATTTGGACCCAACAGATAACTTTTTTTTTTTTTGTCATCAGAACGTTAAGTACCATAAATCCAGCGTTGCCCAATTCAATAAAGAGAGACCGAATCGGGTTCGGCCAGCCTGCATCTCTCTGAACGAGCTGGGGTATCTTCCTAAATTGGCCATCAGGTGACGCCACCAGAAGCTGGGGACTGTCCACCAGGCCCAGGGCCCTGGAAGACCTTCCCCCGGAGCAGCGGGGACCCCGGACTCCAGCCAGCAGCGTGACCTTCTCCACAGCCGGCTCTGACCCCACCCCGAGGACTGCCGGGAGCCATCACTGTCCTTCCACGGGCAGGACCAAGTGGCTGGCCTGCTCCACCCCGGTTTTCACATCTTGAAAATGTAAACGGTACTTGAGCAGTAGATGCAGCTCTGAGGAGAGGCAGGAGCGGTGGCTGCTGCCCAGCGAGTGATGTGGGGTGGACACGCCCCTCAAGGCATGGGGCGTGGTGGCCACCCACTGAGCTGAGTCACTGCCCAGGGTGTGCCCTGAGGCCCAGCCTTGGAGCCCAGGGAGCAAGGTGCCACGTCACAGGGCACACTCACTTCTGGGCTGGTGCAGCCCACAGGTGACATGGCCTGTGGTGGACAGGGACACACTCAGTCCTGGGCTGGTGCAACCCACAGGTGATATGGCCTGCGGTGGACAGGGGCACACTCAGTCCTGGTCTGGTGTGGCCCACAGGTGACATGGCCTGCGGTGGACAGGGGCACACTCAGTCCTGGACTGGTGTGACCCACAGGTGATATGGCCTGCAGTGGACAGCTAGCCATCTGCCAGGGCCCACTCACCTGCAGGTGACTCTGTGGTGGTGATGACCCTGGGCGGTCAGTGATGCAGGGGGGCTGCTCTCCCATCCCCCATCACGTATCCCACCCCCTCAGGACAGTGGCCTCACTTCCCCAGCAGGACCTGGGAGGAGATGGGCTGTATTTCTCTCTTGGTGACTTTGAGCCACCACGGAGGCCTTTGCATTGTCCGTGAACCGGCCCTGCACCACGCCTCCAGAGCGTCCTCCTGTCGTCCAGGGGGGATGAAACCCACGCTGAAGTCCGCAGTCTTTGAGCCTCCTCAGGTCGTCTGCACTTTCAGCAGTCAGTGTTGTGTTGTCTACGTAATGCAGGTAGTTGGGGTCTCTTCTGATCCTTCACAGAGTCTGGCTTCTCCAGCGATTTCCTCAGCGTACAGATTGCAGAGGAGTGGAGAGAGGACACAGCCCTGATGGGCACCTTTCCTGCTTTGGAACCAGCAGAGTCCACCTCTGGGTGGATTTCAGTCTCCAGTCTTCCAGTCAGTGGGCAGGTGGTTCACTGTTTATCCGGCCCGAGCTGGACGCCACCCTGCAGGGCAGAGCAGAAGAGTCTCGTGAGGATTTGCAGACAAAATCTTTCCAGAGGCTGCCTGCCTGGTCATTCTGAGGAGCAGTGCTGAGAGTTCTCACCGGC
>NW_006399879.1:7092068-7104327 GCF_000299155.1 Elephantulus edwardii | reverse complement strand
GCCCAGGATGACCAGAGAGGACTCACTGCCCCCTCAGTTCAAAGCCCAGCACCCCAGGATGACCAGAGAGGCCGAGCTCCATCCTCAGTTCAAAGCCTAGTGCCCCCAGGATGACCAGAGAGGACTCACTGCCCCCTCAGTTCAAAGCCCAGCACCCCAGGATGACCAGAGAGGCCGAGCTCCACCCTCAGTTCAAAGTCCAGCACCCCCAGGATGACCAGAGAGGCTGAGCTGAAGCAAAGCAAGGTGCAGCTCACAGCTGAGGAAACCTGGGTGGATGGAAGGTGCGTGGAGACAGACAAGCTGAAGTAAGCTGTTTCCTGGATGCTAAGAGAAGGGCAGCCCCCACATCCAGGCCGGGCGTCTGGGAATGTGACCCTGGGCTTCCTGGTGGCCAAGGTAAAGATGGCAACAGGGTCGTGATGCGCTCCACCCCTGGGGCTGTGCAGAATGTCCAGTCGCCCGGCCCAGGACACTGAGCAGAGCCCATCTCGTGGACGCCCGCGAGCCGCTGCCCTCAGCTTCTCCACCTCATCTTGGGGTGCCGCGCTGACGTGGTCCTGCACGATGTGTGTGGTGCCCCCGTCTGTAGGGACTGTGATATAATGCCTGTCGCACACCATGGCCTTCTCAGTCATCTCAATACACATGCAAAAGTGGGGTGACAGGAGAATCGATGCCTTGTAATCCTGCGCTTGGTGGGGACCAGTGAACGTCCACGCGCTGCCGCTGACACAAAGGACCAACCTGTGCAGGAGGCAATGCAAGGTGCTCCTTGGAGGCAGGAAAGGCCAGACATCACCTCACGGTGGGAATATAGTCAGATGTCACCTCACGGGTTTTGGAGTGGGCGGGCCTTGGAAAAGACTCAGGCGAAAAAGGTGGAGGTCCAAGGAGGAAGGGCCTCACTGATGGACTGACCCAGTGGCCGCAGCACGTGGCTGCTGTGAGTAGGGTGTGGCGGGCAGGTGGCGGGCGGGCAGGTGTGGCTCACGGTGCAGCGGGCAGGTGCGGTGGGCAGGTGCGCCTCTGCTGGATGTGAGTCCTGACACGTGAGTTCTGATACACAGTCCTGACATGTGAGTCTGAGCAGATCTGGGGACACTTAACAACTACCCCTTTGCAGCTGGTAGCAGCCGTGAGGACCACCAGGGCCAGGTTAGGGGTCCAGGATGTACCTTGATGGTGCAGGACTGGGGGCATGAGTGGGGCGCATGAGTGGGGCGCATGAGGAGCCCTCAAGCAGCCTGTGGGTCCCTCACTGACAGCCAGGCACTGGGGTGTGACCGCAGGCCCCAGAGACTGACGGGGACGAGTTTGGACAGGAAGGGGCCCAGGTCTGGCCCAGGAATCTGAGGTCAGGGCTGTGGTCGAGCCCAGTCTGCAGAAGTAATACGTAAGATAAACAGACCCTGGAGGCTGTCCCAGCCCCCCAGCCCGGGTCAGGGGTCGGCTCTGGAGGTGTGAGAAAAGATTCAGGGACGAGCAGGGTCAAATATTTGCAGATTAGACGGCGACAGGCTGGCCGCTGGCCCCGGTGCCCACTCGGCCTGCACGGAGTGGGACGGCATTCACCGCTCATTACCCGGAAAGTCGTCTGCGGCCTCTTGGCTGCCGGGTCTCATCAGCGTCAGCCCCTCCCCCGCGGCAGGCGCCCAGCTGCTGGGGTCTGGGCAGGGCGGGTGGGTGGGCTCCCATGGCGGCACCGACGTATTAGGGGCACGATGTTCATTTAGCTTTTTGTTAATTGCTTTGCTTACAGAGTTCCTGTCCACTGGGTACCACACTGCTCTTCATTCACATTGTGTTTCATACAGTCATTCCATCGTATTTTTTGAAGGTGAAGGTGATCACCGTTGGGCCTTGTCCATCGTTGTCTTTTCACCTGACCCTTCCCATTTCCTTCTCCTCCTCCCTCCACCCCCGAACTGTCCAGCCCTGTGGTTTCGCCCCTACACATCCTCAGCCCTCCCCTCCACCCCTTCCCCCCATTTATCTTTTGATGTTGGCTTGTGACCCAGGAGACAAGCCTTAGAGGATGGAGCTGCCGCATCCTGCCCAGGGGGTTCTGCGCTGTAAACTTTCCGTTAAAGTGCTCGACAGCTTTGGGGACTAAGGTGCGCCTGCCCTGAGCCACTGGATTTTCAGCAGGCACTTGTGTTGGGAAAAGCTGGCAGCTGGACAAACACCATCCTTCACTCTGTGGCTGAGGAAGAGGATGGTGCACGCAGTGGGCTGCCTGAAGGAGGTCTGCCGCCAGAGCTGTCCCCAGACAGGAGGGCGGGGATGGACATGCTGTCAGGAGGGGCCAGCCTGCAGAGGAGCCTGTGAGGGGGACACTGTGTAGAGTCGCGGAGCTGAGGAGGACTGAGAGGGGTCCACACAGGGCTGAGCCCGGGAAAGGCCGTGGAGACCGGGCGGGCCGGGGCAGAGCCGTGTTCTGAGGGAGGTGGGGTCGCTGAGTTGGAGGACGTCAGCCAGCAACAACCGTCTAGCTGAGAGCAGACAGCCAGGCCTTTCCTCCTGGGCACAATGGGTAGCTTGGCAGCTGGACGATGCTTCGCCCTCCCCCCAGGGACCTTGGTCGGTGGCCTTGTTGGCCTGAGTCATAGGACATCTGAGTTGTACTGACCTTAGAGGAACCAACCAGTGACCTGGCAGTTTGCAGCCAGTCGATTTAACCACCCTTCTGCCTGAGTGCTGGCCTGTTCTGGACAGGGGCGGGTTTGTGCGGGTGGGGCAGGTCCGCGTACGGCTGCTCGGTCGGTTTTGCAGGTGAGGCCTGGGCCAGCTCACCCGGCCTTGTATGCCCTCGCCCGTCACGGTCACTGCTGGAGCTTCCTGGGGCCGATGGGCAGGGGCTTGAGGGGCATCTAGACGGTCAGTGGCTCTAGGAGGAGTCCAGAGGCCTGGCCCCTCAGCCCTCACTGTGCCCACACGGGCAGACCTGCCGGACTTGCCTTTATGGCCAATAGGCCGCTGGACTGGGCCCCGTGGCTGCTCAAGGGCTACTTTTTCAGATTGTCAGGACTTCCGTCTGCGGCACCCCTGGTGGACGTGGATGGCACGCCTTTGGTTAGCAGCTGAGAGTGTGCACCCCACACAGCACTTCCTGCGATGGCCACTCAGACTCA
Source organism: Elephantulus edwardii (assembly GCF_000299155.1). Taxonomy (NCBI): domain Eukaryota; kingdom Metazoa; phylum Chordata; class Mammalia; order Macroscelidea; family Macroscelididae; genus Elephantulus; species Elephantulus edwardii. The sequence continues at coordinate 7,101,193 of NW_006399879.1, read as the reverse complement.
GCTCAGCCCTGCTGTGTCTGCACCGACTCCCAGCTAGCCCTCCAGTGGTGGTCTGAAACTGTGAGTCTTACAGGAGGAGATTGGCCACCTTTCTCCTGAGGAGCAGGGGCTGGGTTTGAACTGCCTGCCTTTGGGTTGGCAGCACAAATCCTCATCCACTAGGCGAGCAAAGCTCACAAGATAACACTGGGCCAAGATAGGCCCCCTGACCCAGCATCGCTAAGGCGTGATCTGGGGGATTTCCAAAGGCTCTGAGAAGTCCTACAGCCAGAAGTCAGCATTAAAACCAGGCTCATTTGACCATGGGGACTCTTTTGGTCATCGGAGGGGACTTTAGGGCAGTTGACACCATTGTCACATGTCACAGCACGTGACACACCCCTTGTGTCAGCCTCGAGGTGGGCATGGTTCCATTTTCACTTCACCCTGGACCCCCAGGAACCGGGGGGCCTATTGCCTCCCAGCTGACTTCTCCCCAAGTCAGTGTTGACCCAACAGCACCTAACACCAGCAGCCCCATTTGCGGGGACCCCTGGGTGTCACTTGACTGTCAGCTGACAGGTTGGTGTCACCCAGGTGGCAAGGTCCTTGCCAAGAGTCACAGCCTTGGAGTTCCTGTGGGGCCCCCAGGTGTCAGAGTCCACACACAGTGACAACCAGGAAGCAGCACCGACAGACCCAGAGCTCCGAGGGAGTAATGGTTGGGGTCATTATAGGGCTGGGTTTGCTACGTGTCGCCCACCGTGGAGCCACTGAGAGTCCGGGTCCGAGGCTGCAGCAGAGCGAGCGCTGCACACGGTGAGCCCACGGGCTGCTTCAGGGCCCAGCGCACACATGTGCTGACATACGTGCAGCCATGTGCATTTACACGTGCCTGCCTCTCGATGCTAAGCTGTAGTCCCTGACGTGCCAACATGACAGCGTTTGAAATCGTGAGAGAAACCAAAATTGGGCGCAGAGACCGAACACGGCCCTGCAGGTGGGCAATGCGACGTGTCGGTCCCACTCACAGCAGCCCGGCAGGACGGAGTGGGGTTGCTCGGCCTTTACGGAGCTTCCAGAGCCCCGGGGCTTCCAACCAGTGACCTGGCAGTTTGCAGCCAGGCGATTTAATCACCCTTCTGCCTGAGTGCTGGCCTGTTCTGGACAGTCCACAGGCCTGTTCTCCAACGCGTGACCACGCAAGGTGTCTTCTTTCACTCTGTGCACTTTGGGCCAGTCCCCAGAGAAAGACATGATGCTCTATAGAGGGACCGAGAGAAAGAGGGGGACCCTCTGTGGATGGACTGATGCAGTGTCCACGACAATGACACGAGCACAGATGAGGCTGAGGTGGCGCAGGGGCGTGAGCGTCACCATCCGCTGTCCCCGACGTCGCTGTGCATCAGCGCTGATGTGGGGGCACCCGACGAGATGAGCCTCAATGCCTCCTTCCAGCCAGCCCGTCTGTGACGCTGACCCGCTGGTTCACTGTATCACCACGTCTCCTCGCAGCAGTCCAGTCCAGGAGATGTGGCCAGCAGCCCATCTGTGACACTGACCCGCTGCTTCACCACATCACCACATCTCCTCGCAGCAGTCCAGTCCAGGAGATGCGGCCAGCACAGCCGAACGTGCAGTCCCAGACCATCTGCACACACACTCGAGCAAACCCCAGACAAAGAACCAGCCAATTGAACCCAGCACAAGACCCAGACCCGGCGTGGACAGCACGGTTTACCGAGGAATGTGGGACTGGTTCCACAAATGTGAGACTCGTGCCACGAGACTTCCGGGTTAAGAGGCTCAGTGGACGCAAAGAAGACCGTGGAAGGAATAGGAGAGAGCGGCTTCAGGGAGCGACTGAGTCTAGACCCAAAGAGGAGGACCCCTGAGAGAGAGACTGCATCCTGTTAGGATCTAAGTCGTCTCAGGACACAGACTAGACACAGGGACAGACAGAAGAGGACGTCTGTGGTGCAGGTGACAGGGCCACCGACGCCCGCACAGACCTCACTGGGTTTGAAATAGCCAAGCTCCCAGCCGCACAGTGACACGCAGACCTCCACAGATCACAGCGTGGTGGGGCGTGGGGGCCACACACACGGGCACCGCAGAGCGGGCAGGCCACACGCTGTCCGGTCCCGGAACTCTAGGGACCGACCCTGACAGTGACACACCCCAGGGACAGGCCTGGGGTCAAGGCGGCTTGGCTTCTCCCCACAAAGAGCTGGGAACAGCTGGAGTGGCTGTCAAGACAAGGACAGGATAACACAGAGCAAGTGGGTTTAAATGAAGAAATAGGACAGGTCCACCACCGCGCGTTTCCAGCCTTTTACATTGTTTTAAATCAGGCGCTGCAATTCTATTTGTAAAATAAAAGCATGGACTGGACTTTATTAACTAAATTGCTTTGTGTTGTTAGGAGAGGTCAGGCCTTGGAAAAAGACATTATGTTGACAAAGGGGCGGGTCAGTGGGGGAGATGAGGACCCTCATCTGACTGACATGGTGACTGTAACCACGGGCTCCAGTTATCAGAGACAGTGCCTCGCCCGGCCCTCCGGAAAACACCGCCGGCAGCCTGGTTTGATGAGGCCGACGCTCGGGCACCACGCCTGCCAGGCAGCGCAGGGTCAGGTCCATCGTTCACAGGGTCAGCATGAGTCCACTCAACGGCACCTAACACCACCACCACCACCACCACCGCCGCCGCCGCCGCCGTCACCACCACCACCACCACCACCAGCAGCAGCTCTCTCTCATTCCTTTTGAGTCAGAGCTGACCCAGAGCTGGTCGACCCTCCAGTGGGTTTTCAGAGCTGACAAATCACACAGGAGGAGACTGGCCATCTTTCTCCTTTGGAGTACCTGGAGGACTTGAACTGCCCACCTTTGGGTTGCAAACCCCACTCCCTAGCCACTAGGCCATCGAAGTGTTCTATGAATTAAATTAGCCTTACTAAAATCCATCAATGAAAACAGCATTCAGAACGATGGTGAATCTCTGTCTCTCATTTATTTGAGAAATGAATTTGAGTGGGAATGAGAGAATGGAGCCAGCTGGCCTTGGAGCCCCAGGTGACACAAGGGGTTAAGAATTAACTCTGAATGGAAAGGTTCGAGCCCATCACCTGGCCCCAGGGGAAAAGGGAGTCAGCCCGCTTCAAGGAGTTGCAATCTCGGACCCCAGTGGGCAGTCCTTCCCCGTCCTCAGGGTCACTGTGGGCCAGCCTGGACTCCCAGGCAGTGGGCTTCCTTTGTCTGCATTTTAAACAACTTCGCAGAGCTGTGTAGGTGGAGCAGAGGGGGCGGCGGGCGGCCGGCGGAGGGACGATGGATGCAGGGACGACGGACGGAGGGGCGGCGGACGGGCAGGAAGGAAGCAGCCAGGGCGCGGGCTGCCGGGCTCCTGGAGCGTCACTCACGTCCACCTGCTGGCCGCGAGCCTCCACGGATTCTCTGTATTGATCGGGGATTTCATTCTCTGACCACAAGCTCCCAGGTGGTGTCTGTAGCTGACATCATGAGATTTGCCAGGCTTGGGGCTGGGGTCCAGTCTGAGAGGAGAATGTACTTGGTGGCCTGGGGCAGGTCTCACAGTGTCCATCTACAGGCCAGGGTGAAGGACGGGTGACTGAGCCCTTGGGTCACCGCCACCATGTGTGCCACTGAGAGGAAGGGGCCATCTGCGTGGGGCATTGCCGGATGAGCAGGAGTTTGTGAGAGGAAGGAAAGAAGGGCCTTTTGATCTGAGGGAGAAGGGGCGGGGCATACCTGGCAGGTGGCAGCCTCCTCCAGGTGACGGCGGCCACATGCCTCAGACTGAGAGCAGATGAGGCTTTGAGGCTGCACCCTCCAGCCCCGATGGTGACCCTCTCCCTCCAGGAGCCCTCATGGTTGCACCCGTCCAACCCTGATGGTGACCTTGTCCCCCTGGAGCCCTCATGGCTACACCCCTCCAGACCCAATGGCGACCATGCCCCCCTGGACTCCCCATGAGCAGGCTGTCGGTCGTCTGCCCTGCCTGCTTCCCACTTGGGCTCCGAGGTGGACATTAGGGAGTATCCACTTGGCTGAGATATATGGCCGCTGCCCAGGACAGCAGCACAGACGCGGCTGCCTCCTCCTCACTGTCTTCTGGCCCAAATCAATATCAAACCAAGTCAAGTCTAGACGCATAAACGTCAGAGTATTTAACAAGAAGCAGTTAGTGCAGAGACACACTTAACAGACAATTGAGGGGCTGATGTGTCCTGGCGAAGCCGAGGAGGATTTATGGGTGAGCAGGGCCGCTCCACCCGCCTGGAGCCGAGCTGGGCGCGTGGGGACCATCTCCCCCCCTCGGCAGGCTGCTGACCACCCCCACGCCTTCCCCGTCCTCCTCTCTCCTGTCTGGTGCTGGGATGTGGTCCCCACGGCCTCACATCCAGCCGTGGTCAGTGATGTGACCACAGCTGGGCTCTGCAGGTAACAGCAGGTCCAACACTTCAATGGCTACAGTGCATCAAGTGGCCGCATGCTCTGGCCTGGCCATCCGCGCTCTCCGTCCCCTCACCGAGTAGGTCTTTGTGTGGAGGATATTTCGGGTCACGCTCTGGGTGTCCCCCAGCCCCTCTGACCATGAGCCTGAGTGTCCAGCATCAACTCACACAGCCGTGCCCGCACTGACCTCTGTCCAGCCACTGGCCCCAGGGGTGAGGTCCCTAGGACGAGGGACTGGCCTCCTGGGAGGATGCATCTCAAGTGCCCTTAAACTGTCCACTTGCTGTTTCCTGGAATCAATGGCGGCGTCTTAATTGTTGGTAATGACTTCAGGTCTGTCCAATTACTGCCACGAGCAGGGAGGGCCGTAAATCACATTAAGTACTGGAGGGTCCAAGAGCCCAGGGCTGGGCTTCACGGCGAGTTTCCAGGGACGGCGCTTCCCGCCTCCTCCCCTAACTGGGGATGAGGGTCAGTGCCTTCTTATGGGGCGTGTGGTAGGCGGTCCCCAGGTGTCCCCAGGACATTCTGGTCAGTGACCCAGAGCGTCTCTGAAATGAGTGAAGGCGAAGGCTGGACGCCCCACAGCTCTTCTGGTTTGTTGTTGGTGACCACCAGCCAGCGCTATCTCATGGAGACCCTGTGCAACGGGCCATGTGTGGCCTCACCTCACGCCGCCATCACAGCCACTGGTCAGCTCCGGTCTGAGGTTGTGGTCACTCTGTGTGCCGGGTGTCTTCCACCCTGGGGGCTTAACTTCCAGAGCTGTATGGGACAAAGCTCTGATATTCTCCAGGGACTGGTCCCTCTTGACCATGTGCCCAAAGTATGTGAGACGGGCCTTCAAAATCCTTGCTTCCAGGGAACAGCCTGGTTTCATCCTCTCTAGGACAGACCTGTTTATTATCTTCACAGTCCACAGTATGTTTAATACTTTTCTCCAGCACCACAACTCAAAGGCTTGGATACGTCTTCTGTCGTCCTTATTCATTGTCCAGCTCTCAGATGTGTAGCAAGTGATTGAGAAAACCATGGCCTGGATCAGGCACACCTTAGTCTCTAGACTGACATCATTACTCTTTAGAAGTCTGAAGAGGCCTCTGACAGAAGACTTTCCTAAAGCGAATTGTATTTTGATTTCCTGACTCGTGGTGTCAAGAGTGTTGAGTGTAGATCTGAGCAAGATCAAATAGTCAACAACCTCAATCCTTTCTCCATCCTTAATGGCACTGCCAATTGTCCTGGTGGTGAGAATCTTTCTTTTCTTGATGTTGAGATGCAATCCATATCGAAGACAGTAGTCCTTGATTTTCTGCAGCAAATGCTTCAGGTCCTCCTCCCTTTCTGTAAGCATGGTTGTGTTGCCAGCATAACGCAGGTTGTTGATGAGTCTTTCTCTAATCCTGATGCCACATTTTTCTTTACGAAGCCCAGCCTCTTGAATGATCTGATTTGCATACAGATTGAAAAGGTATGGAAGAGGGCACACTCCTTTCACACTCCTTTCTTGATTTTGCACCATGCAGCTCTCCCTTGCTCTGCTCTGAGGACTGCTTCCTTGTCTAGGTATAGGTTTGCATGAGCACAATCAAGTGTTCTAGGATTCCCCTCTTTTCATGGTTAACCACAATTTGTTGTGATATACACATTCAAATATCTTTGCATAGATACTTTCACCACTGGGCTAATTGGTAGCATTATAATAGATGGTGAAGAGATTGAGATTGTTAACAGTTTTCGTTTGCTTGCTCCACAATCAATACTCTTGGTACCAGCAGCCAGGAAATCAAGAGACAAACTGCCTTGGGAAAGTCGGCTGTCAGGGACCTCTCCAGAGTACTGAAGAGCACTGATGTCAGTCTGGAGACTAAGGTGTGCCTGATCCAGGCCATAGTTTTCAAAATTACTTGCTTTGCATCAGAAAGCTGGACAATGACTAGGAGTAATAGAAAGAGAGTTGATGACGCTTTTGAGCTGTGGTGCTGGAGAAGAGTGTTGAGTATACCACGGACTGCCAGGAGAACAAACAGGTTCTTCCTAGAGAGGGCGAAGCCAAGGCTGCCCCTCCAGCAAAGTTTCTGAGGCTTCATCTGATATATTTTGGGTATGCTGCAAGGAGGGACTGGTCTTTGGAGAGGGACATCATGCTTGGAAGGGTGAAGGGACAGAGAAAGAGAGGGAGACCGTCGATGAGATGGATTGATTCAGTGGCTGGAGTCATGAGGGCGAGTGTGTCAGAGACAGTAAAGCTGGCTCAGGATAGAGCAGGGTTCAGGGCTGTTGTACACAGGATCACTATGGGTCGCAAGCAACTCGACAGCATATAACAACAACAAAACAATATAACAAACCCCCCCCCAAACATCTAAAAAGGCACTTGATAAAGAAGCAAAATGATCCAAGAGGGTGATTTTGGACATAAATCCCATGACTAAGCAAGAATGGAAGCAGCAAATCAACGCCTAGTGAGCTTCTTTTGCTTTCTGTGGCTGTGATATTAGATGGAGTTGGAAGTCTTCTTTGAGTCATCAACCCTTCCACAATCCGATGGACAGCCTTGACCCAGGGTGAAGCTCACAGAGTACGGAGTGGTGGACAGAGGATGAACAGAACGGGAACCACAGAGAGGAAGCAGGACGAATGCAGGTAGATTGTGTGCACTGTGTTTCACAGAAAGAGACACAGGTCTTCCTATGTTATGCCGACAAGACTGCACGGGAGCAGGGTGGGGCTTTAAAAAGAAATAGAAACTAGACCGAGAAATGATCATATCCAGGAGGAAGACACCTGTGAAGACCAGGCTGCACCTGGGGTCTGCAGGGGCTGAGAGGGGGACACCTGCCTGGAAAGAGAGGCGAGCATACACCACGCTCCCTCACTGCATGCCCTGAGCTGGGACGTGGGACTCCAGAGCTCTGAGAGAGGAGCTGTGAGGGCCGAGGGGGTCCTCTGCCCAGAGTCCACAGTGAGCAGATCCTTCAACCCCACCCCACTGTGCCCTGAGCTGGGACGTGGGACTCTGGAGCTCTGAGAGAAGAGCTGTGAGGGCCGAGGGGGTCCTCTGTCCAGAGCTGACTTAGCACACAGACCACCCCCCTCACCCTGCCCTGAGCTGGGATGTGGGTCCTGGAGTTCTGAGTCAGCCACACTGTTCCCCACAGCTGCCCCTCAGGGATGATTTTATTGCAGCTACCCTAGGACACTGGAACAGCAAACTTTTGTTTGGTTTTGAACAATCAGCTCATTGCCATTGCAATGTTGACTGGACTCACAGTAGGTCGGGTTAGAGCTGCTGAGGGTGTAGGAGGCTGTACCCTTCACAGGAGCAAGTGGCCTCACTTTCCTCTCACCCAGCGGCCTGTGGATTTGAACCACCAACCTCGCAGTTGCCAGTTGTACTCCTTAACCACTTCAATCAAGACACCACTCTCCTTTCTAATCTACACATAATTTTCTTTTTTGTTGTATTAATTAACCCAGAGGTCCCTTTAGACTGTGGTCCTACATCCCCCAGGCCCTGAAGTTCAGTTGTGGCTACCACGTTTCCAGAGGCCTGACATGGTGGATAATGCCCGAGGCTGCAGATACGCATGTAGACACCCTCAGATGGACTTGTGTTCTGTGGTCTTGCTCACATGTGCCCCCACCGCTCAGGGGACCCACGATGCTGAGGCTGGAGAGGAGGGGCTGGGGTCTCACAGGAGCCCCAGACCACCACGTGGAGGAGATACGTCCTGTGTGGGTGTGGGCAGCACACCACCCTCCCCACCAACACTCGCAGATGCTCTTTAAAATACCGCTTGGCCACCTGTTCCAGGAATGCCCTGTCCACTATCGATCTGAGGCGACAGGGAGTCCGTGGCTTTCCCTCTGCGGTCGCCATGTGTGCACCCCTGGGCAGCTCCCCGCCAGCACTTCTCGTTAGCACCATCCTCCTTCTCATCAGAGCAGCGTTCACCTAAACTTAGAACCAGTTCTGGGAAGGGAGGTTCGCAAAGGGACAGTTGGGGACAACCAGCCAACCCTCAACCTCTCGGCCAAGCCGTCAGCCAGATGGAAAGCAAGTACCTTCACGGGGGGAGGTGAGAGGAATACAATCTGGGATCCCCTGTCAATGCACACCACCCCACGGAGACCAGTGCGATGGGGTGACCTTGCTTGTTTCCGGAAGATGTCCCAGCTAGGAGAGGTGTCACACATCTGCGGCCTCCTCCGTCCATTTGTAATCCTCCCTCTCTGTGCAAGACAGACAGCGGTCTCCTCTCTCCTCGGCCAGCATCACCCCTGGCCAGGCCACTGCCAGCCCCAGCTGTGGAGGAGGACAGTGGACCTGCCCTGTGGACACTCAGGAGGCCTCCGGAGGGCCAGCCTCACACTCGGCCAGGGACTTTGACGTCGACAAGCCCAGCCTGAGGGCCTCGTGAGGGTGGCCAGATTGCACGTCATGTGATTCCATGTCATGTGATGGGCCAGGTTATCAGGAGGACCAGCCCCTGCAGGACAGCAAGCTCGGGGGGTGGTTAGTGACAGAGAGGAAGGCCGCCCCCATTTTATAAAAAAGAAATTGTCCCTTTTTCTACGAAGATGGCGCCGAAAGCAAAAAAGGAATCCCCTGCCCCTCCCAAAACTGAAGCCAAAGCAAAGGCATTAAAGGCCAAGAAG
>NW_006399879.1:7077302-7091390 GCF_000299155.1 Elephantulus edwardii | reverse complement strand
AGTTCACTCAGCATATCGCTCTCCAGTCCCTCCCAAGTTAAGTAGCGATTTACAAAATCATTGCTCCTGCGTGCTGTGTAGTATTGCATGGTGTGAATGTACCATAATTTCTCAGTCCATTCGATTGTGGTTGGACATCTGGGCTGTTTCCATGTTCTTGTGATGGTGAGTAATGCTGCGATGAACATTGGTGTACAAGTCTCCATTTGTGCCTCCGTTCTTATTTTATTGAGGTATATTCAAAGCAGTGGAATAGCTGTGTCGTATGGAACTTTTATGTTCAGTTTTTTTGGAAAATGCCAAACTGCCTTCTCAGAGTGGGTATACCATTTTACAGTCCTGCCAACAATGTATAAGAGTCCCTATCTAAACAAACAAACAAACAAACCACAACAAAAAAACCAAAAGGAAGAAAAAAAAAAAAGAGTTCCCATCTTTCTGCGGAGAGGATGGTCCTTGATGGATGAGGGTGGTCAGGATCTTCAGGGCTTTGTGATGCTGTTCATGGGGTCGTTGGGTTGACAGCACCTTAAACTCAGGTCCCCCAAACCAAGCCTTCTTCCCCCATACCAGGACCTGTGATGTCGAGGGAGCCCCCATCTAGGCTGGATCTGGTTCTGCGGTGTCCTGCAGTCCCCAGCTCTCAGTACCACATTAGTAAAATTATGTCAATGTTCCCAGTCTTGATGGGATGCCACCTTCCATCAACTTGAGGCCCTGAATGGACCAGGAAGCAGCAGGAATCAGACAAGATAGGACTCCTTCCCACCAAAGACTGAACTTGGCCCTCAAAGTACGGGCTGAGATCCTCAACAGGATGTAATTATCCTCCATTTTGTGACCTAATGTAATGACCCTACATGTTGTAAATCCTCACGTCCATGATGTTAATTATATGGTTTTGATCTTTTAGAAGAAGTGTAATCCTGGTGCTCCTTCGAGGCTAGGATGCTGAGACTTTGCCTGTGAGGTTTTGGGCATGTTGTCAGGAGAGTCTGTCTTTGGGAAAACACATCACCTTGGAAAAGGTGGAGTCCCAGGGTAAAAAAGGAAGACCTTTGACAAGGTGAACTGGCCCAGTGACTGTAACAACGGGCTTGAGCAGGCAGAGGTTGTGAGGATGACCACACGACAAGATCTGTTTCCCATGGGGTTTCTATGAGTCAAAGCTGATTCCACAGCACCTAACCACAAAAGTGATGCTACTGGTACAATGTTAGAGGCAGATGAGTCAATGAGGCACAATGCAGCTATACGATTTTGTCGCAACTTGAGTCAAACACTTTAGAGATCTAAGAGTTTAAACAAATGTTTAGAGATAGTGGGACGAGACCACAACCAAGAAGAACTGTGATTGAGTGTGTCCCTGGACTGGGCACCTGGGCTGTGATCAAGCATGTTCCTGGACCGGGGCCCCTGGCCCGTGAACCTCCTACACCCAAGGGATAATTGATACCAAAGATCTTCCCCCAGAATTGACAGAGAAAACACCTTTCTCTGGAGTCAGCACCCTGAATTTGAACTTCCAGCTCCTCAAATGGTGAGAGAGTGAATTTCTATCTGTTAGAGCCATTCCCTTGTGGTATTTCTGGCACAGCAGCACTAGGTGGCTGAGAGTCCTCATCTGAGATTTTGTTTTCTCCTCTGAGATTTTTTTTTTTTCGGGCAAATAAACAAGGAAAAGTTTATTCTATTCACCTTTATTAATACATGTGCTAAAATGGGAGGGAGATTTATTTGCCTTTCCGTGCCTTGATTTTCCTCAGGTAGAATTCCAGCTCCTTTTAATGAACATTTACAGAGATTTTGGGTTTCAATTCATTCATTGTTGCACTCCTCTGAGATTTAAGGCTCAGCTACCTCTATGGGGAAGGTGGACCAATGGAAGTGGTCATGGGAGCTGTCTCTGGTACTGACTCCAGGTATACCCTTCAGCAGTCTGGAACCCTTCTCCCCCTACCCCAAGCTACAACCCACCTAGTCACTGCTCTACTGGCACTTGTTGCCACAGAGTCAATGTCAACTCCTGGGGACTCATGTGAGTCTCCTCCTAGGAGAATCATCACCAACACTGGTCTTTCAAAACTGGATTGCTAGGCTTCTTGTCTGAGGTCCTCCTGCATATACTCCAACTTCCAACCCTTGATTTACAGCTGAGTATGCAAATCATTTCAAAACCTGAAAACTCTAAGACCCTTAGTGAAAATCCAGCTGCCATCTCATCAACCCAGACTCATGGTGACATCATCATCATGTGTGGCAGAGGAGAACTGGGCCCTATAGGATTTCCCATGGTGAATCTTTTGGGAATAGATCATCAGACCTTTCTTCCAAAGTGCCTATGGCTGGATGTGAACCTTCAACCTCCTTTAAGCAGCTGAGCACATTAACTGTTTCCACCACCCAGGGGCTTCCGTCCTTTCAATTTCTTATCTCATTCAGCTCATGGTCATAATTATTCACCTCACGTGCCCCAGGCTCACTCCAACACAACTTGCTGCTGAGTACACCCAACTCAAACCAATATAACCCAACCCAATTCTGTCCTGAGCCAGTCTCACTGACCCTGACATATGAACCCCCATTGCCAAACCAACCCAATCTAACCCAAAACAAACCAACTCAACTCAATCCAAAACAAACCAACTCAATCCAAACCAAACCAAGCCAGATCAAACCAACTAAATCCAAATCAACTCAACCACAAACAGACCAAACCAAATCAACCCAATCTAAAACAACCCAACCCAACCCACCCCAACTCAACCCACCCCACCCCAACTCAACCCAACCCAACCCAATCCAGTGTAACCCAAACCAACCTAACCCAAAGAAACTCAAACCAATGCAATCCAACCCAACCCCAACCCAACTCAACGCAAGCCAACCCAACCCAACCCAATTCAAACCAACCCAACCCAACCCAACTCAAACCAACCCAACCCAATTAAAACCAACACAACTCAACCAAAGTCAACCCAAACCAATTCAACCCAACCCAACCCAACTCAACTGAAACTGTTATTGTTATGTGCCATCAAGTCACTTTTGACCCTATGTACAATGGCTCTGAACCCTGCTCTGTCCTGAGCCAGTCTCACTGACCCTGATGTACGAACCCCCATTGCCTCAGTCACTGTGCCAATCCGTCTCATCCAGGGTCTTCCTTTCCTGTGCTGTCCCTCCACTCTTCCAAGAATGATGTTCTTCCCAAGGACCAATCTCCCCTGGCCATGTGCCCAGGTATGTGAAACGGAGCTTCAAAGTCCTAGCCTCCAAGAAGAGACTTGGTTTTACCCTCTCCAAGACAGACCTATTTGTTTTCCTGGCAGTCCACGGGATGTTTAAGACTCTTCTCCAGCATCACAATTTGAAGGCATCTCAATTCTTCCTCTTTGTCATTCTTAGTCATTGTCCAGCTCTCTGATTCATAGCAAGTAATTCCGAAGACCATGGCCTGAATTAGGCACATCTTTGTTTCTAGACTGACAGCGTTGCTTTTCAGCACTATGGAGAGGTTCCTCACAGCAGATTTTCCCAATGCAATTAATCTTTTGATTTCCTGACTGATGATGTTAAGAGTCCTGATTGTGGAGCCAAGCAAGCTGTAACTGTTAACAATCTCAGTCTCTTCTCCATCTATCATGGTGCTGCCAACTGGTCCAGTGGTGAGAATCTTGGTCTTCTTGATATTGAGCTTCAATTCATATTGAAAACTGCGGTCCTTGACTGCTTCAGGTTCTCTTCAGTTTCAGCAAGCAAGGTTGTGTCATCTGCATAACATAGGTTATTGAGGAGTCTACCTCCAATACTGATGCCACATTCCTCCTCATAAATCCCTGCTTCATGAGTGATTTGTTCAGCGTATAGATTGAAAAGGTATGGAGACAGGATGCATCCCTGACACACTCCTTCCTGATTTTGAACTATGCAGTGTTTCCCTGCTTTGTTCTGAGGACTTCTTCCTGATCCATATATAGGTTTTGTAGAAACACAATCAAGTTTCCTGGGATTCCCATTTTCCTCAAGGTTAGCCACAATTCATTGTGATCCACACAGTTAAATGCCTTTTCGGAGTCAATGAAACACAGATAGACATTCCTCAATGCAAACCATCTCAACTCAAACCAACCCAACCCAAACCAATTCAACCCAACTCAACTCAGTACAAATAAAAAGAAGCTCATTGTCATGAAGCCAGTTCTGGCTCACAGCCACCTTTAAGACAGAATTGAACTGCCCTAGGAGATTTCTTTCTGAAGCTATAATTCTCTCTCTGCCCCTCCCCCCATCAAATTTGATCTGACTGGTACAGGAGGAGATTACCCCTCCTTCTGCAACAGAGCATCTGGTGGATTTGAACTGCATACCTCTGGGACTGCAGTGCAGCTTCTTGCCACTAGGCCACCAGAGATCCTGAACCTGTAATTCTTTATGGAAACAGACAGCTGGTTCTTTCTCCCATGGTGAGGCTGAGGGGTTTGAACTGCTGACATTCAGTCAGCTGTCAAGTGTTGAGTAAGTGAGCTATCACACTGTTGGACAGGTTGTGAAAAAGGACATAATCTGGACTCTGATCACCTAGGTTTAAGGGATTGAGCTGCCAATCCTAAGGTGTTCAATTCAAATCCACCGGCTGCTCTACTGGAGAAGGATGGGCAATCACCTACCTTGTGATTCACTGTAGGAAAACCTGCTTAAGGTCAGCTATGGGTCAGTTTCGACTTGATGGTACTCAACAAAAGCAACTTCTCCAGGGACCTCCCATCACATTAGGGGACAAATAGGTGTGTCCATTGATGTCCCAGGAGGCTGTGTGTAGGAGAAATGCCCGCCTTTTGGACATTCTTTCATGCAAAATAAAGGCCAGTGTGGTTTTGATTTGCATCTCTCTTACTGCCAGTGACTTTGAGCATTTCTTCATGTTGGTGATTAGAAAATCCTCCTCTGTAAAAATCTTTCCATGTCATATGTCATTTGTCCATTTTGTAATTGTTTATCAGTCTTTTTCTTGTGGAGGCCCTGTAGGATTCTGTAAACTTTTGATATGAGATTCTTTCTGAAATGGTATTGTCAAAAGGTTATTTTCCCCAAGTTTGTAGGTTTTCTTCTCCCTTTGTTAGAAAATGTTTTTGATACACATGAGATTTAATCTTTAGAAGATCCCAATTATCAATTTTATCCTCTTCGGATTGTGCATTTCTGGCTGTATTTGGTAGTCTCTTTATAACATAGACTAGGCTGTTTTAGATTTGTTCCTGTTCTTTTCTGATTAACTTTATGGTTTGGGAGTTTACTCTCAAGTCTCTGATGCAACTTGAGTTGATTTTTGTGTCTGGTGTGAGATGTGGATCCTGTTTCAGCTTTCTGCAGGTCATGGTCCAGCTTTGTCAGGACCATTTATTGAAGAGGTTGCAATTTCCCCATTTCATAGGTTTTATTTCCTTGTTGAATATCAATTGACCATAATTCTCAATTCTGTTCCATTGGTTTATGTGCGTGTCATTGTACCAGGACCATGCTGTTTTCGTTACTATCTCTGTGCAGCAAGTTTTGAGGTCAGGGAGTCCTATGCCTCTCACTCAACCCAGCAGAAGTGACAAACGTTTAACAGGACAGCTAGTAGTAGATGTTGGAGAGGATATGCTGAGATAGGGACTCTTACACACTGTTGGTGGGATTATAAAATGGTACAACCACTCTGGAAAGGCAGTCTGGCTCTTCCTCAGAAAGCTGAACATAGAAATTCCATATGATCCAGCTATTCCACTGCTTGGGATATACTCCAAGAAAATGAGGACTGAAGTACAAACGGAGACTTGTACGCCAATGTTCATACAAGTGGTATTCACCATCACAAGAACAGAACGTGGGAACAGCCCAAATGTCCAACCACAATTGAGTGGACTGAGAAATTATGGTGCATTCACACAATGGAATACAATAGGGCATGCAAGAGCAATGATTTTGTAAAATCACTACCTAACTTGGGAGGGACTGGAGAGCATTGTGCTGAGTGAACTGACTCAGTCCTCTAAAGATAAATAGTAATAGTGTATAAGACCATTATTGTAGAAATAGAAAGATAATCGGTAAAACACGTGCAAGGATCTAAGCGGGGAAGGGGAGCAGCAGAGGAGTGAGGAGAGGGGTAATCACAGGGTCGCACAATTTGATGGGCAGAGGGAGGGGTGGGTAAAGGAAATGGGTAAGATTCGGTGTGAAAAACACTGTATACAAACTTTGTAAGTAAACCAATATAAAATAAAATTTTTATGAAAAAAAGATTAAAACAAAGACTGTGCCATGCACCAGGTGGGCACCTGCTTGAAGGCAGAGGGTCCATTCATTGTCACCAGCATGTGACCAGTCCCAGCCTCATTTCCTCCTCAAGCTGACTGAGCGGCCCAGCCCTGCCTGGAGCTCAGGGGACGTAGTTTACAGCGTGCCAACTGCTCACCAAAAGCTCCCTGAGCCTCGGTTTCCTCGTATAGTGGACATACATTGTACTCATGCAGGCTGCTCTCCTGGACAGAGGAAAGAGAAAATACAGTTCTCCGTATTGATGCATTTGGGGGAAAGGGCTGGTATCGGCCGAGACTCAGAAGTGAATTGCAATACGCTTGATGCTTTAAACGTGCATGTTACTGAATATGAACTACAGCTTCTTGGTATTCCTACCTGTCAGCGTGACGGATGTTGACTGGCCTTTTAAGCGAATATACACCCACAAACTCTAAAAAGCAGAACTCAGAAAAACTTTCCAAAAGTTTTTTTTTAAAAAAAATGACTTAGAATTATCCTATTGAAAGTGTACACCACTTTTCTTAGAACTGGAGCCCAAAGATCAAGTCTGTGGGGTGGATTTTTCTGTAAATACTGGATGAGAAAGACGTGGAAGTCGTTGGGCTTCCAGGCAAAGCTAGCAGGTCGTTTCTAAGAGAAGAAAAGGAATCTCGCCAGTGGGCTTTCGGCAGCCCTACTCCCTGCTGGAAGACGAGAAAGAGACAAGGAAGAGCCAGATTTCTGGCTTTCCAGGGAGAATCTGCCAAGCAGAGGCTTTGAAGCAACTCGACTGACCTGCAGGCACAAAAGACCCAGACAACTGTTACACACCTGAGTGCTCTGTGGCCTAGTGACAAGAAGCTGTGCTGCTATCCCAAAGACAGGCAGTTCAAATCCACAAGCTGCTCTGTGGAAGAAAGATGGATGGTCTCCTCCCATGTGAATAATTGCCTCTGAAAATCTAATAGTGGGTCAGCTGTGGGTCGGATCTGACTTGATGGCACAACAGCAGGAGATCCCAGGGACACAGGTCCGATTATCGTTGTTTATTGTTATTAGGTGCTGTTGAATTATGTATGACTCATAGCGACCCTGTAAACAACACATCTGAACCCTGTCCTGTCTTGTGGCATCCTCACAATCTCTGACACACAAGAGCCCATTGCTGCAGTCACCGTGTCAATCCACCTGGTGAAGGGTCTTCCTCTCTTTCACCGTCTCCCCACCTTTCCAAGCATCATGCCCCTCTCCATAGGAATAGCCCCTCCTAGCAACACACCCAAAGTATGCGAGATGAAGCTTCACCACTCTTGCCTCCAAGGAATACTCTGGCCGCACCCTCTCTCCAAGACGTATTTATTTATTCTTTTGGCAGTTCACTGGATGTTCAGTACTCTTCTCCAACACCATATCTCAAAGGCGTCACTTTGTCTTCTGTCATTTTTAGCCGTTGTCCGGCTCTTAGATGCACAGAAAGGGATAAAAAAAGGACCACGGTCTGAATCAGGCACACCTTAATCCTCAAACTAATATCATTGCTCTTCAGTAATTTGGAAAGATCTCTGACTGCACACACTTTTTCAGTGCAATACATCTGATCTCCTGACTGCTGGTACCAAGTTTATTGATTGTGGATCCAAGATGAAGTTATAGACAATTTCAATCTCCTCTCCATCTCTCATGATGTTGCCTATCTGTCCAGTGGTGAGGACTTTGGTTTTCCTGATGTTGAGGTGCAATCCATGCTGAAGGCTGCACAGATACTTCAGTTCCTCCTCCTGTTGGCAAGCAAGGTGTGTCATCTGCACCACACAGGGTGTTGATGAGTCTCCCTCTGATCCTGATGCCACGTTCCTCTTCACTGAGTACAGAGTGTCCCATAGAGTCCCACTGTGTTCTGAGAAGCCACTGAGATGACCACCTGTCAACTCCCAGGGGGCAATGAGTGGATATTGAGCACTGGGCAAGGAATGACCACAAACGCAGAGAGAGAATGCTCTGGACATGAGATTGGACATGTGGGTGCAATCAGCTGCCCAAATGGGAAGTCATAAGAAAATCCATGAAAAGCTGTGGTATTTCTGGTCACCTCCTCTGCATGTGAAAGCTGGACAATGAAAAAGACCAAGGAATTGATACCTGGGCTCTGGTGTTGGAGAGAATATCCAATGCTCCAATGACGGTCAAAGAATAAAGACATCGTGTCTGACAAGGTGCAGCCAGAGTGCTCCTTAGGCGTGAGGCTGGCGGGCCTCCCTCTCAGGTACTGTGGGTGTGTGGGCGTGTTGCAGGGGGACCGGTCCCTGGAGAAGGACATGATGCTGGAGAAGCAAAAGGTCAGTGAAAAAAGAGGAAGACCCCCAAGAAGATGTGTTGACACAGTGTCAGTACAGTACACTGGGCTCAACCGCTCACCATGGCAGCGCTGGTGAGGATGGCCGGGGATTATTGGTGCTCCCGCCTGATGTCCTCAGTGTTTCCAGGACGGAGTGGTGCTCCCATCTGTTGCCCTCAGGCTTGCTAGGAGTTGGAGCCGATTTGATGGCCCCTCACACATCAGACAGGACACATTTAAGACTGGTGGCTGCTTTATATTAATAAGTGGGAGTAAGTGGACACAACTTCATATTTTCAGGGACCTCTCCAAGTTTTGAGAAGCAATGATGTCAGTTTGAAGGATAAGATGTGCCTGATTCAGGCCATGGTCTTTTCAATCACTTTCTATGTGTCTGAGAGCTGGACAATGAATCAGGATGACAGAAGAATTGATGCCTTTGAGCTGTGGTGTTGGAGAAGAGCGCTGAACATACCATGGACGTCCAAGAGAATGATCAGATATGTCTTAGAAAAAGTGCAGCCGGACTGCTTCTTGGAGGAAATGATGGTGAAGCTTCATCTCACATACTTTGGGCATGTTGCTAGGAGAGGCAATTCCCTGGAAAGGGACACGATGCTGGGAAAAGTGGAGGGTCAGGGAAAGAGAAGAAGACCTTCAAGTAGGTGGGTTGACACAGTGGCAGCAGCCATGGCATCAAGTGTGTCAGAGAGGACGGGTAGGACAGGACAGGACCAGGTTCATGTCTGCTGTTCACAAGGTCACTATGGGTCATACTGGATTCGATGATACCTAACAACTTCCTATGACTTCTCGTGGGAGGAAGAGGGACAAGAAGAGATGCCAGGTGGTCCCCGGTGATTCAGGCTCCACAATGAGGGGTTCAGTGAATTCTGTAACTCGGCCACAACACCAGGGCTGCTCTGGGGGCATCCAGTGTGGGGCCAACTGGACCCGTGAGAACATGGAAAGAGCTGAGAAAAGGCAGAGCCAGCAGCAGACCACAAAACAGGACAGAAGTGACTGCAATGAGTAAGTTTGAAATGTGACAGCGCTGGGACAGAAAATAGGGGTGCTGGTAGGGGTGGGGTGCATCAGTAGGTGAGAACGGGGACGAAGTTTGTGTCGATACTGCACTTGATGTAAGTGGAAGTGCTGGGGACACGCACAGGCCCACTTTCCAGGCCTGGACCCTGTGGTCAGGTGCAGTTCAGTGTGATGGATGACCAGAACAGCAATTCCTCCCGGACAGTGTGCAGCCGAGTGCTCCTTGCAGGGAGGAAGGTGAGACTTGATCTCATGTCATGGAGCACGTCACGGGGTGTGAGGGGGAGGCAGTCATCAAAAGACATCATGTTGGTCAAGCGGGGTGTCGGTGAAGCAAATGGAGACCCTTGAGGAGACAGATGGGCCTGTGGTCACGGCGGTGGGCTTGCACACAGCAGAGCTGGTGAGGGAGCCGCAGAGTCAGGCAGGGCTTTCTTCTGCTGTGCGTGGGTCCACTGTGAGCTGGGGCTGAGGGTGCCCAGGTGACCGAGAGGGTGGCGTGGTGTTACAGGCTCCCTGCGAGACCTGCTAATGAACGGTTATGCATCTTTCTCAGTGACCACCGTGACGGTCTTGGGCCCGGCAGAGACGGAGCAGGACAGGGCAGGGTTCAGATCCAGTGTTCACAGTGTTCTGAGCCATACGTAACTCTACAGGACCCGAGGTCCATGCAGAACCGGAAGGGTGGCTCGCAGGACGGGCAGGTGGCCAGCAGTGCCCGGATCTGATGCTGAGGCCCTGCCGCCGTGTAAGCTGACTCCACGGCGCACAGCAGCACAACATTTGATTCTGATTTGAACCCGGACGTGATGACAGGCGCCCTCGGCTGATAATGGACGAGGACCGGCTTGGAGAACACCTCCATCTGTCTTGCTGCTGAAGCTATCAGTCAGCCAGTCAGTCAGCCGGTCAGGAGAATCGGACGGAGTCCCCTCCCAAGCCCGGTCGTGGCTGGGGCAGTGAGCCAGTGCTGTAGACGCCTGTGATTCTGACGCCTAGCTGAAGGCAAAGGGCCAGACCAAGGCGCCCTGGCTGATGGTGGGGTGGCCACACCCGCTTGGACTGCAGTGTGGCTGACAGGATGGGAATTCTTCGGGAAGGAGAGATGAGGTGTGGCTGGAGCATTTCCAGGCCCCAGACCAGTGCAGGTGGCAGGCCCTTGACTACCAACCTGAAAGTGAGTGGTTCAAATCCACGCTGTGGTGCTGATGAAGAAAGGGCTGGCAATGTATAAAGGTCAAGGTCACTGCATGTCTAGACATCATACCAAGGTCACGGCTGAAGGTTCTACTCTGCACACTTGGGCTGGAATTGACCCAATAGCTAGAAAACAACAACAATGACAACAGGTAAAAAGGTTGGCAGTTCAAGCCCATGCAGAGGTGCTAAAGGGACAAGGGCTGGTGTCCTGCTCCTGCAAAGACCACAATCAGGAAGCCTCTTCGTGGGTCTCGTCCACACGCAGCGGCTCCTGACGCAGCAGAAGCTGACGACAGACACGTCCTGGGGCTCTGTCGTCTCTTGTCATCTCCCCTGTACTTGAACCCTGCTGGCTGCCTCCAAGGCTCTTTACCCCGAGATGCCCAGCCCCGGTCAGCTCCTGACCCTGACCCTACCTAGACACAGGAGGGGACGATGCCACCTTGAGAAGCGGCATTTCACTCTCACGTGGTCACTGCTTCGGAGGGCGGGGGCCCAGCTTTCCAGACAAGGGGATGTGGGTACATAGCTTCATTTCCTGTTTGATAACACGTGGTGAGGAAAGCCGTGGGTGTGTCAGTGATGGAGGTGCTCAGCCACTCATCGAAAGGTTGATGGTTCAAGTCCACAGAGAGGTATCTTGGGAGAAAATGTTGATAACCTGCTTCTGAAAACTCAGCCACCAGAAACAAAAGGCACCCCAAACAAATCACACAGGGCTGGGGCTCTCCTTACAGCAATCAACATAGAGCAACATCTACCAATGAGACATCTCAGAAGTCAGAGACAGGACATTAGGATTAATGAAAACGGGAACCACAGGTTGGAAGCGGGAGGGGTGCTGCCATGCGGTGGGAATTGTAGTCAACATCAGGAAACAACGCGCATGAACTGCTGAATGAAAAACTGATCTTGTCTGTAACTTTCATCCAAATCATAAGACAAAGTTTAAAAGAGAAGAAAACAAAACCCCACAGAATGTGTGGAGCATATTCTCCTGGAGGTGACTGGTGGGAATGTGGACACTGGCCAGGGGAGCCATTGAACTGGTCACGCACACCGAGTGTGGGATGCGGGACTGTAGCACGGAGGTGGCTGAGAGCAAAGTGCACGTCCGGCCGCCGGAGTCTGCTCCTGTGTTGGTCTGGATGGGCCACGGCCACTCTTCTCTCCCTCCAGGAACCTGAGGAGGAGAGACACAGCCAAGTGCAAATTTGATAACCAGATGCCGTGCTGGGGCTGGTGGATGGCTGGCCTCCCTTTGATCCTGGCCATCCGGGCCCGGCCGCGCTCCAGCCGCCGAGGGTCTGTTTTCCATTTGAATTCGGCAAGGCCCTGCTTCCTGGATCAGTTGTCAGCCCCAGCAGATGGAGAGATGGGAGGGAAGGAAAGGTGTGCCTGCCCCCTGCCCTGAGGTATCCCCTGCCCTGGGGTGCTCCCTGCTCACCTGGACCCCAGAATGTGACTGGCCCAAAGGAGACTGATCTGGAAGGTGTTCCCACAGTGGCTCCAGGGGGCCTTTGTATGGTCACCGTGGCCACTGCAGCATCAGCATCCCCAGCGTCCTCACGTCCAGATCTCGCTCAGACACCTGAGGGATTCAGCCGAGAGGCAGATGGGGGCTCCAGGGTGAACACTGACTAGATGAGGGAGGGAGACTCCCTGGATCTGGTGGTTTCTTATGACATGTTTGTGTGTAAATCCATGAGTAGATGGATGGATAGGTAGGTGTGTCGGTGGCTCAATAGATGAGTGGGTGGGTGGACAGATAGATAAGAGTGGATGGGTGGACAGATGGGTGGTTGGGTTGATCGATGAGTGATGGATGTACAGATGGGTGGGTGGATGGACAGAAAGATGAGTGAATGGATGGATGGATGGATGGTTAGGTGAATGAGTGGATGGATGGGTAGGTGGTTGGGTGGGTAGATGAATAGGTAGTTGGATGGATGAAGAAATAGATGGATAAATAGAGGAGCAGGATGGATGGAAGGATGGTTAGTTGGGTGGATGGACAGATGGAGACATGAATTGCACCTTGATTTTGAGGAAGGAGGTGAAGGTGTTATCCTCTAAACAAGGAGAATAATAGATGTGTCCTGTTCTCCTTCTAGTAGAAGAGGCCACGATCTTGAAAGTTTCATGAGAAGACAAAGTGCTCATGAGAAGAAATGAGAACCAAGAATTAGATCTTAGCATGGCTGTCAGGTGCTTTCTGTGAAGGATTGGGACTTAAAAAAATCAAACCTGGCATAGGGTTGGATGGATGGACTAGATGGTGGATGGATGGGCTGATGGATGGATGGACAGTAGGCTGGCTGGCTGGATGAATGGGAGGAAAGATGAATGGATGAACAGAGGGGTAGGAGTGAGTAGTTAGATGGGCAGAAAGGCTGGACAATGGATGAAGGTCGTTGCTGTGTATCACAGCCCTAGGAACAACAGATCTGAACCCTGTCTTATCTCATGCCGCCCTCAGGATCTCTGACACACTTAAGTCTATTGTTATCATATTGATCTTTCTTGTCTAGGGTTTTACTCTCTTACACGGACCCTCCACCCTTCCAAGCATGATGTCCTGCTCCAAGGACTGGTCCCTCCTAAAATTATGCCCAAAGTATGTGGTTTAGCATTTTACCATCCTCACCTCCAAGGAGCGTCCTGGTTTCACTTTCTCCAGGACAGACTTGTTTGTTCTCTTGTGGTCCATGAGATATTCAATACTTTCATCCAGCTACACAGCTCTTCTGTCATCCATAGCCATTGTCCAGCTTTCAGAAGCATAACAAGCAATTGAAAAGATTATGGCTTGGATCGGACGCACCTTAGTCTCTAAACTACCATCTTTAGTCCTCTGGAGAGGTCCTTGAAAGCAGATTTCCCCATTGTGACTCATCTTTTGGTTTCTTGTCGGCTGGTACAAAGGGTGTGGATTGTGGATACACACAAGATAAAATTGTTGACAACTCCGATCTTTTCTCTATCTATTTTGATGTTGTCTAGTGTTGAGGACTTTTGTCTGCTTGATGTTGAGGTGTATGAAGGCTGTAGTCCTTTATCCTCTGTAGCAAGGGCATCAAGTCCTCCTCACTTTCAGAGAACAATATGTCATCTGTGTAACACAAACAGGAACAACACTAGAAGTCCTAATCCACAACATAAACAGTCTTCCCAGTATCCTGGAAAAGCTACAACCAGGAGAAGATAACATAGATGAATGG
>NW_006399879.1:7049234-7075556 GCF_000299155.1 Elephantulus edwardii | reverse complement strand
GATATAGGTTTTGCATGAGAACAATTAAGTTGTCTGGGATTCTCATTCCTTTCAATGTTAGCCATAATTTGATATGATCCACACAGTCAAATGCTTTTATATAGTTAACAAAACACAGCTATACATTCTTCTAGAATCCTCTGTTTTCCTTCAAGGTTCATCTGACATCAGCAATGATAACCATGGTGCCACAGTTTCTCCTAAATCCAGCTTGAATTTCTGGGAGTTCTCTGTCAATGGTCTGTTCTTGTCAGTTTTGAATAATTTTTGGCAAGATTTTGCTTGCATGTGATATTAGTGATAGTGTTCAATAATTTCCACATTCTGTGGGATCACCTTCCTTAGATGGGAACAAACATGGATTTCTCCCAGTCAGTTGACCCAGTTACTGTCCTCCAGATTTCCTGGCACAACCTGGTGAGCACATCCAGGGCTGTATCTGTTTGTGGGACCATGTCAACTGGACATGTCAACATCAGTTACTGTGGCCTTATTTATAGCTGATATCTTTAGTGTAGCTTCGACTTCCTCTTATACCACTGGTTCTTGTTTATACGGTACTTGAGATGATTCCATGTTGTTGTTGTTGTTAGGTGCTGAGTCACTTTTGACCCATAGTGACCCTGTGTACAGCAGCTCTGAACCCTGCCCTGCTCTGAGCCAATCTCACTCATTCTGAAATACCTATCCCCATTGCCCCAGTTACTGTATCAAGCCATCTCATCTGAAGTCTTTCTCTCCCGCTCTGTTCCTCCACCATTCTGAGCACGATGTCCTTCTCCAAGGATTGGTCTCTCCTGGGCACATGCCCAAAGTGTGTAAGATGGAGCTTCAAAATCTTAGCCTCCAAGGAGAAACTTGGTTTCACCCTCTCCAAAACATACCTATTGGTTTTCTTGGCAGTCCATGGAATGTCCAAAACTCTTCTCCAGCACAATTCAAAGGCATCAATCCTTCTGTCATCCTTAGTCATTGTCCAGCTCTCTGGAACATAGCAAGTAATTGCGAAGACCATGGCCTGGATTAGGCGAGCACCGTAGTCTCTAGGCTGATATCGTTGCTCTTCAGCACTCTGGAGAGGTCCCTGACAGCAGATTTTCCTCCAGTGCAATTCATCTTTTGATTTCCTGACTGCTGGTGTTAAAAGTGTTGATTGTGGAGCTGAGCAAGCTGTAACTGTTAACAACCTCAATCTCTTTTCCATCTATCACGGTGCTGCCAATTGGCCCAGTGGTGAGAATCTTTGTCTTCTTGATGTTAAGCTTCAACCCATACTGACGGCTACAGTCCTTGACCTTCTGCAGCAAGCACATTAGGTCTTCTTCAGTTTCAGCAAGCAGGATTGTGTCATCTGCATAACACAGGTTGTTACGAGTCTTCCTCCAATCCTGATGCTACACTCTTCCGCATAAAGCACAGCCTGGATGGTCTGTTCGCTTATTGATTGAAAAGGTGTGGAGACAGGATGCATCCTTGATACACCCCTTTCCTGATTTTGAAGCATGCAATGTTTCTCTGCTCTGTTCTGAAGACTGCGTCCTGGTCCAAGTATAGGTTTTGCATAAACACAATTAAGTATTCTGGAATTCCCATTTTTCTCAAGGTTAGCCACAGTTTGTTGTGATCCACACAATCAGTGAAACACAGATAGACATTCTGTGTTAGCCAGTTCTTTTTGGGACAGTAGCTCTGTGTATCGCTTTCATCTCTTTTGATGCTCCCTGGATCATTCAAGATTTTGCCCAGAGCATCCTTCATTATTGCATCTTGAGTCTTGAATTTGTTCTTCAGTTCTTTCGGCTTGAGAAATGCCGAGAGTTCTTCCCTTTTGATTTTCTGACTCCCACTCTTTGCACATTTTGTTATAATGCTTTGCCTTCTTTCCAAGCTGTCCTTTGAAATTTCCTGTTCGACTCTTTATTTCATCAATTTCTCTCTTTGTTTTGGCTTCTTGACTTTCTAGTGCAGTTTTCTGTGCAGGGTCTCTTCTGACATCCCTTTTGGCCTTTTCTTTCTCCTCTGTCTTTGTAATGACCTTTTTCTTTCTATGGATGAGGTCCTTGATTTTATCCCACAAGCCATCTGCTCTTCAGTCACTCATGTCTCAAACCTACTCTTGAGATGATTTTTAAGTTAATGCAATAAAGAGTCATTAATAATAATTGGTAACAGGAACACAAAAGCTTGCAACAAGGGAGAAGGATTGGTAGTTAGAAATTATGAACTTGGTGATAAAAATGGGGCTAGAGAACAAATGATTCAATTTTGTATAATAAATGTTCTATTAATAGAAATATTGCTTTTAAAGAAACATAGAGGGCTACTATCCATGTGTGCCTCAGCTGATGGACTACACAGGAATTACACTGACTACATCTGTGAAAGTGATTGTTGGAGAAGCTCGTTACCAGCAGTCGAAACAAAGCCATGTGCTGACTGTGGAAGAGACTGTCACTTACTCATTTACAAGGTGAAACTGAAGCTGAAGAAAACGGAGACAAATCCACACTAACCAGAACATGACCTGGAGTCTGTCCTACTTGAAGTTAAAAACTATCTCAAGAATAAATGTGAGGCATTGAACATTAATGGTGGATGAAAGGATATAAGAAATAGGTGTTTAGATGTGCGTATTTTGGGCATGTGGCCAGGAGAGATCGGTCCTTGGACAAGGACATCATACTTGGAAGGATGGGCGGACAGCGCAGGAGAGGGAGACCCCGGATGAGATGGACTGATCCAATAACCGGGGCAATGGAGGTTGGTGTGTTGGAATTGGTGATACTGGCTCAGGACAGGAAACGGTTCAGAGCTGCTGTACACAGGATTGCTATGCATCACAGGCGACTCAACCAATAACATTCTATGAGAGGTTTAGAAGCAGGAGGGGCATCCACTTCCTAAACTACATGCCTCTGGAAACTATGAACTTTGATTAGTATTGATAGTTGTACAGGGGCTTCAGACCTTTTGTTCATAGAGTCGCTATGAGTCGTGCTGAACTCAATGGCAATCAACAACAACAACAACAACAACGACGACGTGTGTGGATGAATAGATGAATGGATGAAGGAGATGAATAAGGGAGACATTTTCTGGTAAGAGAATGATAGTGAATGCTTTTTAACTTTCACATTTTGTCTCAGCTCTGCGGCTGTCATACAAAAGCCGTCATAGACAATCTGTGAAACAAATAAATGTGACTGTGTGCCAATAAAGCTTTATGTACAAACACAGGTGATGGGCTAGATTCGCTTGATTCCTGTCTAAGATCCAATATCACCTGTCTGTCTCTGGATTGCAATCATAGTCAGCTGTAATCGTTTAGATGTTTCCAAGAAAGGAGCCGAGTCTTCCATAGCCATGCCAGCATCCAGAGCCTCTGGCCTCAGGCACTGGACTTTGAGCATCTCCATTCTTGGGGCCAGCGAGTGACTTTCAGGTCGCTATGATGTGGCTTGGGTGTAGGGTGCCAGGGTTACTGGAATTGAACCAGGTGTCTGCAGCGCTGTTGGGCAAGAATGGAAGAGACAGAGTGGCTGATGTGGGGGACGCAATGAACAAGGCCCTTAACTCCAAGTGCTGTGCAGGAGAGGATACCCTCCACCTCCTGGATCAGGGTGGGAAGCCCTGAGTGACCTTCTGTCCTTTGCAGCCTCAGCCTCCCCGTGCACAACTTGCTTCAGGCAGATGATACAGCCTTGCTTGCAGGAAGTGAAGAAGACATAAATCCCTTACTGTGGAAAATCAGAGATGGCAGCTTTCCACGTGGATTACATCTCCACACCAAGAAAACAAAAATCCTCACCACTGAACCAATGGGCAGCATCACAAGGGATGGAGGAAAAAAAAAGGGAAATTGTCAATGACTTCATTTTACTTGGATCCACAACCAACACTCATGGTAGCTGCAGTCAAGAAATCAAAAGACATGTTGCATTGAGGGAATCTGCTGTCGAGGACTTCTCCAAAGAGCCCAAGAGCAAGGGTACATTTTACAGACTAAGGTGCACCTGACCCAAGCCATGGCATTTTCAATTGTTTCCTGTGCATCTGAAAGTTGTGTGATGAATAAGGAAAACAAGAAGAATCAATGGCTTTGAATTGTGATGTTGGTGAAGAGTATAGAAGGGTCTGCCAAAAGAACAGAGAGATCTGTCATGAAGGCAGTGAAATCAATGTTGTTGTTGTTGTGTGCTGTTGAGTCACTGGTGACTCTTAGTGACCCTAGGTACAACAGCCCTAAACCCTGCTCCATCCTGTGCCAATTTCACTGTCTCCAGCACACCTACCCCAATTACCCCGGTCACTGAATCAATCCACCTCATAGAGGGTCTTTCTCTCCTGTGCTGTCCCTCCACCCTCCCAAACATGATGTCCCTCCCCAAAAACTGGTCCCTCCTTGCAATATGTCCAAAGTTTGTCAGATGAAGTTTCAGAATCCTTGCCTCCAAGGAGCCGCCTGGTTTAACCCTCTCCACGATGAACCTGCTTGCTTCCTTAGCAGTCCATGGTACATTCAACACTCTTCTCCAACACCACAGTTCAAAGGCATCAATTATCCTTCTATCCTTCCTAGTCATTGTACAACTCTTTGATGCATAACAAGTGATTGCAGAGACCATGGCCTGTATCAGGTGAACCTTAGTCTTAAAGTGACACCATTGCTCTTCAGTACTTTGGAGAGGTCCCTAACAGCAGACTTTCCCATTGCAATACACCTTTTAATTTCCTGGCTGCTGGTGCCAAGAGTGTTGACTGTGGAGCCGAGCAAACTGGAGCTGAACAATCTCACTCTCTTCACCATCCACTTTTGTCTCACTTTCAGCATGTTGTCATCAGGAGCAGTCCTTGGAGGGAATCATCGTGCAGGGAAAGGTAGATGGCCAGAGAAAGGGTGGAAGACCATCAACAAGATGGACTGACAGTGACTCCCACGATGAGCCCAAACGTAACGGAGCCGTGAGGAAGGTTCAGGGCAGGGCAAAGGGCAGAGCTGCTGGTCACAGGGTTGTTACGAGTCCTAGTTGACTGGACGGCACCAAACAACAATGATGACACCACAAGAACAAGCCAGTGTTGAACAAGTGCTTCATCTCAGTGCTTGGCGATTCCCCTCCACCCAATGCCACTTCTACCAACCACATGTGTTAAGCAGGGGCTGGGTGCTGGGCTGAGGTGGTTCTGGGTAGGGCAGCTGAACTCTGGACGGGACTCTGGGGTGAAGGATTCTAGCTCCAGGCTCATCTGGGGTGGGGTTGCCATCCACACATACAAGGACCATAGGACATCATCCACACATGTACAAGAACCACAGGAAACATCCACACATATACAAAGACCACAGGACGCTGTCTACACATGTACAAGGACCACAGGATGCCATCCACACATACAAGGACCATAGGACACCATCCACATATACAAGAAACACAGGACACATCCACACACTTACAAAGGCCACAGGATGCCATCCACACATACAAAGGCGACCTGTTCAGATGAGTATTAGTAAAATATGTGAACCAGCCACTAAAGCTGATGCTGATGAAACTGGATTTCTAGCAACATTTGAAGTTTAACCTTGATCAAACGTGCAATCATGATGCATTGGGTGGAATGAAAACGGTAGACATAAAAAGGATTGGTAAGTTAAAACTGGTTTGGTAATGATGGAAATGTGCCTCGAAATCTTACTAAAAAATCTCAGACTCCTAAAACGACTATGAGACATCATCTCACCCAAGTAAGAATAGCAAAATTTCACAGAACAGCAAACATCAAATGCTGGTGAGGTTGTGGAGATACTGGAACCCTTATTCATGGTTGGTGGGAGTGTAAAATGGTGCAACCACTATGGAAGGCTATATGGCGTTTTCTCAAAAAGTTACAAATAAAAATACCATTTGATCCAGCAATTCCACTACTGGGAATTTACCCTAAAGAAACCATAACCACCACCCAAGCAGATATATGCACACACATGTTTATTCCAGCTTTATTCACAATCGCAAAGAGTTGAAAACAACCCAAGTGCCTATCAACAAAGGAATGGATAGAGAAGTTCTGGTATATTCACATAATGGAATATTGTGAACACTGAGAAACAACTCATAAACTATTCCACAAAATGGGTGACCCTGGAGCACATTATGCTGAGTGAAATATCTCAGTCATAAAAGGACAATTACTGCATACTGTCACTGTTGTAAAATGGGACTGACATGGGGGTTGGGAGAAAACTAAGAAAAGAGGGGATAAATAATGTACATGGTATTGAAACAGATGAGGGAGAGAATGGTGGAAAAGGAATATATGATTAAGTATTGGCATGATAAGACTATCGGCAGACTAAGAGTTGCATAGTGAAGGGGGGGGCTGTATAACAATGAAAGAACTTTTTTCCAAAGCAAAAAGCGAACTGATGGGGAGGAGAGGGGATAGGGAGGAAAATGTGCAAAAATGAATGAATGGAAATCCAAGTTCTTTATAAACTTTCATTAAAATTGAAAAAAACCCAAACCCTTAGGTAAAAAAAGCTCAAACTCCCTTCTTTTTAGTTTTTACTCACTGGAATTTTTTCATACCTCATGGGTGGGGAAGAGAGAGAGAGAGAGAGGGAGAGGGAAAGGGAGAGGGAGAGGGAGAGGGAGAGAGAGAGAGAGAGAGAGAGAGAGAGAGAGAGAGAGAGAGAGAAGGAAGGGAGGACGGGCAGGCCACCATGGCTGTCAGAAGAGACATTGAAACCTGTTATAAAACAGAGAAGCTGGCACAAGTTGAAGACATGAAGACGTAGAAGAACCGAAGGGCACCTTGAAGCAAAGTGTTACAGTGAAACGTGCTAAGGCCTGGATTAGAAAACCTTCTGAAACCTTGCTTGGCATTTCTCAAGCTTCAAGAGCTAAAGAGAAAATTCAAGCCATGAGTTTCAATGTTGAAAGATTCTGTGTACAAAATCTTGAATGATGCAGGAAGCATCAAAAGAAGATGAAGAAGTCCTCAGTCACTGTATCAAGAATGATCGATCAACATGGAACTGTTTCAGGAAGGGGCATATGATTGAGAACCAGTGGTACTGAAAGAAGATGTCCAAGCTGCATTGGCAAAACCAGGAGCCCAGGAACTGCTGGAATAGCAGTGGGGGCATTTCAGGAAATGGAAGCAGCCCTGGGCACACTTGCTTGTCTCTGTCAAGGCATTTGGAAGATAGCTACCCAGAAACTGACTGGAAGAGATTAATACGTGTGTTTATTAGAAAGACAGGTGAACCAACAACACACAGACATTATTGATATGCAAGTAAAATGCCATTTAAGATTATGAAAAAGTTACTGAGGCAACACATCCACAGGAAACAGCGAGAAATCCAAGCTGGGCTCAGAAGAGGCCATGGCATCTGGGATACCGTTGTTGACGCCAGGTAATCTCACCTGGGAATGGAGAGTACCACGGAGAGGTGAGAGAGATATCAGAAAGAAAGGGGAGTATCACAAAGGTGCTTATCTACACTTTCTTGACTATGCAAAGATATTTGACTGTAGAATCAATAAATTATGCTAACAGTAGGAAGAACAGGAATTCCAGAACAAGTAATTGTGGCCAGGCAGAAGCTGCATGTGGACCAAAAGGCAATTGTTCAAACAGAGTAAGAGGATACGACATGATCCAAAGTCAAGAAAGGTGTGGGTCAAGATTGCATATTTTCACTATGCTTACTCATCTGTATTCTCAGCAAAAAAATGGAGAACCTTGACTATGAGGATTGGAGGAGGATTCATTAATAACTCGAGATGTTTGTTGTTGTCGTTATGTGCCGTTGAGTCACTTGCAACTCATAGCAACCCTTTGTACAACAGCCCTAAACCCTGCTCTATCCTGTGCCAATCTTATTGTCTCCAACACACCTACCCCATTACCCCAGTGACTGAATCAATCCATCTCATTGAGGGTCTTCCTCTCCTGCGCTGTCCCTCCACCCTCCCAAGCATGACCTCCTTCTCCAAGGACTGGTCCCTCCTTGTAACATGTCCAAAGTATGTCAGATGAATCTTCAGAATCCTTGCCTCCAAGGAACAGCCTGGCTTCACCCTCTCTAGGACGAACTTGTTTGTTCTCCTAGCAGTCCATGGTATGTTCAATACTCTTCTCCAGCACCACAGCTCAAAGGCATCACCTCTCCTATCATCCCTGGTCACTGTTCAGCTCTCTGATGCATAGCAAGTAATGGCAAAGACTATGGCCTGTATCAGGCACACTTTAGTCTCCAGACTGACACTGTTGCTCCTCACTACCTTGGAGAAGTCTCTGACAGCAGACTTTCCCAATGTAATCAGTCTTTTAATTTCCTGGCTGCTGGTACCAAGAGTGTTGATATGCAGGTTTTTACATACCATGGACTGCTAGAACAAACAGGTTTGCCTTGGAGAGGGTGAAACCAGGATGCTTGTGGCCAGAAGGGGCCAGTCCTTGGAGAGGGACATCATGCTTGAGAGGGTGGAGGGACAGTGCAGGAGAAGATGATGCTTGATGAGATGGATTGACTCAGTGATTGGGGCTACAGGGGTAGATGTGTTCGAAACAATGAGGTTGGCTTAGGATAGTGCAGGGTTCAGAGATATTGTACATAGGATCACTATGAGTTGATGGCACAAAACAACAACACACACAGATGACACAGTGGTGCTTAGAAAAAAGGGGAATAGTTGAAGTACTTAACCGAGGAAGATAAAAGATCCTTTGACAGGAAAGGGTGAGGTTGTCAAAGACTTCATTTCACTCAGCTCCGCCATCAACGTCCATAGCGGCAGAGGTCAAGAAACCAAAAGGCACGTCGCATGGGGTGAACCACCGGCCGAGGACCTCTCTCACGTGCCAGCGAGTGGGGTGCACCTGACCCAAGCCGTGGCGTTTTCAATCACTTTCTAATAAGGAAGACTGATGGGGACTCGAAGCCCCTGAGCTGTGGTGCTACCAGGGCACAGTGGCTGCCGTGGACTCGAAGGGGCCAGCCTGTATGCTTGTCAGGGGAAGAGCAGACAGAGGGTCCTTGGAGGCGAGGACGGTGAGACTTCACGACCTTCGGCCACAGAATCAGGAGAGCCCAGTGCCGGGAGAAGGATGTCCACTGGGAAGGGAGCTCTTACGTGCCATTGAGTTGATTGTGACCCATAACTGCGCTAAGAGCAGAAAGGGAAAAAAACGATGAAGTCCCTCTGAGAGATGGCTCTGGTGACCCGGTGGGTGAGGAGTTGCTTCTGGCCACAGAGACCTCACGGGACAGTGTACTCTGGCCCGTAGCGTTTCCTGGGCTGCAGTCTTTACAAAGTTCTGATGGCTCCGTCTGTAAGGAGTGTCCCCTGCTTCCCTCTGGTGGTTCAAACCCGCCATCGTCAATCCCTGGAGGAAAGATGGTCAGTCTCCTCCTGTGTGGTTTACAGCCTCAGAAAATTGGCTACATCAGTTGATTCTGAGCTGACAGCAGTGAGGTGAGTTAACAGGTCTTTATGGAAGGAACCCTGGTGGCACAGTGAGGTAAGAACTGGGATGTGGCCTGCAGAGTTGGGGTTTGAATCTCTGGAATGGAGATGGGGCCATCTGCTCCCATCAAAGTACCAGCCTTGGGAACCCTTGAGGTAGATCTGCTCTGTTATCCAGGGTCACTATGAGTCAGAGCAGAGCCCAAATTACCTTATGTGAGCAAATGTCCCACCCTGTCCTCCCACAGAGCTGCTGGGTGCTTTTGGAGTGTTAACCATTTGGTTAGAAACAGGGGTTTAACAGCTGCGCCTGCAGGGCTTCTTCATATAGATTGCTTGATGTTGTTGTTGTTGTTATGTGCCATTCACTCGGACCTCATAGCAACCCTATGTACAACAGCCCTAAACTCTGCTCTATCCTGTGCCAATCTTATTGTCTCTGACACACCTATCCCCATTACGCCAGTGACTGAATCAATCCATCTCATTGAGGGTCTTCCTCTCCTGTGCTGTCCCTCCACCCTCCCAAGAATGACGTCCCTCTCCAAGGATGGATCCCACCTTGCAACATGTCCAAAGTATGTCAGACAAAGCATCAGAATCCTTGCCTCCAAGGAACAGCCTGGCTTCACTCTCTCCAGGATGAAATTGTTTGTTTTAGCAGTCCATGGTATATTCAATACTCTTCTCCAGCACCACAGCTCAAAGGCATCAACTCTCCTTTTATCCTTCCTAGTCATTGTCCAACTCTCTGATGCTTAGCAAGTGATTGCAAACACCATGGCCTGAATCAGGCACACTTTAGTTTCCAGACTGACTTTGTTGCTCCTCAGTACCTTGGAAAGGTCTCTGACAGGTGACTTTCCCAATGCAATCCATCTTTTAATTTCCTGGCTGCTGGTACCAAGAGTGTTGATTATAGAGCCAAGCAAACTGAAGCTGTCAACAATCTCAATCTCTTCACCATCTGTCATGATGCTGCCAAATTGGGAAGGGTGTGAGTCAAGGATGTGTCCTATGCCTATATCTTTTCAAACTTTATGCGGAACAGATCACCTGGGAGGCTGGGATTTATGAGGAGGAATGTAGCACCAGGATTGGAGGAAAACTCATCAACAACCTGTATTATGCAGATGACACAACCCTGCTAGCTGAAACTGCGGAGGACCTGCAGCGCTTGCTGCAGATGATCAAGGAGTGCAGCCTCCAATATGAATTTAAGCTTAACATCAAGAAAACAAAGATTCTCACCACTGGGCTGATAGTGCATGATATATAAATATATGTTCAAATCTGTCCCTTCTCCCTGCATTGTTCTGACCCCACTTTCATGCAGTCCCCCATGTGGCCACTATGTGGCGAACTTTGCACCCAGCAGGACAGCGCCCGGGGTTAACCCTTTCCTTCCGAGTCAGGCTGTGTTGCCAGAAGCCAATGGGATGGTCCTGCGCTGTGGAAGGTAGAGTTAAAGAAAGATGTCTCTGAAGAAAAAGATTTTCCCAGGTTTGGTTTTCAAGAATATGCTGTTATTCAGTGAGTTATATAACGCATTAACAGCAGAAAAAAAAATCATTTGTCAAGAGATCATGTTCATAGCTACTCAGATTAAAATTCACACAGCAGCTCGAAGAGTTAGAGCAGAATCATAGGGGCCAGTGAGTTCCTGTCAGTGGGGGCGGGATGATTCCAAAAGGAGGTGGAGTGGCCGCCCGCTCAGGACACGTGGCCGTGGCCCCTGGCGGTGAGCTGCACCTGGAGAAAATGTCCAGCTGGTGTGTGTTACCCTGTGTATCTTTCAACGACAGCAGAGATTAACAGAATCAGAGAGGAGAGAATGAGGCTGCCCTCTCCCCTCAGTCACCACGCGGGCGCCCACGCAGCATCCAGCACCATCAGGGACAGCGGGCTGCAGCATCCAGCACCATCAGGGACAGCGGGCTGTTCAGGGGAAGCGCTGGGCTGGGAGCCAATCCTGGATCCGTTTCCATCTTCTTGTGGCCCTGGACAGGCCCCTCTCCCCATGGGTCCCCCTCTCTGTGGACTGTTTTCTGCCCTGTGCCCCTGCAGGGTTACTCCCCAGCAGGTGGGAAAAGGGTATTCTCTGCACAATCTATGACTTGAGGGTGCAGAACGAGCGTGCTGGCCAGAAAATCCACACCCCTTCCAATGGGTAATATTTACAATTGGCTACTGGCCTCAGTACACACACACACACACACACACACACACACACACACACACACACACACACACTGGGGTAAAAAGCAAACGGCCATGCTCATTTAAGGCACAAGGAGTTGAAAGGACATGAATTTTATTTTTATTTTTAAAATTTTTTTAAAAATTTTAATTGTTATTTGAACAAAAGTTTACAGAAAAGTTAGATTTTCATTAATTCATTGCTGCACCTTTTACCCCTCTCCCTCCCTTCCCCCCTCCCCAAGTTGACTTTTTCCCTTTTCACTAGTTTATTTACAAAAGTCTAATACAAATTCAAACAAATTCTTTCAATTTCCCTCACCCCCCAACCATCGAATCGTACAACCCAATGATTAATCCCCTCTTCCCCCTGCACATCCACATCCCTCTGCTTCCAGCCTCTCCACCCATCCCTCCTGGATCCTTATACTCATTCTACAATAATGGGAAAGGACATGAATTTTAAAAGACTCATTCATTCTAACTACATCTACTCAGCACTGACTATACGCTGGGCCAGGACTGGGCTGACCCCTAACCCTGAAAATCGCTGCCCTGAGGAGTTCAGAGCTGAGTATAGGAGACAGACAGATAGATGATGGCGTGCTCACCTCTGCAGCCCTGGGTGGGTCGGGCGTACAAGTTCCTGGCCCATCATCCTTCGGCAGCTGGGGAGGCTGCCTGGTCACATCACACTTGGAAAAGCAGAGGGTCAGCAAAAGGAGGAAGACCCTCAATGAGACAGATTGACTCGGGTTGCAACATCGGGTCCAACATCAGCAGTCATGAGGAGGTCCAGGACCGAGCAGGGCTTCCTCCTTCAGGACAGGTTGCTGCGAGTAGGACTCGATTTGATGGCTCTTGACAACAATGACCTGGGCAGAAGGTGGGCTGGAGTCCTGTCCTCTGTGTCTATCCACATGACCCTTTTGGGAAATAGGGTCATCACTTAAGGGTCTGCATCCGAACAGGACGGTCCTGAACCCAGTCGATGTCTGTGCAGCCTTTCTGGTTCTGACGGAGGAGTTTAAGGTCCAATGGAGCAGAGGAGTCGTGGGCAACCCCCTGGCCGGCTTCCCTGCACCCTGCCCTGTCCGCGCACGCACCTCTCTTACACAAAGTCCTCCAAGGGGCCAGCCGAGGCCTGGTGTGCTCCCCCTCACCTTGACTGCACCATCCCTGCACGCAGTGAGCCGCCACGTGCTCCCCTGCACCCTTACTGCACCATCGCTGCACACGGACATCATGTCCTCCCCTGCATTCTGCCCTGCTTGCGCATACACTGCCCCTACACAGTCCTCCAAGGTGCTGGCCGAGGCCTGGCATGTTCCCCGTGCCTTCTCCTCTGGGCTTGACCTTGACCATCACATGTTGCCTCTTGGCACAGTGGCCCTGAAATGTCACTCTCCTTCTTGGCAGTGGGGTCTCATAGTTGTTTCTGTGTCTTTGAGCAGCATGAGGATTTGCCAAGGGCTGGACACGCCCCCCCCAGAGCCTCACTTGTGGGTACATTTCAGCCCATGAGTGCTGGTTTTGCCGTAAACTCTCTGTCTCAGCCAGAGGCCCATGTGCTGAAGGGTGGAGGACGGGGGCAAGAGGTGCAGGAGAGGAGTGTCCACAGTGGCCTGGGAGTGGCTGGGGCAGAGGAGCAGGGGAGGGAGACAGGAGACTAGAGTGATGGGAGGAGGGGGAGAGGCCATGGGACTTGCTGGCTGTCAGATGCCATCACGCTGAGTATGACTTTTAGTGACCCTGTGATCAACAGGTCTGAATCTGTCCTATTCTGTGACACTTGTCACCCTCCACACGTTTGAGTACATGGCCAC
Source organism: Elephantulus edwardii (assembly GCF_000299155.1). Classification (NCBI taxonomy): domain Eukaryota; kingdom Metazoa; phylum Chordata; class Mammalia; order Macroscelidea; family Macroscelididae; genus Elephantulus; species Elephantulus edwardii. The sequence goes on along the minus strand of NW_006399879.1, from coordinate 7,062,055 downwards.
AGACACTGTATCAGTCCATCTTATCAAGGATCTTCCTGCCCTTTACTGACTTTTCCAAGCATGATGTTCATTTTTCAAGGACTGACTTCTCCTACCAACAAGCCCAAAGTACATAAGGTGAAATGTTGCATCAAGGAACATTCTGGTTGCACTTTCTCCAATACCTGTCCGTTTGTTCTTTCGGGTGTCCATGGGATGAACATACAGCTCTCAGATGTGTATTAATACGTGACTGGAGAGACTGTGGCTTGCACCAAGTGCACTTTAGTCTTTAAACGGACACCATTGCTCTTAAGAAAAGACTGTGGATTATAACAAGTTGTGGTTGACATTGAGAAGAATGGGAATCCCAAAGAACTTACTTGTGCTCATGTGGAACCTGTACCTAAGAACACCAGAGTGTTCTTTGGAGGCAAGAATGATGAGGTTTTGCCTAACATACTTTGGACATGTTGTTAGGTTTAAGAGTCTCTGAAGCCACTATTCCTTGGTTGACTGTTGGCATACAAATTAGAGTACTGCTTCGAGAACACTCAGTGAAAAGCTGGCTGAAACAACTTACTAGACAAGCACACAGATGTGCCCCCAACAAAAAGAGGTTGCATTCATGAGACCTCATAAGATTGAGAAGAAAGTTCTTGAGAGCCTGTAGAAAATACAGATTTCTGAGAAGTTACGAGAATTTACAGTAAATAGAGATAAGAAAAGCTCTAGTTTCTGGAAATCCAAGGACACACTTCTTGCTAGCCCCAGAGATAATTGTTAGGTATGTTACTTTATGGTCTTTGAGGTAATTGTTGTGTATCAACAAGTTTGACTTTTCTCGTAAGTCATGGAATGCTTGTATTCTCTACCAATGCTGAGAAGAAATAAACATCAGGGCCTTGTCTCTTTGACCTGGTCGCCTGTGCCTCACTTTCTCTCTTTGTCTGTCTCTCTTTGCATGTTTTTTTTTCCTCAGCAGTGCTGTATCCTCAAGTCCCGCAGATAAACAACAGCTGGGAAGGGCTATTCTTTGGAGAAGGTCGTGATGCTGGGAAGGGTGGAGGGTTGATAAAGGAGATGAAGACCCTCAACCAAGTGGATTGACACAGTGACAGCTGCAATGGGCTCTGTGTGTCAGGAGGTGTGAGGATGGCGCAGGACAGGACAGTGTCCAGATCTTTTGTTGACAGGGTCGCTGTGAGTCGTACTCGACTCGGCAACACCTAACAACAAAACCAACAACATTGCTCTTTGGGACTTTGGCGAGATCCCTGACAGTGATCAGCTATCGGATGGGGCGGCAGGAATTCAGGGAGGGGTGACATCCTTGAGAAGTGTGAACAGTGAACAGCAGGACTCTAAGTGAAACACGGGCAGTTCAGATCCACCCAGATGCACCTCAGAAGACAGTCCTTCTGAAAGAGTACAGCCTTGAAAGCTCCATAGCGCAGCTCTGGTCAGCCCCTGCAGGCTGCCACAGCCACAGCCTGAGAGGAGAGTGGGGCGGGTGGGGGGAAGAGGTGGGGTGGAGGCAAGGGACACCTTCTGCTCTAGGCTTGGTGAGCTTGAGGGAGTGTCCACGAGTCTGGAGCCAGTGATGTCTAGGAGAAGCTATGGGAGAGTATGAGAAGTATGAGAAGCCACCAGGTGAGGAAGGGACATCATGAATGGACTTGCATCCCTTCATCAGGACCCCTGGCTGGGCCATGATTCCCACTGCTACTTCCTCATTGTCCTCTGTGCTGTGAATCCTGACTCTGATTAGTGAGGCGGATTAGAGGCAGTGATACAATGTTACCATCTTCTCCCTGATGTGATCAGCTCAGCTGGAAGGGGAGGAGCATGGGCTGCAGCACCTTATAGTCACGTCCTTGGTCAGATGTGAGAACAATCTCCAGAGAAGGCCTCAGCGGCACCAGGAAGGAAGAGCCGGGAGCGGAGGGCATCCTCAGGACCCAAGTTCCAGAATGGAAACTCCTAGAACCAGGAGAGGCAGAGATCTGTGAGGGGAGGGGCAGCAGCTAGGAGCACCATGGTGGACCCTGCAAGGTGAGGGCAGTGGCGAATCCCTGGTGGCCTTTGCTAGTGGACAGGAGCCAGGATTTGAGTCTGGGCAACAGGTGGACAGTGAAAATTGAGGGGAGCGGTCAGTTGTGGGAGGGACAAACAAGTAAAAGGAGAAGGGAGGGAACCCAGGGTCTGCTGCAGTTGAGGCTCCTGGACAAGGGTCAGTCAGCATCGTGTGGTTTCGTAAGTGCTTGCTGTGTCCTCTGTGGCCTCCAAGGACCTGCTGGGGTCACTCCCAGCATCCTCACTGAGCTGCAGACTTTTCTAGAAGGCGAGAGCCACGTGGTCACTCTGAGCTCTAGAGGTCAGGCCGTCCTCCCCAGATTCACAGGGGGTCTTGGGTTGTGGGTGGAGCTTGGGGAGCTGGTGGGTGCTGTGGGAAAGGGAGCTGATAGCCCACCATGACAGTGGCTTGGCCTCCTGTTGGTGGCAGTCCAGGGTCAAGGGGATATTTGCAGACCCTGTGAGGGGGTCAAAGACAGTACCTTTTTGGTGGCTCGAATCCCCCAGTTGCTTCACCAGAGAAAGGCAACCTCCTTCTGCGGTTCACAGCCTCCAGTTCCCCGAGGGAGGGTCGGTGAGCAGTCAGCTCTGACTTGACAGCAGTGAGATTTTTGGTTGGTTCTTTTATTGTGAAGCCCAGAGATCCGGGTCTGGCTGGCCCCGGTAAACCTCCTGTCTCCAGCTAGGGGGTGGAAAGCAGGAGACACCCTGCTCTGGCCCCAGAAGTCTTCTCCATCACGTCGGCAAGGGCAGCCACACCAACTCGTGGGCCACACGGGGCGGGGTGATACCAAGACAGAGGCCAGTCCACTGCCCCTGTGTAGAGGCACCACTGTACACAGAGCCCGCTGAGCCTGGGGAAATTGAGACGTGGGATTTCAGGGAGAAGGGAGGAGCCTGAGGTTTCAGGAACTGGGATTCTCTCACACAGCCGCACATACATACACACACGTGTGTCCACACTCACACATATACAAACATACGGGCATGTGCACACTCAGCTGCAGACACACAAATGTGCTTACACCAGCACATTCACACGTGTGTGCACACCTAGACACACAAACACACGTGTTTTCACATTTGCACATAAATACATGTCTGATTTACAACCACACACCTCCATGCCTACTCTCTCTCTCTCTCACACAAATATGTGCACACACTCACATGTAGACAAATACGTCTGAGCATATGCACACTCACACATTCACAAAGATGTGTGTTAACATGCTCTGCACACACAAACATGCCTGTACGCTCACACAAGCACACACATGTGTATACCCACACACATACACATGTATGCACACTCACAGACCCATTAACACACACGGGCACAAACTTATCAACACACATACACACATAAACACACATGTACATGTGTGCACATACATGTGTCTCCACCACTCATGCAGACACAAGTTCATGCTTGAACATATTTGTGCACAGTGTGCAAATGCATGTGGGTACACACATGTAGACACACTTGTACATACAGCCATGCATGCATGCATGTACATACGGGAATATGTGTGTACTAGTCACATGTGTGCACATTCACACACACATACACATACATATACGAGTGTATGTACACACACTCGGACATTCACAAGAATCCATATGTGCACAAGCACTGCTGCACATATGAGCACATGTGAACACACGTATCGTGTTGGCGCCTGTACCTGTTGTGCACATGCACCCCCACATACCTTCTCTCCTTACAGACACTGTACACAGACTGCAAGGCCACTTCCACCTCGGTCTCCCCGTCCTTTGTTCTGCTAACACAAACATTTCCTAAGTGCGGAAATGGAAATATTTTTAATGATGCATTTAAGATTCAATTAAAAAAATCACTGGCTGCATGAATCAACTACAAGCCAAGTATTGCCCAAGTGGAGACGGGCAGAGGTGCTGAGGGGGTGTCACTGCCTCTGGGATGTGAGACCCCCTTCCTGGGACTTCTCTCCCTCTAAGGGGGGCAGGCATGCTGGCCCTAACCGTTCAGATGATGACCTGGGGGTCTGGTGGGAGGATGCACGTCTACTCTCTCATCATGGTTACTCAGGGAACCCCTTATGATGGGTCCTTTGAGGAGCTCATGATCTGCCCCCTCATCTAGCCTAGTCCAGGCCTCTCTTGCACCTGGTCAGGAGCCCCTTTGGTCCCTGGGACGTCAACCCTGGTAGGATTGCCATGGGGCCAGCTGACTCGAGCGCACCCGCAGGGCTGCCCTGGTCCACCCCATCCACGTGACTGCTGCCCACAGGACCACTGGTCCAGGACTTGGCTGACCGAGGGTTGGAGGGGATCTCACGGCTGCCCACTCCGGATTCCTCGGGAGAGACCTGCTTCCTCTTCAATACAACCAGCGTCCTTTCTGTCATCAGCAGAGCTGTGGTCTGGAAGTTGTCATACCTTTTGGGGTTTTGGGTCTACATCTAGGAGGGAAATTGCTGGGGACCCTGGATGAGCTGGATCGACATTGACTCGGGCAGTGAGGGTGGGAGTGTTGGATACAGCGAGACGGACTCAGGATAGGAAAGGCTTCGAAGCTGCTGTGTGTAGAGATGCTGTGAGTCACAGATGACATGACAACACAGAATGACAATTGCCATTGTGTGAAGGAGTCAGCTCTGGTGCGTGACAGCTCCCTGGAACACAACAGAACTGCTCGACGGGGTTTTCTAGGTGCCCGGGCAGTGAAGGGAGAGAGTGTCTGGCCTCTGGAAGAGAAACAAGGTTGTTTCTGTAATGACTGACGGCCTTGGAAACACGTAGGGATGTTGTGCTTACCCAGCCGGGCGCGGAGAGTGAGGACAGAGCAGAGGGCAGAGGGTGGGCATGACCAAGGAGGAGCCCTGATGGTGCTGTGGTTGGAGCTCCCAGCCACTATAGGAAAGGTCAGCGGTTCAAATCTACCCAGTGGCTTCATGGTGGCTTTGGAGACCCGAGGGGGCAGTTCTCCGCTGGCATAGGAGGTCATTGCGAGTGGAACCAGCTGGGCAGAGAGGAAGGTGGTTTGGATTTTAATCTCCACAGATGAACTTCAGGCACAGGTGGGTGGGTTTGAACCCCTGACCTTTCAAGAGGCAGCTGAGGGCTTAACCTTTGTGCCACTGGAAGTTTAATGGTTTGAGGAGCTGCTAGGCTAATTTCCAAAGTATTTGCACCTGAGTGCTCCTACCCCAGAGGCTGTGCCTCTCTGAGAGTTCGAATCCACCCACGGGGACAGATGGGCCCTCTCCTCCCCTCTGGTCACAGCCTTGAACTTCAAGTGCTAGAAAGCAAAGAGGGCCTGCCAGGGCTCACCCCCCCCTCCACGGCAGCTGTGCCACAGAAGGGTTTGCAGTGAGCCTGGAAAGCTGAGGGCCCGCCCCTTATCTCTGAAGGGGCTTGTTCTTTGCTGGCCCCGCCCTGCTCTCCCTCCCCCCCCCCCCTTCGGGAGTCTGTGTCCAGGAACTGGGCCACCCCTATCCTGCTCTGTCTGCCCCACAGGAACCGTGTTTGGGGACTGGGCCACCCTGCTCCCCTTTCTCTGTCTGCCCTTGGGAGCTTTGTCTGGGACCTGGGCCACCTTCTCTGTCTCAGCGTCCCTGGGCAGCTTTCTCTCCTCCAAGGGTCCCACAGCCGGGGGCATCTGAGAAATCCTCCCCCTGCAGCCCAGAGCCCCTCCATCCACACCGTGTCCCTGGTCCCTGTTGAGCGATCCCTGTGCCTTCACGGGAGTCTCCGCTGCAGAGTGGGGCAGATACTGCACTGACCCTCCTGGCCAGTCAGAGGCCCTGTGGGGTTTTCAGGACACGGCTTGAGAAGTGGATCAACTGGCCTCTCTTCCAAGGCAGCACTGGTTGGATTTGAACCAGAGACCTCTGTGCTTAGTCGAGCAGCCCTAAGGATAGCACCTGCTTCCTTGCACACAGGCCCAAGGAGGGCCTCAGGGACATGGGCTCAGGGAACAAGGGGGGACAGCAGTCACTTCACGCCCAGACTGGCCAGCTCCGGCTGCAGGTTCTGTGCTCACTCAGACTCCAGTCTGGAAATGGTGGTGTTCCGTGGGGCTGAGTGGGGACACGGCTGACACCCACATCCTGTGCCGCATCCTCCGTGGGGTTTCCGAGGCTGTAAATATTAACCAGAGGGGACTCCCGTATTTCCCCTCAGAAGCTCTGCTGAAAGTTGCCCCCACATCCCGGGAACACGTGACCTCCGCTGACAGCTGGGTGGCTCCCCGGGAGGGGCTGCCAGGATCAAACCCGGGAACCCCCTCCCCCGATCCACAGGACCCCAGAAGGGAAGCGGCATCCTCCACCCCACCCGGCCACAGCGCCCTCCTTATCCACGCTCTATCTTCATCTCTGCCTCTCTCTCCACCTTTACTTCTGTCTGTGTGTCTGTCTGCTCTGCTCGCTTCCCTCTCTTTGTCTCTCGCTGTCTGTCTGTCTCTCTGTCAGCCTCTCTATCACTCTTCCGTTCTCCCCTCTCCCAGGGGCCTCTGTCTCCCTCTTCCTGATCCTCTCATGCTCTCGATCTCTTTCCCCTTCACCATTCCTGTCTGTCTGTTTTTTTCTCTCTGTGTGTCTGTTTCTCCACCCCCACTCTCTCTGTCTCTGCCTGTCTCTCTGTCTCTGTCTCTCTGTCTCTGTTTCTCTCTCTCACCCCCCACCCCCAGCCTGGCTTGCTGACCTGGCTTTCTCTGTCTCTGCCTGTCTCTGTTTCTCTCTCTCTCTCTCTCTCACACACACACACACACCCTCCTGGCCTGGTTTCCTGACCTGGCTCTCTCTGTCTCTGGCTGTCTCTGTTTCTCTCTCTCTCTGTCTCTGTTTCTCTCTCTCTCTCTCTCTCTCTCACACACACACACACACACACACACACACACACACACACCCCTCCTGGCCTGGCTTCCTGACCTGGCTCTCTCAGGCTCTGGCTCTCTCTGAGACTCTGACTCTCTCTCTCTCTCTCCCTTTCTCTCCCTCCCTCTCTCTACTTTAATCACTTAATTAAAAACTATTGTTTTAGGGGAAACTCCTCCATCAGAAATGATGTGAAGTTGCCCTAAACCGCGGCCCCGTCCCCCCTCCAGGCACCCGGGTGGGACTTGCACAGACATGTGGGGATCACGCAGCCATATGCTCTGCCTGGGCTCCCCGATTCCTCCCGCGGAGCCGTTTTCCAGGGTCAATGCGACCCGCGTGGCCAGCGCCTCCCCCACCCGCGCCGGCCTGCAGCCTCGAGGAGGGAGAGTTGGATGAAATGTTAATTCTCTCCACATGGCCACGTCCCGATCGCCTGCAGCCCGCAGCGCCTTTTGAACTTGTGAACAGAAATTGATCCAAGGTGACGAATTTGTAATCAGTTATGATTGATGGGCTGCGTTCCCGTGTCCTTTCCTCCTGCTCCGGAGACAAATGTGTTTCGCTTTATCTCCTGTCCGGGGGCCCCTGGAGCAGGAGGCAGAGAGGAGAGTCGACCGTGTCTGTAGGAACTGCGATGGGAAGAGACGAAGAGACGGGGGCGTCAGGGCAGCGGAGGCCGCACTGTGGCTACTGCCCCGCCCCGTCTGGACCAGGGCGGATCGGATGTTGCGTATTAGTGTGATTAGTGAATAATGACTTTGGGACTAATTTCTCCGGATTGGAAAGAGAGCAGGACAGGGCGAAAGCAGAAACAGCTGCTGGAATATTCTCATTTCAAAGGGTAATTGCGCAGCCCCTCAGGTGGGCTTCTTTTCTTCTTCATCTCCAGTCTCCCTTTTCCTTCCGAGCTGTCTACGGTGACAGGGCCTGAGAAGGTCGGTGGGAACGTTCCCAGGGCTGGGAGTGCCCTGCGCAGGAGGGACGCTCCGCCGGAAGCCCTGGTGGCCTGTCCTCTGGGCGTGGGCACAGGCCTCGGTCCTAATGGCCGGAGCGTGGGCAGTGGGGTAGCCCCTGCCTCGGGACACCTTTGGGGGCTGTGGAAAGCCTTGTTCACCCTCCCTGTGATCACAAGCCGGGCATGAGGGACCCAGCGTGAGGCCAGTCCCGCTCCCAGTGGTCAGCGGCAGTGACCTGGTTCTGCGTCAGCAAACCAGCCCGAGGAATAACCTCCCCCAAATCACCGTAACTTGTAGCCCTTGTGAGCCTCCACACCATCAATAAGGAGCCCAGGTCGTGAAGTGGTGAAGATTCCACGGCTAAGCCAGTGTAAAGGTCGGTGGTTCGAATCCACTCGCTGCTCTGGGGAGGCAGATGACCCCCGCTTAGTTACTGTCTTGGAAGCTAATGGGGTGGGGTAGGACAGCTCCACTCGGTCCTGTGGGGCCGCTGGTTGGAACTGAGTCACTGCAACGAGGCTGGTTAACGGGTAAATCGTCCCTCTGCCCAGTTTGCTGTCCGGTGGTGGCTTGTGTGAGGCTGTGGCGGTGGAAGCCACACCACTGGCGTTTCAAATACCAGCAGAGTGGCCATGGTGGCAGCGTGCAGCGCGTGATGGAGAGGTGGCAGGAGAGGCCTGGTGTCCTTCCTGGCCAGTGTGCGGGAGCCCTCACCGCAGCGCCATCCCAGCAGCACGTGTCACACTCACTCCCACATCCTCGGGAGGGGCCCCGCGGGGGTAGGACACCTTGCTTGGTGAAGCAGAGGGTCAGCAAGCGTCAGGAGACTGTCCGTGAGGTGATGGACACATGGCTGCACTGATGGACATGCTGGGCGGTGCTGAGCTGGCCTATGTACCAGGGACAGTGACTGTGACACTGAGCTGGAGACTGTCACGCTGAGCCAATCCCTGTGTTAGTGACAGTGACACTGGCCTCTGTGCTGGGGACTATGGCTGTCATTCTGAGCTGGCCTGCGTGCCGGGGACGGTGACACTGAGCTGGTCTCTGTGCCGGGGACAGTGACGCTGAGCCAGCCTCTGTGCTGGGGACGGTGCCCATGACAGAGCTGGCCTCTGTGCTCTGTGGTGCCGGGGTCACTCTCCAAGAAGCAGAGCTGTCTCTCCACAGGTCCGTCTGTCTCTGTTGGTCTCTTGGGTCCCTGTACCTCTTTCTTCTCTCCTTACCATTGAGTCAGGACCAACCCAGAGCAGATTTCCGAGGCTGTAATCACACAGGAAGAGTGTTCATATTTCTGAATTCACAGCAGCTGTGGACTTGAACCATCAGGACAGCGTGCCTTTGGGGTCATGGCACAGCCCCTGCTGCACCAGAACTCCGTCCAGAGCTCCATGCATGTGTCTGTTGCCTGGTGACAGGTACCATTGAGTTGAGATTGACTCATAGCTGGTCCTTCGGCAGATTTTCAGAGGTGGTAAATCACACGGGAGGATTTTGCCCATCTCTCTCCTGTGGGGCAGTTGGTGGATTCGAACTGCATACCTTTGGGTTGGCAGTGATCTCCTTACCACTAGGCCACCAGAGCACTGTGTGTGTGTGTCACTGTGTGTGTGTGTGTGTGTGTGTGTGTGTGTGTGTGTGTGTGTGTGTGTGTTTCTATCTCTCTCATCTATCTATGTATCTATTAATCTACCAATGCATATATCCTACCAGCTCTTGCCGTGCATCTGAGAGCTGGACAATGACCTCGGATGGCAGAAGAATTGAGCCCTCTGACCTGTGGGGCAGGAGAAGCTTCCGAATGTCCCGTGAGCTGCCCAGAGAACCAGCAGGTGTGCTCTGGAGGAGGGGAGCAGGGCACCCCTGGAGGCAGGGGTGTGGACATGTGGTCAGGAGGGGTCAGGAGGGGCCAGTCCCTGGGGAGGGACATCGTGCCAGGAAAGGTGGAGGTGCAGAGACGGAGAGGAAGACCCTCAGTGAGACAGAGTGACACAGGAACTGTGACAATGGCCTCAAGTGTCAGAGACGAGGCAGGTGACGCAGGACAGGCAGGTTAGAGTCGTTTTCAGGGCTGCTGAGTCGTAGGCAACTCAGAGGTGCACAACAACAACAACAACGACAACAGCAGTCGTCTCTTACCTGTGCACCTACCACCCACCAGCCATCTACACCTCTACGAAGGCATCATCTGTGTGCTGTGTGTCAATCTCTCATCTGTTCATTCATGTGCCTGATTCAATCCATGGTCTTCACGATTGCTTGCTCTGCATCAGAGAGCTGGGCAATGACTAAGGATGACAGAAGAGGAATTGATGCCTTCGAGTTGTGGTGCTGGAGAAGAGTCTTGAACATACCATGGAACCAAGAAGACAGATAGATCTGTCTTGGAGAGAATGAAATCAAGTTTCTCCTTGGAGGCTAAGATTTTGAAGCCCCGTCTCATATACTTTGGGCACGTGGCCAGGAATAACCTATCCTTGGAGAAGGACATCATGCTTGGAAAGGTGGAGGGACGGAGCAGGAGAGGAACACCCTGGAGGAGTTGGATTGATACCATAACTGGGGTGATGGAGGTGTGTGTGTTGGAGTCAGTGAGACTGGCTCAGGACAGGGCAGGTTTCAGGGGTGCTGTACACAGGGTCGCTGTAGGTAACAGGTGACTCAGTGGCACATAATAACATCTATGCACCTCTGCTCTTTCCCACCATTCTGTGTGTCTTGTCACGTGTTCTTCCGGCAGTCCATAGGGTATGCAATGTTGTCACCTGTTATTTTTGTACATTGAGTAGAACCGACCCACAGCTGACCCTCCGTGGATTTTCAGGGGCAGTTAATCACATGGGAGGAGACTGCCTGTCTTTCTCCCATGGAGCACCCGGTGTGGCTTCTCACCACTAGGCCAACACCACACACACAATTCAAAGGTGCCAATTCTTCCTTCTCCCTTACTCAATACCCAGTCTTTGATTATGAAGTGATTGAAACCATCACAGCTTGGATCAGGATTCGTCATTGCACAGACATCTCTGGGGAGATGTGGGGACAGCACAGCTCTGTGAGCTCCAGAGGGGTGGACAGGGCACCCCTGGGGCACTGGCAGGACAGGGAGTTCCAAGCACCCCTGGATGTGGAGGATGCCAGTCATCTCTGCTCCACAGACGAGCAGCAAGCCTGGCTGGCTCCCCTTCTGTGGTGGCCCGGAGGCCGGGAGCCTGGAGACTGGGAGTCCAGAGGCCGGGAGCCCGGAGGCCGGGAGTCCGGAGGCCGGGAGGGTGAGGGGCTCCAGCAAGGTGACTCACCTCACCACCCACAAGCTGCTTCAGGTGGGGAGCTGGGGACAGCATGTAATGGTGCCCTGAGCTGCCCACCTGAGAAGCTGTCCTGCCCGCTGTTCTCCCGCCCAGCTGTCCTGCCGTCCTGTCCTGTCCTCTCCGTATCTTTGGAGCTGGCTTGTCCTGTTTCACACTCAAGTTGATATCTTTGCAAGATGGCAGTAGCATCTGAACATGGTCCCTGGAGGCAGCTGGAGGCAGCTGGAGGCAGCTGGAGCCGGGGAGCCACACAGTCCCTGGAGCCTCAGCCTCCTGCCTGTGTGATGGGGGTGAGGGTGTCACAACGGGAGTGAAGATGGCGGGCTTCTTGGAGGCAGCGTCCACCCGTCTCGTGCTGCCATCTGGCTGAGGAGAATTGATCATTGTAGCTCCCAGGCAGCCTGGGCTGGGGGACACAGGACAGGACCCCAGCTGCGTGCCCTGTGGACCCTCTTCCCGCCCTCCCTCTGTGCGGGTCGGCAGCCTGGTGTAGTCAGAGGATGGAGTGCTGTGGGGAGTAGGTCAGCGCCTGGTGGCCCTGGGGGCCCGTCCTGCCCCTTCTGAATCCGCTCTTTCCCTCCCTCCCCCTGAGCTGTCCCGTCCACCACCAGATGCTGCCCAGCACACAGGCACCCTGAGGACAAGCCACTCTGCTGATTTTCCCGAGTGCACTTATCACCTTGGCCACCAGGAAGCTCCATGCCATGTCACAGCTTGTCCCTGCAGGAGCGTCTGTCTCCCGGGTTCACTGGTGCTTGTTCTACAGGCCTGTGTTTGTCCTTTCTAGAAGTCAAATGAGAGGTGTTTGTAGATATAGGGGTGTCGAGGCAGACTGATGAACGCCAGCGTGGCCAGCAGTCCTGCCGGGGTTACGGTGTACAGGGTCACAGGGAGGTTGGCCCTGCTCCACCCAGAGCCCGCTGAGCAGTGAGGGTGAGGAAGGTGGGAGCAGGCCTCTACACGGAGACGGTCTCCTGGGGATGAGGTCACACGGCCTGGGGGACATGCATGGGGGACACCAGCCAGACCCTGAGGGTGGAGACAGGAGGGGACATTCTGGAGGACAGGGGCTTGGGGATCCTGGAGGACCAGGTGAGAAGGTTCTGGGGGACAGGGTGTCAGTTCTGGGAGACATAGCCAAAGTTTTAGGGAGCACAGTGGAAGTTCTAGGGGATAATATGGGAGAACTCTGGGAGTTAGGGCAGGAATGTGAAGACAGGTTGGGGGTTCTGGGGAAAATAGTGGGGGTCCTGGGGATAGTGTAGCAGACTTTTAGGACAGTATGAGTGAGTTCTGGGGGACAAGGTAGGGAGTGTCGGGAACAAGAGAAAGGGCAAAGGTAGGAGGAATTCAGGGGGTTTGGGGCACAGAACAGAGGGTTCCAAGGGACACATCACAGAGACCCGAGGGGCAAGGTGTGGTCCACTGTTGAGTCCTGGGCCTGGCACGTTCTCGGTGCAAAGAAAGCTGAGCTGGGAGAGGACAAGGGCCAGCTGAGACAGCAGCCTTCACAGACTGAGGATGGGGCTGCATGTGTCCTTCAGCTTGGGTGGGGGTCCTGAGGGTGGGGGTCCCCTGGTGGGGGCCCTGAGGGTGGGGGTCCTCAGGTGGGGGCCCTGAGGGTGGGG
>NW_006399879.1:7045503-7049013 GCF_000299155.1 Elephantulus edwardii | reverse complement strand
GGTGGGGGCCCTGGGGGTGAGGTTCCTCTGGCTGAGGTGCTGGACGTGAGTGTCCTCAGGTGGAGGTCTTCTGGTTGGGTCTCTGGGGGTGCGGGTCCTCAGTCAAGGAGGAAGGGGGCTCTCAGAAGAACCTGGAGAAGGAGAACAGCCAGCATTCAGAACGTGGCTTCAGTCCAGGCTCCCCACGGAGCGAGCCTGACACCCTGACCTCTCCAGGCGTCACTCTCCTGGTCCAGGGATGTTGTTCCGATTCACAGGGACCTCGCACACAGCACAGCCGAACCTGACCAGTCCTGGGCCCCCTCGCCATGTCTCGCACGCTCGAGCCCATCAGCACAGCTACCGCGTCTGTCCATTTCGTTGAGGGTTCTCTCACCAATCCTCCACCTTCCCCAACGTGATGTCCCTTTCTAAGGACTGACGGCTCCTGACCTCACGCCCAGGTGTATGAGACGGAGTTTCATCGTGTCCGCCTCTAAGGAGCTCCCTGGCTGCCCTGGGTCCACGACAGACCTGTTTGTTCTTCTGGCGGCTGACCTCAGCACTCTGGTCCAGCACCACAGCGCAGAGGCCCCGATTCTGCCCACCCTCTACATGCTTCCATGATGAGCCTTCCTGCAGCAATGGTGCGGTCAGAACTCGAGTTGGAGGGGATGGTAAGACTGCGTCTTGTTCACTTTGGATGCGCCATCAGGACAGACCAGCCGCTGGCAGTGGTCGGTGAAGTGGAAGGTCAGTGAAAAGGAGGAAGGCCCTCAGTGAGCTGGCTGGACACGGAGGCTGACGCAGGGCACGTGGGCATTTGGTGATGGTGCTGATGGCACAGGGTGGGTGCTTCCTGAGGTTTTGGAGAGGTAGAGCTGCACGAGTGGGAACCCAAAGAAAAGCTGCATTGGGGAAATCTGCTGTCAGGGACTTCTCCAGAGTGCTAATGAGTAACGGAGTCAGTCTAAAGACTAAGGTGCACCTGATCCAGACTATGGTTTTTTCAGTCACTTGCTATACATCTGAGAGCTGGGCTGTGACTAAGGCTGACAGAAGAAGAATCAATGCCTTTGAGCTGTGATCCTGGAGAAGAGTATTGAACATACCATGAACTGCTGAAGAGAACAAACAGGTCTATCCTGTTGTTGCTGTTACATGCCATCGAGTTGCCTGCAAATTATAGTGACCCTATGCACACTAGCTCTGAACCCTGCCCTGTCCTGAGCCAGTCTCACCATCCCTGACGCAGCTATCTTCATTACCACGGAATCAACCCATCTCATCCAGGGTCTTCCCCTCCCGGGCTGTCCCTCCACATCTCCAAGCATGATGTCCTCCAAGGACTGGTCCCTCCTGGCAACATGTCCAAAGTATGTCAGATGGAGCCTCAAAATCCTTGCCTCCGAGGAGCAGCCCGGCTTCACTCTCTCCAGAACAGACGTGTTTGTTCTCTTGGGAGTCCATGGTATGTCCTAGAGGCGGTGAGACCATATTGTTCCTAGGATTTTGAAGCTCTCCCTCACATATTTTGGGCATGTTACCAGGAAGGACCAGTCCTTGGAGAAGGCCATCATCCTTGAAAGGGTGAAGGGTCAGCACAAGGAAGACCTTAGATGAAATGGACTGACATTGTGACTGTAGCAGTGGGGTCAGGTGTGGTAGAGATGACGAGATTGGCTCAGGACAGGGCACGGTTCAGAGCCATCATTCAAGGGCCGCTGTGAACTACAGTCGACTCGAAGGCCCATAACAACAACAGTAGTGCTCATTGCCAGGCCTGGGCAAGGGAGGCTGAGTGGGAGCAGGGAAGCGGGCGCCCACGGACAGGGTCAGGGGCTCTTGGAGGGGTGCTGGCCGCTGGCCTCAGGTGCAGGCGGGGCGGTGGGAGAGGCACTTTGATGTGCAGGGGGAGAGGTTAGGCGCAGGCAGGTGAGGTGCGTGGGGGGCCCCCACCAGGATGGAAGGCTGGGAAAAGCTGCCCCCTGCAATTAGCGGGGGCTCGGGTTTCCGCCTGGTGCACCAGCGAGGAGTTCAAAGCCAGAGAGGGCCCCAGGTCCTGCTGGCTGTCCCGCTTCTCATGCCCACCCCTCTCCGTGGGACTCTGCTTAGTAAATGTTCTTTCACCCTCAATTACTGCTGACAGGTCGGTGGGGCCTCGCAGGCACCAGGACCCGGCCCGGCCGCTTGGCCTTCAAAGCCCACACCGCCCAATTAGGCCCTGGGGTCTGCGCAAAGCCACCTCGGCCTGGAGCAGAGACAGCAGCCCTGTGAGTGGCCCTGTGAGTGGCAGCTGAGGCCAGGGCGGGAGGCAGGGTCTGGGAACGCCTGGGGCCAGGCAGCCCACCTCCTCTTCCTGCTGGCCAGAGTACGGACGCTGACTTGGTCACCAGGGGCCAGTCGCTAGAGAAGGACATCATGCCTGGGTCAGGGATGAGAGAGTGACCTTCACCACGATGGACCCAGACCCAGCCGAGTGGTGAGGATGGCACGGGACTGGCCAGGCTCTGTCCTGTTGTACGCTGGCCACCAAATGCCCAAGTGGACCAGGCCCCTAGAGACAGTGGAGCTGTGCACAGGCCCTGCGGGTGCAGGCACTCATGCACTTGGCTGGTGTCCTGAGGCTGGAGGCCCAGAGGGTCCACCCACCCACAGGCGTCTGGGGAAGACCCAGCAGCCCACTGCCCTGAAGTCAGGCAGGGGACATGAGGTGGGGGGATTCTGCCAGGGAGTCGGGTTCCTCCCCCAGTGCTGAGTGGTGAGAGGACCTCGCAGGCTCTGACTTCGTGCTGCAAACACAGGAACTGGAATTTTCCATCATCTGTTGGAAACTCTGGTGATGTGTTGTCAGAGTGTAGGAAGTTGGGCAGCCGCCCGGGAGGTGGGTGGTTTGAATCCACTGACTTCTCAAAGTAGAAAGATGAGCAGTCTCCTCTTTCGAGATTTGCCGACTTTGAAAACCCGCTGGAGGGTCAGCTACAAATGGGTTCCAACTTTAGAGTGACGAGCTGTTTGCTTTCCCCTCGACTCAGCTGACCAAGACTCACAGAAGCGTAGGCCCCGGCCTCTGCCGAGACGGCTCTGGAGTAAGAGTAAGTCCCCTTCACCCCGCAAGAAGCAACCACCTCCCTCCTCTCCCCCTGACTGACTGCTCCCCAGGACAGAGCACGGAGGAAGGCAGACAGCTGGAGGCCAAGGTGCGTGGAGCAAAGTGACCATCAGGAAACAGACACCATCCACTTCAGGGACGGACCCTCACTCCAGGATTGCACCTCCACTGGGGGCCAGTGGTGAAGGCAAACCCTGTCGGAGCCCCCCCCCCCGCCCTGTGAAGGGCTGACAGGGCCTTAACAAGGGCCCAAGAAGACCGTCCCCCGCCCTCCAGGAACTCCCGTGCAGCTGCACTTGGAATACAAACACAAAGTTCTAAACGATGCCCCAGACCTGGGGGCGGACAGCCGGAGACGCTGCTGGTGTGGTCCAGGAGGTCTGTCCCTCAAGGTCCTGTCCACACGCTGGTCCTCCTCA
>NW_006399879.1:7043559-7045403 GCF_000299155.1 Elephantulus edwardii | reverse complement strand
ACCTCCCTCACCCTGGCCTGTCACCTCCCTCACCCTGGCCTGTCACCTCCCTCACCCTGACCTGTCACCTCCCTCACCCTGGCCTGTCACCTCCCACTCTCCCACCACACGCTGGAAGCATGGCTTCTCACCAGCTGTCCTCCCTGCAATCCACTGTCCCTGCTGCTCCAGTGGTGATGGACGGCCTTTGAAGGTACCAGCAGCCCACAGCAAGGCAGTGGCAAAGGGCCTCGTTTCTCACCGTAGCCGTGGTGACCAGTGTCTGAGTCACGGCTTTACAACTGCCCTGCAGATGTGCTTACGAACTGGGTCTCAGGGAATGGATCCCAGGGGGTTGTGGCTCGGGACCTGCTCAGTTCTCTAAGGAACCCGGGCGCCGTGGTCGGCAGGGAGGTGGGCTGCTAGCCAAAGGTCCTGTCTTCTTGGTGGTTCAAATCCACCAGTGGTTCCGAGGGAGAAAAACGAGAGTTTTCCTCTTGTGCAACTTACAGCCTCCAACACCCAGTGGCGAGCCAGCTCTGAGCTGATCTGGCTGGACGGCACTGAGGGTGAGGGAGCTCTGTGGCACTGTCTGTAGTACCCGACCTTCTCTAGTGGCTCAAATCCACAACCATAAGATTACAGCCTTGGGAACCGGGGTGGGGTCCGCTGCCCATCAGTTCCTCGGAAACCCCGGGGTGGGGTCCGCGTGTGTCAGTTCCAGCCGTGGCAATGAGCTCAGTTCTCTTCTCTGAGCTGCTATCATTTTTTTTAAATGCTTTTGAGTGTTTATCGTCTGCTCGTGTGGGAACAGAGCTTGCCTCTCTGAGGCTCACTAGAGCAGCTCTCCTGGATTAAGACAGACCAGGAAGAAGGCTCAGAACTCGACTGGCAGTAACAGCACTGACTACCCGCCCCCCAAGACCCCGTTGTGGAGACAGCACATCAAGTCCCAAGAAGCTCTGGTGAAAGCTGAAAGGGCACAGGCCCCCCAGGAAAAACTCGAAAAGCACAAGTGGGACTCCAGACAGAGCGTTTCTAGAGAATTAGCTTTCAAATTGTGATTTTACTGAAAGTTTACAGAGGTTGCGTTTTCATGCTTTCCCTGATGCACGGTTTCCTCCCCCGTCTCTCGCCCCCTTGCCCCCCTTGCCTGTGTAATGCGGCTCCTCCTCCAGATTGTTAGTTGTCACACGTGCGATGCCTGATCACGCATCCCTTTCTCAGCCCTTCCCCTCATCGGCTCTAGTGCAGTGGTCATCGCCCATTCTTTCTCTTGTCCTCCCACCCCATGTCACTCTAATTTCCTAACGGTGGTGTTATGCAGTAGTTGTCCTTTTATGACAGATATTTCGCTCAGCACAGTGTCTTCCAGAGTCATCTGTGTTGTGCAGTATTTTACAGGTTTTTTTTTCAGGGCTGTGTAATATTCTATTGTGTGGATGTACCGTGGTTTTCTATCCATTTGTTGACAGGCAGTTGGTCTGTATCTTTGTGAACAACGCTGTGATAAACATGACCTTGGTGTGTATACATTGGTCTGCATCATGGCTCTGGCTTCTTTAGGGGATATTCCCGGTAGTGGCACAGCTGGGTCAACTGGCTTTCCTATTTCCAACTTTTTGAGAACGCACAGAATGCCTCCTATAATGGTTGTACAGGGTGACTCTTCTTAACGGCTGGAGTTGATTTGAGAACATGGCTCAAATTAGAGTGGAAAAAGAGGAATGCGATAGGTGGGCACAGAGGCTGTCACCACGGGCTCCCACGCTGTGAGGACACTGCAGGTCCAGCGATTGGCTCAGAGGCTGTCACCATGGGGCTGTGGGGACGCTGCATGTCCGGCGATGGGCACAGAGGCTGTC
>NW_006399879.1:7015579-7043334 GCF_000299155.1 Elephantulus edwardii | reverse complement strand
TGCAGGTCCAGCGATTGGCTCAGAGGCTGTCACCATGGGGCTGTGGGGACGCTGCATGTCCGGCGATGGGCACAGAGGCTGTCACCACGGGGCTGTGGGGACGCTGCAGGTCTGGCGATGGGCCCAGAGGCTGTCACCACGGGCTCCCACGCTGTGGGGACACTGCAGGTCCGGCGATGGGCACAGAGGCTGTCACCACGGGCTCCCGCGCTGTGGGGACGCTGCAGGGCCGGCGATGGGCTCAGAGGCTGTCACCACGGGGCTGTGGAGACGCTGTAGGTCTGGCGATGGGCACAGAGGCTGTCACCACGGACTCCCACGCTGTGAGGACACTGCAGGTCTGGCGATGGGCACAGAGGCTGTCACCACGGGCTCCCACACTGTGGGGACGCTGTAGGTCTGGCCAGGGTTCTTCTGTTCCATGCAGGCTGGCTGTGATTCTGGGCCACAGTCACAACAACAACAATGGAATAGACTTCATGGATCAAAGGAACGAGGCAGAAACCAGAAACAACCCCAGGGGGAATACCGATGGCTCCAGGGAGCTGGTGACCTTGAAGTGGAGGCCTCCACACTGACCGGAGACAGCCTTTTATGTGCGAGCAGGCAGACTTCTCTGTTGTGAGGGGAAAGCCTGACTGGTCAGCCAAACAGAAGATAATTGTCCAGGGTGAGGTGTTGGGGAGGGAGCCACGTGGATGTGATCCCAGTCCAACCACTGAACTTCAAAGATGAAGCGTGGCCTCTGCAACACCATTCAACAGCGTAACTTTGTGGAGAGAACAGTATCGTTTGTTTTATAGTTGAGCACTTTCCTAAAGCCAATCAGCTGATACTGAAGTAACTTAGAGAATACAGCAGTTACAAGTTCATCGTGGGACAAAATACTCGATGATAAAGTCCAGTCCGTAAGGATGAAAGGACAAGTGACCCCACAGAATCTTCAGTGACAGCAGTTAACACCTCAGTGGCCGCGAAGGGCTGAGACAATGCAGCCCTGGGATTCCAGTCTGAACCCACCAAGACAGCTCTCTGGATAAAGGCAAGTGCCCAAGTGTGCAGATTGGCTAGAATTCAGAAAACATGGCATCTGGGACCTTTTATGACATAAAGATATCTTTTAAAAATACATATTAACAAAATGTCCATGAATGAAACAAGAATATGAATGATTGTATAACAGTGAGCAATTGTATAAATCTCAAGGTATATGAAAGAAACACAATCTATAGGGATGATTGATTTTTTGTTGTTGTTGTTGTTATGTGCCGTCGAGTCGTTTGCGACTCATAGAGACCCTATGTACAACAGCCCTAAACCCTGCTCTATCCTGTGCCAGTCTCATTGCTTCTGACACACCCATCCCGATTACCCCAGTCACTGAATCAATCCACCTCATAGAGGATCTTCCCCTCCTGTGCTGTCCCTCCACCCTCCCAAGCATGATGTCCTTCTCCAAGGACCTGTCTCTCCTTACAACATGTCCAAAGTATGTCAGGCGAAGCCCCAGAATCCTTGCCTCCAAGGAGCAGCCTGGTTTAACCCTCTCTAGGATGAATCTATTTGTTTTCTTGGCAGTCCATGGTACATTCAATACTCTTCTCCAGCACCACAGCTCAAAGGCGTCAATTCTCCTTCTATCCTCCCTAGTCCTTGTCCAACTCTCTGATACATAACAAGTGATTGCAAAAACCATGGCCTGTATCAGGCGCACCTTAGTCTCCAGAGAGACACCGTTGCTCTTGATTGATTGTAGGCAGATAAATAATTAAAAAAATATCTATTAAAAAGGACAATTCAAAAAATTTTAAATGGGATTAGGGAAGCTGTGGTTCAACAAAAGACTGGGAGGGAGTTCTAGATTAGGCTCACGCACTTAATGACTGCATGTGTTAAGATTGCAGAGGAGATCCTGGATATTGCAGGCTTTGACAAAGTAAAACCACCAGTAGATTTAAAATAATAACTTAGAGTTTTAATTGGAATTGCATAAACTATAGCTCAAAGGAAGGCAATGTTTTAGCTAGAGAACAGAAGTGACAGTAATGTAAATGTCCTCTGGTGACGGTATATTTTGTTGGTTTGGAGGCTGTGCATGTCTTAACTATATTGATTTCTCATTTGTTCTCCCAGAACCAGAGATTGGAGTTCTGGCGGCCTTGTGGTGAGGAACTGCACCGCCAACCCAAAGGCATGTGGTTTGAACCCACCACCTACTTCCAGGAGAAGGATGGACAATCTCTTCCTGTGAGATTTGCTGCCTCTGAAAATCCAGTGCAGAGTAAGTGATGGGTCAGTTCTGATACAACGCATAACAACGTGGTCAGAGAATCTACTTTTTAAAATGTCTTCTGGAGCCTAAGGAGATTTGCTTTTGAAATTAAAAGGTCTTATCTTGGCAAAATAATTGGTGTCTTTATAATTTAAGAGAGGGCCTTGTGGTAAGAAGCTGCGCTGCAATCCTGGAGGCATGTGGTTCAAATCTGCTCTGTGGGAGAAAGATGGGCAGCCTCTTCCAGTATGAACTGAATGTGGCTGCACCTTATTTTTGCCAGACTGAGTTTGACACAGTGACTAACAATGGAGTCGAGGGTGTCAGAGATGGTGACAGTGGAGCAGGACTGGGCAGGACAGGACAGGACAGGGCGGGTCAGGGCGGGATGGGGTGGGGCAGGACTGGGCAGGGCGGGACAGGGCAGGGTGGGACAGGGTGGGACAGGGTGGAACAGGGCAGGGCGGGGCGGGGCGGGGCGGGGCAGGACTGGACAGGGCTGGGTGGGGCAGGGCAGGGCAGGGCAGTGCAGGGCAGCTCAGGGCAGGGCAGTGCAGTGCAGGGCTCAGATCTGTTCACAGAGGCTCTGTGAGTCCTAGTGAACCCCAAGGACTCGTCACAGCAGCGCCACCATCTCTGACGGTTACATTTCACCATTTCCCTCGACCGTGTGTCATTTCATGTCATTCTGGGTAGGTTTGGGTTAGGGTTGTTTCTGTGAGGGGCCACCAGGCAGGTGAGGTCTCCCCCAAGGAGACACCTGAGCATGAGAGAACGGGGCCTCCGGGTCCCGCGTCATCCGACTCTAGTTCAGATGAGTGAGCGCGGGTCACAGCTGCTGTGCAATCCTCCTCCTTGTCGCTGACCCCGCACCTTCCCAAGGACGATGTCCTTCTCAGGGAGCCCATCTCCCCTGATAACATGCTAAGCACTTGAGATGGAATCTCCCCTTTCTTGCTTGCAGGGAGCGCTGACTGTGCTTCCTCGGACGGAGAGGTGTCCCTTCTGGGGCAGGTGTCAGCTGCACCGTGGTTTTCCTCACCTCCGAGCTTCAGAGGTGCCTGCTCTTCTCCGGTCTTTCTTCACTGTCCAGTTCCACATGCATGAGAGGTGATTGAAAAACACCACGTCTGGGGTACACCTTAGTCTTCAAAGTGACATCCTTACCCTTTAACACCAGAAAGAAACAGTGTGTGTCTGACTGGCCCACCGCAGCTTTCTTGGTTGTGATTCCCACCGGCGTTTCCTGTGGATTCAAGAAAAACGATACCCTTGACAACCTCCGTGTCTCCTGGTCCACTTGCAAAGACTTTCATCTGGTTAACTTTACTGTGTTATTCCATTCACCTCACCTGATTTTAGGAGCTGTCATGGCCTAGTGGTAAGAAGCTGCCCTGTAATCCCAAAGGCACGTGGTTCAAATCCACCAGCAGAATCATCTCTTGCGGGATTAACTGCCGCTGAAAACCTGCTGGAGGGTCAGCTCTGGTCAGTTCTGACTCGACGTTCCACAACAATAACAACACGTGACTCTTAGTTCCTTTTTCTCTCCTGCCTGCTTTTTTCTCAGCTAATTTGTTTTAATGCTACTTAAAGCTATTGCTTGGATTGAAAAAACTCATTTTTGTTATGATGAGTGATTTCTACCGGAATTATAGTAATCATCATTAACTTCATCAGAGTCAATTTAGAATGAACTTCTACCAGTTCACGTACATAAGAATCTTGTAGCCACCGAAGCCTGTTTGCCGTCCCCACCCCTTGTCAGGGTGACAGCATTCGCAGCACTGAGCTCAGGCACCATGGTGAGGCTGGTACCTGACCAGATGGCCCTTTGTACGTAGGATTATTAGTGGCCCCTGCGATTGCAGTCCAGGCCTGTTGCTCAATTCCCATACAATGCTGTTTTTATTGCCTTGAGCCTGCACTGCCCAACATAGTAGTCACTTGTGGCAATTTAAATTTAAATTCACTAACAGGAAACTTTCAAGTCCTCTGTCTCCTACAGTTCCCATGTTGCAAAGCCTCCTAGGTCACGGCTGCCACATTGGACGCACAGCTCCAGAGGTCCCCAGGACCGACGTCTTCTCCAGGGAAGCACCATTTCCCACTTGTCCATTCTACTGTAGCTTCTGTTTTCTGTTCTTCTTGGTAAAAAGAGACCCTATAAACAGCATGGCCATCCCAGGAGCTGGAGTCATTAACATTCCACTCAAGCCTGGCAATGTGTGGAACCCAAGATTTGAGAAACGAAGTCACTGTTGTTGCTGGGAAGTGCTGTCAAGTAAAATATGACCCATAGTGACCCTGTGAACAACAGATGGGATCCGTGTTCTGTCCTGCGCCATCCTCACACTTCCTGACACATAAGCGCAATCTCGATTGTGGCAATCTCTGTGCCAATCCACGTGGTTGAGGGTCTCCCTCTCCTTTGCCAACCTTCCACCTTTCTGAGCATCACGTCCCTCTCCAAGAAACAGTCCTTCCTGGCAACATGGCTGAAGATACACTGTTGGCCTCTTGGCCGTCCATGGGATGTTCAGTGCTCTTCTCCAACACCACAGCTCAAAGGCATCAATTCTTCTTCTGTCGTCCTTATTCATTGTCCAGCTTTCAGATGCACAACATGTGATTGGAAAGATTTTGGCCTGAATCAGACGCACCTAGTTCTCTAAAGGACAACCTTGTTCTTCAATAATTTAGAAAGGTCCCTAACTACGGACCTACCCTGTGCAATATGCTTCATTACTTCCTGACTGCTGGCACCAAGGGTGTTAATTGTGGATCCAAATAAGATGAAGTTGTTGACAGTTTCAATCTCCTCTCCATCTGTCATATGTTGCTTATTGGTCCAGTGGTAAGAATCTTTGTTTTCTTGATATTGAGATGCAATCTAGACTGAAGGCTGCATTCCTTGACCTTCTGTAGCAAGTGCTTCACGTCCTCCTCACTTTCAACAAGCAACATTGCGTCATCTGCATCATGCAGGTTATTGATGAGTCTCCTTCCAATCCTGATGCCACACTCCTCCTCATAGAGTTCAGCTTCTTGGATAATTTGCTCAGGATACAGATTGAATAGGTGTGGAGAGAGAATACAACTGTGACGCACTCCCTATTTTTTTTTAACTGACTTAATTCACTTGATTTCTGTCATACAAAACCCACTACGTGGTGGCCTCAGCTGGAGCCTGGGCCCTCTGCACAGACACTCTGGTGTGGGTCTTTACAAGACGGTCAGTGAATTCCTGGTAGGGAGACTTGTGAACACGGTCACTTTCCAGAGATTTGGGCTAAGTAGCTGTGGGTCGTGGAGATGGCATCACAGGTGGCCTTGGCGAAGTTGCCCAGGGTAGTTGTGCAGCCCCAGGCTGAGGTGTGGACGTGGTCAATTCCAACCGGCAGCAGCACCTTCATGGGTATGGGGCCAAGACGATTTCAGTGCCTCGGGGTGCAGCGATCAGGTGCACCACCACAGAGCCACAGCGCCTGGTCACCTTGTGGTGTGAGGCTTGCCGATCTTGTTCCCCAGTAGCCACACCGCACAGGGACAGTGGAGAGCTTGACCTGGATAATGGCCCCACGGATGGCAGTAGCCACCTCCATGGAGCACTTGACTCCCAGGACCACATGGCCAGTATACTCTCCAATGGCGACAAAGGCCTTGAACCTGGTTTGCTGGCTGGTTCGTGTCTGACGTGATTTTCAAGACCTCATCCTTGAGGGGCATCCCCAGGGAGAAGTACCTGATCTCAGACTCCTTGATGGACAGTGAGAAGAGAGAAGTCTTCAAGGATTTGATCTTAATATCTGTGGCCCAGACCGCCCAGCTTGGTCACGGGAGCCTCCCCTTGTCCTCAGCCTTGCCTCCTTGAGCTCCACGGCCCCTCCCACGGCCCCTCCGTGGCTGTGGCCCTGACCCTGCAGACCACTGCTGAAGCTTCTGCGGAAACTTCCATGGGCTCTCTTCCTGGGGTCTCCGGGCCTCCAGTGCCTCCCACTGTACCAGCATCATCTGCCATTCGACGTTTTCCTGGAGAAGTAGCTCTTTCTTGATTTTAATCCATGCAGTGTCCCCCTGCCCTGTTTGCAAAACAACCTGCTGGATCAGGTATAGGTTTTGCATGAGCACAGTTAAGTGCTCTACGATTCCCATTCTTCTCAATGCCAGCCATAGCTTGTTATGATCTACACAGTCAAATATTTTTGCATAATCATAAAGCACAAATAGGCATTCTTCTGGCATATTTTACTTTCAGCCAGGATCCATCTGACCTCAGCAATGATATCTCTGGTGCCACAGCCTCTTCTAAATCCTGCTTGAACTTCTGACAGTTTCCTATCTACATATTGCTCTAGCCATTTTTGAGTGCTCTTCAGCAGTATTTTGCTTGCATGTCATATTAATGATACTGTTAGATAGTTTCTACATTCTGTTGGCTCACCTTTCTTGGGAATGGGAATGAATAAGGACCTCTTCCAATATGTTGGCCAGATAGCTGTCCTCCCTGGCAAATTTCCTGGCACAGACTGGTGAACTCATCCAGGGCTACATCCATTAACTGAAACAAATAATTGGCATCCCGTCTAGACCCAGGCCTCATTTTCCCCAATGCCTTGAAAGTAGCTTCCATTTTTTCCTTCATTACCACTGGCTCCTGCTCACATGGAACTTCCTGAAATTTTCAGAACTGTCAGTTCTTTTTGGTACCATTTAAAAATTGGTTTTGGTACTTTGTTGATATTTGTTTGAAGCAGTTGCATTCTGGAAGGTAGGTCAGTTTTGATTTAGTTAACATTCAAGTGTGAGGTGTTTGCTTTTTTAAAAATTTAATTATCAATCAGTTGTAGGCTGGAAGCCTCTTGTTTAAACCATTTAGGACCTGGTGGGTGGGCTTTTGTGATTAAAAGGTGGTTGGGGTCTTGAGCCTGTGGCCTTCAGGCCTGGTGTGAAGACTGATTTGCTACTAGATTTACAAACTAAATTGTCAGTGTGTTGGGTTTGGGAAGAACATTGTTCTAAGTGGTATAGCACTTGTCTGTCAGCTTGCTGTACTGAGATAACTTGTGGGTTGCTGTGATACTGAAAGCTGTGCCACTGGTGTGTCAAATGCCACAAGGGTTACCCAGGGTGGACACATTTCAGTGGTGCTCCCAGACTAGGGCAGACTAGGAAGCATGATTAGACACTCGCTTCTTAAATAACAGGCCTCTAAAAATCCTATGAGCAATTGGAACAGAGGGCCATGGATAGTTACAGTATTAGTGGTCGAACCCAGATTGAAAATCAATCAAAATGAGGAAAATAATGACCAAGTCACTAGAGGGTCCCAAAAGATTTCAAATTTGTCTCTAATATTAAACTATGTCAAAACAAATTGTTGTTGCTGTTGTTGTTAAGTGCCGTCAAGTCACAGGTGACTCACAGTTACCCTATGAAGAAGAGTCCTCAAAGCTTGGGTGCCTTTCATCCTCTCTCCAGGTTCATAGGGTTTCCGGAGGCAAACTATCACGGAAGTGGATGCCACTCCTCCTTCCAACAAAACAAATTAGGAGAATAAAAACCTGAATAAATGTCTGATGAGCCAGGGGCAGATTCTACCAAAGATGCCTGGTTAGATAAAGCCAAAGGGAATAGAAATGCATTCTCCCCCAAACACATGAGCCCCCTCTGTACTCTGCGCTTGCATCCTGAAACCTCTTGGATCGCTCACAGTTGGGAATGCCACAGGAATGTCTCGTACGCAGACGTGGAGCCAACGGGGCCAACATGTGGTCCTGTCTCAGTAGCTCTAGTTCTTTATGAAAAAGAATTCTGAGGAAAAATGCGCTAAGCTATCCAAAGGTGTTCCCACTTCTGCGAGGTGTACGGCAGACAGAGCAGGGCCAGATGTTCCCGAGCCCGAGGAGAACATTCTCTGTCCGTAACGATCAGCCTCATTTATCTCCGTCACTTCATCCCAGCGAGGACCCGGAGCGTTCAGACCTGAGGCTGCGCCCAGATGCAGGGACTTGTTAGGATATGATACCAACGGGAAGCAGCCCTTTATTTTCACTAATGTATCAACCAGCATCTATTTTTTAATGGAAAAAGATGAGTAATTAACTGACTTTAAAATATTTAAAAAATAATATAATGCCCATTGCTTCCCCTCTCACCATGAAATGGAATTTTTTTCCAAAGGAGGTTGTTGTTGTTAGGTGCTGTCAAGTATGACCCATGGTGACCCTGTGGACACAGATCTGAACCCTGTCCTGTCCTGTGTCAATCTCTGACACCTTCAACCCCAAGGCTGCAGTCACTGTGTCAATCCTCCTGTTTGAGGGGCTTCCTGTCTTTCTCTGATCCCCCACCTTCCCAAGCAATAACCTCTCCTAGCAGCATACTCAAAGCGTGTGAAGTGAAGTGTTACCATCCTTGCCTCCAAGGAGAACTCTGGCTTCACCCTCTCGAACACATCTCTGTCTGTTCTTTAGGCAATCCGTGGGACACTCAGCACTCTTGTCCAATACCACAGTTCAAAGGCATCAATTATTTTTCTGTCATTCTATTCATCCAGGTCTTAGATGCATAGCAAAGTGATTGAAAAGACCATGACCTGAATCAGGTGCACCTTAGTCTTTAAACTGACATCATTACTCCTCAATAATTTGGAGTGGCCTCTGACTGCAGACTTTCCCAGTGCAATACATCTCCTGATTTCCTGCCTGCTGGTACCAAGTGTATTGCTTATGAGTCCAAGAAAGATGAAGTCACAGACAGTCTCAATCTTTTCTCCATCCGTCACAATGTCTCCTATCAGTCCAGTGGTGAGAATGTTCATCTTCTTGACGTTGAGATGCATCCATATTGAAGACTGTAGTGTTTTTAGTTGCTGGTAAATCCACTCTGACTCATAGTGATACTACGTACAAAAATCCACAAAAACCTGGCAGCAACAATCCCCAAGCTGCTTGAGCTCACAGTTCAAACCATCTCGCTGATGACCATCCACTATCCAAGCTCAACTCCCTTTACCCGGGATTAGCTGCTTCTCATACAACCTCCTACATTTAAAAAAATTAAATAAAATCTACTCTTAACGTCAGTTTCATGGGCTCCCACACTGCATTTTCCCTGCAGACTCAGAATGCTGGACCCAGGATTGGTCCTGAGGTCTGGTACCCAGCGCTTACTGTGTCCCATCGAGCTGGTGCCCCTTCTCAGTGACCCCTGGACGACAGACCTAAGCTCCGCCCAGCGCTGCTCGTCCTCATGGTCTTGCTGGGCTGTGCCCATCGTTGTAGCCACTGCGTCCACCCATTCCACGGATGGTGTCCTGGCTCCCGCTGCTGCAGAAGGTCCAGGAGGGTGACCTTCGACGTGGACCCTTCTCAAAGTCAGGAAGACAGACATCCTCACCGCTGGATCGACAAGCAGCATCGTGATAGATGCAGAAAGGATTGAAGCCGACAAGATTCCATCTCACCTTGATCCGCAACCAGCACCGTCGGAACCAGCAGTCGGGAGATCAGGGGACAGATTTACCGGGGAAACCGGCAAATGAGAGCAACAAATACAGATGTGTCTTTAACAGATTTGGGACACAGAATACATTTTTTGTTGGAGTAGATGTTATTCACACACAAACACATACCCTGATGTGGCATAACATGTTGTATGCCAGGCTATTAACTGCATGGCCATCAGTTCAAATCCACCAGTGGGACCTCTGGAGAAAGAAGGGCAGCCTCTTCCTGTGAGGATTCACACCAATGATGGTTGCCCTGAGGTGGGATCTGCCTGACGGTGTGGATGTGGTGCTTTGTTTGAGCTCTCTCTCTCTCCCCCTTTCCTTCTGTCTCTGTCTCTATGTCTCTCTCTCTCCCCCTTTCCTTCTGTCTCTGTCTCTCTCTCTCCCCTTCTCTCTCTCTCTCTCCCCCCTTCTCTCTCTCTCTCTTCTTCTCTCTGTCTCTCTCTTTCCTTCTCTCTCTTCTTCTTCTTCTCTCTCTCTCACCTTTTCTCTCTCTCTCTCTCTCTTCCCTTCTCTGTCTCTCTTCTTCTCTCTGTCTCTCTCTTCCCTTCTCTCTCTCCCCTTCTCTCTGTCTCTCTCTTCCCTTCTCTCTCTCCCCTTCTCTCTGTCTCCCTCTCCCCTTCTCTCTCTCTCTCCACCCTTCTCTCTGTCTGTCTCTCTCTATCTACCTCTGTGAGTGTGTATATTCTTCCCTGCTCCCTCACCGCTCTGTGTCTGTGTGCGTGTGTGTATGTGTGTACCTTCCCCTGCTCTCACCCCACAGTTGTAACATATTGCCTCATTTCTAGATCTCAGTTAAAACGTGGACCTTGAAAACATTGAGCAGAAGTCAGCTTGTCTATCTGGACATTGTGTGTATCGAGGCAAATTCAAAACAGAAAGCTAATACGGAAAGGTATCAGAAATGGACTGTCTGATTGAATCTTGTCCGGGTTGCAGGGCCGTGATAAGGGGCCTGCGTGCCTCGCCAGGGGAGCAGCCGCCACTGCCTGGGGTGATTCACCGTCTGAAAGGGACCAGACGCTCCTCGGTGGCAACTGAAAACCAACATTTTTCTTATTTAAGATGATAGGAATGACAGATGCATAAATCATAACACATGAAATTCTCCCATAATGTAAACCCTTTAACACTAAACATTTGTTCCTCCTCCTTGACAGTCGAGAGTGTGAGAGAGTTTTGCTTAGACAGCGCTGGTGTGGACGCCGTCTGTACCGTCACCAGCTCCTGGGTGGTTAGTGTAGTTGAGTCAGTCGGGGCACAGTCACCCTGTAAACAGCAGACCCTAACCCTGCCGTGTCCTGCACCCTCTTCACCCTTCTGATACTCTCGAGCCTCTCAGTGTGGTCACCAGTCACCCCATCTCATTGAGGGTCTTCTTTGCCGCTGACCCTCCACTTTTCCCAGCGTGATGTCACTTCCCAAGTGCTGGCTCGTAACAACATACCCCGTGCTTGTGAGGTGAAGTTTCACCATCCTTGCTTCTAAGGAGCACCTTGGCTGCACTTTCTGATCTGTCTGATCTTTGGCAATTCATGGGGTACTCAGTGCTCTTCACCAACACCACAGCTTAAAGGCATCGGTTCTTCTCCCCTCATTATTCATTGTCCAAATGTCAGGTACCTGTCAAGCAATTGGAAACACCAAGACCTGGGCCAGGTTCACCTTATTCTTTAAACCGACATCATTGCTCTTTAGCATTTTAAAGAGGTTCTCAACAGGAGATGTTCCCAATGTAGCGTATCTTTTCTTGACTACCAGTACTATGAGTGCTGATTGTGGATCCAAGTAAAATGGGCCACGTTAATCTTCTCTGAATCTATGATGATACTTACTGCCTGTTGGCCCAGTGGTGGGGAGTTCTGTTTTCTTGATGGTGATGTGTAACCCATATTGAAGGCTGTAGTCTTTGGTCTCTTTGGTAAGTGCTTGAAGTCATCTTTGCTTTCCGTAAGTAAGATTGAGACACCTGTGTAAGATCAGGTTTTGGGGTGGCCGGCTGGATGCTACCGCCAAGCTGCACGGCGGAAGAGCTGGAATGATGGATGGTGGCGAGCTGGCTGGACTGAAACTCAGGGCACCTGGCAACCACCTCGAGCGGTCACATGTTGCTAGGAGGAGCTCGTACGTGAAAAAGACATCATGTCAGGAAAAGTGGAGGGTCAGCGGCTGAGAAGAGGACCCTCAATGAGATGGGGTGACTGGTGACCACAGCAAGGGCTCGAGAGGTTCAGAGAGGGCAGGGAGGGTGCAGGACACGGCAGGGTTGGGGTCTGCTGTTTACAGGGTGGCTGTGCCCCGCTAGACTCGATGACACCTAACAACAACAACCACAAACACCCAGGAACTGGTGACAGTACAGATGGCAGCCACACCAGCGCTGTCTAAGCAGAAAACTTAATTGTCTTAATTATTAATTAATTGCCTTAATTCTCTACTGCCAAGGAAGAGGAACAAATACTTAGTGTTAAAGGATTTACATTATGGGAGAATTTCATGTGTTTTGATGTATGTATCTGCCTCATTACTGATTGGTCACTGGGTATTACTGGGGTTTTTTCCTTTCTTATTCTGTCATTTAAAAAGTATTTTATTTTGATGTGCACACAAAATTCGTATACATTGTATTTCACAGTATCCTTCATTCACATTGTGTTTCATATACTCATTCCCATTCATTCCAACAGCGTGAAAAGAAAACCTACAGACTGGGAAAAACATTTGCCAATGACATCTCAGACAAGGGTCTCATATCAGATTTACAGAATCCTACAGGACCTCCACAAGAAAAAGACTGATAATCCAATTACAAAATGCCCAAAAGACATGGAAAGACTTTTTTTCACAGAGGGAGACATTCAGATGGCCAACAGACACACAAAGAAATGCTCAAAACCATGGGCAAGTAAGAGAGACACAAATCAAAGCCACAGTGAGCTACCATCTCACCCTAGCAGCAGTGGCAAAGTCTCACAGGACAACAAGCAATATGTGTTGGAGAGGACGTGGCGAGATTGGAACTCTCATGCACTGCGGGTGGGAAGTAAAACGGGACAGCTGCTCCGGAAGGAGCTTGGTGTTAAGCTGAACATAGAAATTCTGTATGACCCAGCAATTCCACTGCTTGGAATAGATGTTGGGGAAATGAAGACAGAGACACAAACGGATATTGCTGTTGCTTTATAAATTTACTTGGCTGCTGTTGTACATCTCCTGGTCATCGCTGCTCGTCTGGACGCCACTGAACAGGGTCCAACTCCTCCGAGGGAGAGCTGAAGTTGCCCATTTTACTTGGGTCCACAATCAACACCCATGGTAGGGGCAGCCAATATCACCTTGTTCAAGGTGATAACAGAAAATCGAAGAAGAAAAAGAAGGAGGAGGAGGAGGAAGAGGAGGAGGAGGAGGAGGAGGAGGGAGGCCCCTGCAGTGCTGCCCGTGGTGAGCCGTGCGGGGGAAGCTGTCACAGCATCGAGGGGCCTTGTGGGACAGTGCTGCTCAGCCTTTGGAAGGCTGTTTGTGCTTCAGGAAGAACAAGCAAGCACAGAGACACCTCCTGAACAGACGCACTTGCTGCCTCTGTTGTCCTGTTGAGTATGTAAAACTGTGTGGGGAGAAGACGACAGAGGGAAATGGGTGCTGTTGTTGGGAGCTATCAAGTCAAGTACGACTCACAGTGACCCTATGAACAACAGATCCGAACCCTGTCCTACCCTGTGCCATCCTCACACTTCCTGAGCCTGTTGCTGCAGTTACTGTGTCAACCCACCTGGTCGAGGGTCTTCCTCTCCTTCACCAAGCCTCCATCATTCCTGGCACCGTGTCCCTCTCCAAGGAACAGCCCCTCCTAGCAACATGCCTAAAGTATGTGAGGTGAAGCCTTGTCATTCTTGCCTCCAAAGAGCACTCTGGCTGCACCTTCTCCAAGACATATCTGTTTGTTCATCGCACAGTTCATGGGATGTGTAGTGCTCTTCTCCAACACCATAGCTCAAAGTTATAAATTTATCCTTATCCCTTGCCCAGCACTCAGGAGTATAGCAAGTGATCAGAAAGACCATTACCTGAATCAGATGCACCTTAGTCCTCAAACTGACATCATTACTCCTCAATAATTTGGAGAGGTCCCTATCTGCAGACTTTCCCAGTGAAATGCATCTTTTGATTTCCAGGCTTCTGGTACCAAGGGTGTTAATTGTGGATCCAAGTAAGATAAAGTTGTTGACAGTTTCAATCTTTAGAAGATTTAGTGGCATTAGAGATATTGTCGCCAATGTCAGATGGATCTTGGCAGAAAGCAAAGATTCTCACCACTGGGCTGATTGGCAGCATCATGGTAGACAGTGAAGAGACCAAGATTGTTAACAGCTTTAGTATGCCTAGCTCCACAATCAACATTCTTGGCACCAGCAGCCAGGAAATTAAAAGACATATTGCAATTGGAAAAGTCTGCTGTTAGGGACCTCTCCAAAGTACTGATGAGTAATGGTATCACTCTGGAGACCAAGGTGCATCTGATATAGGCCATGGTCTTTGCAGTCACTTGCTATGCATCAGAGAGATGGGCAATGACTAGGGAATCTAGAAGGAGAATTAAGCTGTGGTGTTGGAGAAGAGTATTGAATATACTATGGGTTGCTAAGAAAATGAACAGATTCAACCTGGAAAACGTTTAACCAGGTTTTTCCTTGGAGGCAAGGATTCTGAAGCTTCATCTGACATATTTTGGACATCTTGCAAGGAGGGACCAGTCCTTGGAGAAGGATGTCATGCTTGGGACGGTAGAGAGAGACAGCTCAGGAGAGGAAGACCCTCTATGAGGTGGATTGATTCCGAGACTGGGGTAATCGGGGTAGGCGTGTTGGAGACAGAGCGATTGGCACAGGATAGAGCAAGTTTAGGGCTCTTGTACATAGGGTTGCTATGAGTAACAGGTGACTTGATGGCACATAACAGCAACAACCAGATGAATGTCTATCTGTATTTCACTGACTATGCAAAAGCATTTGACTCTGTGGGTCACAACAAATTGTGGGTAATGTTGAGGAGACTGGGAATCCCAGAACACTTGATTGTGCTTATACAAAACCTATACTTGGACCAGGAAGCAGTCCTCAGAACAGAGCAGGGAAACAGTATGTGGTTCAAAATCAGGAAAGGAGTGCATCAGGGATGAATCCTGTCTTCATACCTTTTCAATCTATACGCAGAACATCATCCAGGAGGCTGGGGTTTACGAGGAGGAAGGTGGCATCAAGATTTGAGGAAAACTCATCAACAACCTGAATTATGCAGATTGACACTACCTTACTTGCTGAACTGAGGAGGACCTGAAGCACTTGCTGCAGAGGGTCAAGGACTATAGTATTGAATATGGATTGAAGCTCAACATCTGCGAAGCAAAGATTCTCACTACTGGGCCAATTGACCTTTCACCATGATAGATGGAGACGAGATCAAGGTTGCTAACAGTTATAACATGCTCAGCTCCACAATCAAGAACTCAAAAGAGGAATTGCACTGGGAAAATCTGCTGTCAGGGACCTCTCCAGAATATTGCTAAAAAACTATGTCAGTCTAGAGATTAAGGTGCACCTGATCAAGGCCAAAGTCTTTGTAATTCTTTGCTATGCATCAGAAAGCTGAACAAAGACTACGGATGACAGAAGAATTGATGCCTTTGAGTTGTGGTGCTGGAGAAGCATCTTGAACATACCATGGACAACCAAGAAAAAAAAAAATAGGTCTGTCTTGCAGGTGACTCAACGGCGCATGACAACAACAGTAACAACAATCGTGGTGTTGCCTCGTGGTCCAGTGGTAGGAATCTTTCTTTTCTTGACATTGAGATGCAGTCTGTACCGAAGACTGTATTCTTTGATTTTATGCAACAAGTGCTTCAAATCCTCGTCACTTTTTGGGAGCAAGGTTGTGTCACCTGGGTAACGCAGGTTATTGATGAGTCTTCCTCTGATCCTGATGCCACATTCCTATTCATAGAGTTCAGTCTTGAATTATTTGCTCAGCATACAGATTGAATAGATGTGGAGAGAGAATACAACCCTGACACATTCCCTTCTCAATTTTAAACTATGCAGTGCTCCCCTGCTCTGTGTGCATAACAGCCTCCTGGTCCAGGTATAGGATTCACATGAGCACAATTAAGTCTCTGGGATTCCCATTCTTCTCAGTGTCAGCCACAACTTGTCATGATCCACACAGTCAAACGCCTTTGCATCGTCGATAAAGCACAAATAGACATTCTTCTGGCATTCTTCACTTTGCTCCAGAATCCATCTGATGTCATCAATGATACCCCTGGTGCCACGGCCTCTTCTAAATCCTTCCTGAACAGACTGTTCCCTATCTCTGTACTGCTCTAAGCGTTTGTGAATGATCTTCAGCAGGTTTTGCTTGCATGTGATTTTAATGTGCATTTTGTCAGGGTTTGCGCTTATGAGGATTGGCTGCTACTCTAATAATGTGGACAGGTAAGGAGTCGAGGCAAAGCAGGGTGCCCGGCATGGGGCTGCTAGTGGGAAGGTGAGCGGTTCCAGTCCACCTATGTCCTGTCAAGTTCTGTGTGTGGGACCCAGAAACGCGGACCCGGCACCACTGGGCTTGGTTTTGGTGGTTTGTAAGCCTCTAGGAGCTTCACGGCTGGGACCGGAGCTGCTCCTTCAGGATCTTGTTGGCCCGTTTGGTTCCTTGTGCAGCTGAGCTGGGGGGGGTGAGGTTTAATGGGGTTCTCTTTGAGCAGTTGTGGCCTTGGCTGTGTCCTGATTCTCTCACTCATCTGTGAGCCCCATGCCCACACTCTCCCCCAGGTGCTGACCAGATGATGGCGTCTCTGCTCCTCTACTCTCAGCAGGTGCCCCCTGGTCCAGCTCCCAGGATGGATGGTGTGAGGGAGGTGTAGGCGTGGCCACACTGGGGACATTCCACACACGCCTTTGGAAACAGGAGACCAGCTGGTTGACCAGTAGCTTCAGGTACCCCCACCCCCGTTGTCCCCTCATGTCTTGCCAGGAGAGTCATCCCCCCACCCTGAGTCGAGCCACACTCACTGAGTCCCCTCTGGAAACAGGTGGCAAGGGGATCGGGGAGAGGAAGTGTCCCCCACCCCTGCCTGTATGTCAACGAGGACGTGGTGGCCAGGTGATGGGTGCTGGTGACTGGCAGGGGTGTCCAGGAAGCTGGTGTTCAGGGGTAGCACCTCCTTCCCACCCTGAGACAGGAGCCAATGGCACCCCCCCCCCGCCCTCCATCCTCCTCAGCAAAAGGCTGGAGGGAAGGGCAGGAGCTATGAAGTCAAAGGTCAAAGAGGACCTTCCTCAGGGTGTCTTTCCAGAAAATCCCAAAGAGCAAACAGGAGAGAGGAGGAAGGAGAGAGAAGGAAGGAGAGGGAGAAGGGAGAGGGAGAGGAGGGAGACAGGAGGGGACAGAGCCAAAGGGAAGACAAGAGGCTTGGAGAGGGCGGCCCGGGGCCTGGCCTGCAGGGCTGGGAGCTGTGGACATGTCCAGCCTGGGTCTATGTGGACAGAAGAGGAGGCAGGGCATGCATGGGGCTTGCACAGGAGAGACCCACGATGAGGAGGGCACTGGTCCCATGGCTACAGAGGGGAGCCTGGCCGACGGGGCCTGTGCAGGGACGGCCCGGGGCCTGGAACAGCCCCGGATGCTCAGTCGGAGTGTGGTAGTCAGCAGATCCATCCAGCTCTGAGGCCAGCAGGATGGAGGGGTGGCCATGTGTTCCTGCCATCGCCAAGGTCTCGCGAGCCCCATCTCTGGGGGACACAGACCCTGACAGGTCGTTGGCCTGATGAGGATTCGTACTAGGCCATCTCAGCCCTTGCTTGAGGAGACCCTGGAGATGAAACCCAGCGAGCGAGGGCTGCCCAGGGGAGTCCTGACCTCCTCTTTACTCCACTGGAGGAAGGGGGTCACAGTGGGGTCATGACACCAGACCCTGTGTCCCCAAGCCCCCGAATTCACAGGATGGGGCACCCAGATTGCCCAGCAGGGTACACTCCCAGGGGGAGAGTGGGCGGAGGGACACAGTAACTTCATAGTAATGAGGTGATGTGTGCCGTGACGCAGGGGCCAGGGACTGGCTATGGAGATGGGGCACCTGTCTCAGAGCATCTCCCACAGGAGCAGAATATGGGGGAGGTGAGACGTCAGGCAGCATGGGGAGTCTGGCCGTATCACCAGGCCACACTGTGGACAGGCTTCTGTGGGAGCTGGCCTGGGAGCAAGGCCTGAGGACAGCTGTGAGGACGAGGGAGCATGTGTGTGGAGGTCGCCTCAGGAGGTGCAGCTGGAGCTGTTGTGGGGAGGGAGCCACAAGGCTGGGCCACTCCACTGGGCTGGACACTTAGCGGGTGGGGATCAGGGGTGGGGAGACACCTCACGGCCAGGTGCCTCATGGGCCAGGAGCCAGACCAGGAACAGGCACTTAGGTTGCATCCCTGATTTGGGGGGCTGTGTGGGGCTGGGACCCCGTCACAGGGCAGTAAGCCAGGTGGGCACTGCCTGCAGGGATAGGCCGTTGCTGGTGGAGGGCTCAGCCAGGTGGGGGCTCTGTCTGGGATTGGGGTCCTCTGTAAGACCAGGTGCCCGGCCAGCTGGGGGCCGTGTGCGGGCTGGGAGCCGCTGACCGGGCGCCTGGCTGCCGAGAGGCGTGTGGACTGGGGCTCCGTCCGCAGTGGGCCCGCCGGCCGCCAGGTGCAGCCCGCCGCCTGCAGTCAGGACAAGGCGCTGTGAGCAACAGCAGACCCCGGACCTAATGAGAGCCAGGTGGGGCCACACCTCGCCTGTCGGGCCGCCCCTCCCAGCTTTGATCAGCGATAAGGCCTAAGTGTTCCCAGGACCCCTGCCCTCCCCCACCGGTGCTTCCTGGCCTGGCCACCCCTGGCCTCCTGGGGACACCTCCCATCTGTCCACCATCTCGGCTGCCACAGGGCAGAGCAGAGGCAGGCGAGGAGGCTGGGGAGGCGGGGAGGCTAGGCAGGCCCAGTCCCCCTGGTTTAACTCCCAGCAGGGCTGTAAATGCACCAACAACCCCCCAAAACCAAACCAGAATGAAAATAACCCCAAAACCCCCCAAAAAAGACCCAAGCCCCTGGATCACGTGGGTTCTGGCCCCGCAAGTTCTGGGGCCGTAAATCTTCACGGGAGCAGAGGCCATGGCTCCCTCCCACAGAGCAGCCGGGGGCGAACCACCAAATTTTCTATTAGCACCTCAAGTTCCCGACGGCTGTTCACTGAGTGAGGGGCGTGAGTTAGTGAAGCTCTGCGCCCCACATTCCTCATCCCACACGACTGTTACAGACACGAAGCCGCCAGCACTGGAACCCCCTCAGCCTTTGGGGCGGACGACACGCAGTTGCACGCAGCACAGATGACACAGGGCTCACCCCTAACCTGGGTGGGCAGGTTGGCTCCCTGCGAGATGGCAGGGGGCCGGTCGGTGCCCGGCTTCTGCCTCTCACAGGGTGACCATCCTTGGCCTCTGTCCCCAGTCTCTGTTCTTGATCTCTGTCCCCTCCTCTGTACCCGGCCTCTGCCTCTGGCCTCGGCCTCTCCCAGGGTGACCATCCTTGGCCTCTGTCCCCTCCTCTGTCCCCAGCCTCTGCCTCTCCGGAGGTCCCGTCACCCGTGGTGCTTCTGTCTTGTGGCCATGACTCCAGCCTCCATCCTCTCCTGGCTTCTTCCTCATGTCTCCACATTCTCTCCTTGTAAGGGCTTTGCTGCAGGACTCAGCTCACTGCCTCCCCGTCCTGAATCCACGCCCATCCACAGCTAGTCCAGGATCTTGGGGTGTTGGCTCAGCCCACAGAGCTGGCCTCAGTCACATTTGGGTGCAGTCAAGGAGATGGTGCACAGCGGCCCCACAACAGGCCTGTCCTGCACCGTCTTCATGACCTTGGCCACACTCAAGCTCACAGTGTCTTCTCATGACCTCGGCCACGCTCGAGCCCACGGTCAGTGTCACTGTGTCTCCAGCTCTCTGACGGCATCCTCCCCTTTTGCTGACGGCCCGAGCATGAGGTCTTTTTCAAAACCTGGTGCCCCCTGAGAACATGTGCAAAGTGTGTGAGACAATGGCCAGTGACAGGACAGCCCCTGGACGCACGCCTTTCCTGCTCAGGGCAGGCAGCGTTCTCTGGTTCTGTTCTGAAGACTGCTGCTGGGCCGCACGCAGGTAGTCTATGAGCACAGCTACGTGTTCTGGAGTCCTCATTCCTCACGAGGCGATCTGTAATTTGTTACGGCCCATGTGGATGGAAGTGGGACTGGCGCCCTTCGGTCATTTGATGAGAGGTATTGAGTACCCCGTGGACTGACAAAAGGACCACCGAGTCGGGCTGGCAGAGCTGGGTCCAGGGAGCTCCTGCCGCGAGGGGGTGGCACACTGTGTCTCTCATACCTTCTGTCAGGAGGGCCGGTTCCCAGAGAAGGACATCGTGCTGGGGAAGGTGAAGGACAGTGAGCAGGAGGCCGGCTGGACAATGTCAGTGAGGGTGACGCAGGACCAGGCTTGCAGCCCTCTGCTGTCTGGGGGGTCACTGCGGGTCATAACTTGGTCAGCGGCCCCTGAAAGTCAGACGAGGTCGCTTTCAGCCCCCCTTCCCTCACGTGGCCCCCTGGCACGTCAGGTCTCCCTGGAACCCTCAGGTGCTGTCCACACACACAGAATATGGGGTTCTCTCGGCCACAATCTTTACAGGAGCAGAGTTCCAGAACTTTCCCCGCAGAGCCTCTAGGTGGGTCTTTGCCACCAGCCTTCTGGTCAGCAGCCAAGCGCTTAACCACCGAGCCACTAGCCCTCCTGGTCCGCTGCCGCCGGGTTAGACTCCAGCTCATCCTTTGTGGAGATGCAGTTAAACCACCAGTCATGTTCACCGCTTCGGGGGTGCGGGGGCTGTATCTTCTCAGGGGTACCCGCCCAGCCTGCCCTCCATGTTTTCCAGTTCTGGGGGGTCGTAAGGTGGTGTGGCTGGGACTCAGGAACCCCTCCTTCCTCCTCCTCCCCCCTCCCCCCGGCTCCCACATTCAGGAATTCCGAGGTGAGCGGCTGAGCCACTTCCTGGAAGTAATTAGGCTGCGGCCCCCTCCTCCACCCGGGCCTGGACAGCCGGCCGTGGACGTGAGGATACTTACAAATGAGCGTTTAGCAGGACTTCCCTCAGCAGGCCGCAGAGGGTCAACTGCTGACTTGACCTGCCGACCACCGTGGGGCCGGGCTCCAGCAGAGCGGCCAGCTGCCTGTGCTCTCGCTGATAGCCGCACCTCCACGCGCTTGGGGGGCTGTCGGGCTGAGGGTGGGGGCTGAGGTGAGAACGTGGCACAGGCCTCGGCAGGCGACGCCACGGTGGCAGCTTTGCACGGAGGAACTTCCTCTTTCTCACTGACCCTCACTGACCTCAACACAAATTCCTCTCCAGGGCCGGGAGTCTCTCCTGACAAGTCCAAAGGCCGAGAGGCATCTCTCATTCTCTAATCGGCGTCTGGCCACATTCTTCCAGCACAAGCATGCTCATGCTTCTGGCAACAGCCAAAGCCTCCCATGTCCAGCGCAGTCGGAGTCATGGCAACACTGCACTGATTTCCAAGGCTTCAAGGCTTAACTAGAGCAGGTGGGCTCATCCACCCCGTGGAGGGGCTGGCGGGCTGCAACCAGGAGAGATATGGAGCACGCATGCACAGCGGACATGCATGAGGAGAGATGGTGCACGCACACACGGTGGACATGCATGAAGAGAGATGGTGTACGCATGCATGCTGGACTTGCATGAGAAGAGATGGAGCACGCACGGTGGACATGCGGGGGGAGACATGGAGCATGCACGCATGGCGGACATGCATGAGGAGAGAGGGTGCACACATGCATGGCGGACAGCGTTTTTTAATTTCCTGACTGCTGGCGCCAAGAGTGTTGATTGTGGAGCTGAGCAAACTGAAATTATCAACAATCTCAATCTCTTCTCTGTCCACCATGAAGCGGCTGATGAGCCCAGTGGTGAGAATCTTTGTTTCCTTGATGTTGAGCTTCAACTCATATTGAAAACTACAGACCTTGACCTTCTGCAGCAAACACCTCATGTACTCTTCAGTTTCAGCAAGCTAGGTTGTGTCATCTGCATAACGCAGGCTGTTGATGAGTCTTCCTCCAATCTCGATGGCACATTCCTCCTCGTAAAGTCCAGCCTCCTGAACTGCTTGTTCTGCACATATATTGGGAAAGTATGGAGCTAGGATGGGTCCCTGATGCACACCTGTTCTGATCCTGATCCATGCAGTGTTTCCTTGCTTTGTTCTGACTACTGCTTCCTGGTCCAGGCATAGATTTCACATGAGCACAATCAAATGTTCCGGGATTCCCATTCTTCTCAAGGTCAGCCACAGTTTGCTGTGATCCACACAGTCAAATGCTTTTCCACAGTCAATGAAACACAGATAGACATTCCTCTGTTCCTCTCTGCTCTCAGCCAAGATCCATCTAACGTGGTCTCTTCTACACTCAGCCTGCACATCTGGCAGTTCTCTGCTATGTACTGTTCCAGTCATTTCTGGATAATCTTCAGCAGAATCTTGCTTGCATGTGATATTAGTGATATTGCTCAATAATTTCCACTTTCTGTTGGGTCACCTTTTTTTGGAATGGGAATAAATACAGATCTCTCCCAGTCAGTCGGCCAGATTAGAATGGAAACTCTCGAAGAGTTTCTCCTGTCGAGGCTCTGATTCTGGGAGCGATAGCTTTTTCTGAAGGAGCAGTTTCTCCCCAGCAAGGGCTGACCTCCTCTTCTGTAGGGCCTGCCCACCGGGGCCAGAGAAGCACGAGAGTCACCGGTGTGTGCAGCGGTAAGGCATTCCACTCCCGTCCACGGGTGAGTGCTATGAGTCCCGTTGGTGTTCTGCAGGGGGAAGGTGGGGCCATCTGCATGCCTGGGACAGTCCATCAGTGGTGTCCTCTGTCCTTCAGGGTGGCTGTGACCCTGACTAGGTGACAGTGCACAGAGTGGGTCATTAAGGACAGTCTGCAAGACACAGTGACCTCAGTCAGGAAGTGTCTCTGTGCTGAAAAACTTTGAGAAACAAAAGCCCTTGACCATGGGCGGGATTCTGCCTCACAGGACAGAGTTGAACGGCCGGCCCCATGGGGTCTCCGAAGATGTAAACCTGCTGTCACAGAGCTCTCCAGAGTGCTAAAGAGCAAAGATGTCAGTCTAGACTAAGGTGTGCCTGATCCAGGCCATGGTCTTCGCAGTCGCTTGCTATGCATGAGAGCTGGGCAGTGATGAAGGATGACAGAAGAAGAGTCAATGCCTTTGGGCCATGGTGCTGGAGAAGAGTTTTGAACATGCATGGACTGCCAAGAAAACAAACAAGTCTGTCCTCGAGAGGGTGAGATCAGGTTGTTCCTTGGAGGCAAGAACTGTGAAGGTCTGTGTCACATACTTTGGGCACGTTGTCATGAGGGATCCGTCCTTGGGGAAGGACATCATGCTTGGAAGTGGGGAGGGTCAGCGCAGGAGAGGAAGACCCCGGACGAGATGCACTGACATAGTGACTGTGGCAGTGGGGTCAGATGCGTCAGTGACGTGAGACGGGCTCAGGACAGGGCAGGGTTCAGAGCCCTTGTTCATAGGGTCACTCTGAATCGTCATGGATTTGATGGCACGTAACAACAACAACGACAGCGACCGCTTGTCTTTAAGGGGTAGATGCCTCGTTTCTCCCTCAGGAAGCTGATAGGGTCAAATCGGCCTTCCAGCTGACAGCCACGCACTTTAACTATGATGTCACCAGGCTCCTCCTGCAGAGCTTTCCACGACCCCATCTGTGATGATCATGGTCACTCGTGGTCAGTGTGAAAAGGCAGGGCTGCTTCTAAGAAGTTCAGCAGCTGCGAGCCAGGGGAGATGACCAGGGCTGTCTGCAACCTGCCGGACTTTGCCCGTGTCCTTAACGCCAATCAGGGCGCCAGTGTTCTTACTCCTCTCTAAGAGCGGACCCTGTGCTCCAAGCCCGTGAAGAAATGTCTTTGCAAACCTTTCACAATTATTCAGACTGGCTGGTAAGAGGTTCCCCTCTGGGGCTCCTGCGGGTCATGGAGACGTTGGCTACGGAGGGCAGTGCAGACCCCATGAGCCCACCAGCCAGCAATGACTGCACTTAAATACTGTTTCCTAAAGAGGTGATTTTCAGGCGGGGCCTGGCAGTAGGTGGCCTGCCATTTGCATCTTTCTCTGGAGCAGAGAATAAAGATGTCTGCTTTATGTGGCTGAGGGACCAGGACCCCCAGGATCGAGTGCCTCCAAGCTCTAGGACACTCAGCCCTGCTGCTGTCCTCTGTCCATCCAATGGGAATCTCGGCACACACAGATGCAGGCTGGGGACTCCAGTCCAGTGCTCCTGGCATAGCGGATAGGGGCCAGTGCCCTCAGGATCAGGACCCGGTCTGCAGATCAGACACAGTGACATGAGAACAGCTCCACATGTTCGCAGGGTCTGTACTGGGGTCCATACCCCAGGCTGTGCTGCTCCCTGGGGGTCTAGGAAGTGGGACACAGCCCAGCTGTGACTTCCCAGAGCTGCCTGGGAGAATGGGCAGGCGTGGGCAGCTGTGCATGCCAGGGCTGTCCCTGGAGTCCTGGATCTGGGTCCATGCCAGCCCTGCCCCCTGTCCTCCCTGAGGCCACAGCCTTACAGCCCAGCCAGGCATCCCTGACCCTGACCGCATGCATGCACCCTGACCATAACATGTGCCCTGCCCCTGACCACTTGAACCACTTACGCTGCCCTGCACCTGAGCACATGCATCTGTCCTGCCCCTAACTGCATGCATATGTCCTGCCTCTGACCACATGCACCTGCCCTGCCCCTGACCATGTGCACCTGTTCTGCCCCTGACCATGTGCACCTGCACTGCCCCACCACTTGTACCACCCTGTCTCTGACCACTTATGCCTGTTCTGCCTCTGTGTGCATGTCTCCAGCCCCTGACCACGTGCACCTGCACTACCTCTGACTACATGCACCTGCCCTGCCCCTGACCACGTGCACCTGCACTGCCCGTGATTGAATATACCTGCACTGCCCCTGCCCACGTGCACCTGCACTACCTTTGACCACATGCACCTGCCCTGCCCCTGACCACGTGCACCTGCCCGCAGCCCCAGATGAGCTGGCTCCAGGCTGGCTAGACGGCTGCGTGCTGGGCGGTTAAGCGAGTGCTTGGCTGCTAATTGCTCTAATGGTGCCTGGGGAGCCATCACAGCACAGCCGGTCAGGTGTGAGCCTGGCCATGGGGAGAACGGGCAGACGCCAGCCGGCAGGGTGCACAGGGCCACTCAGAGCTGTGATCTCCTTTACGCCCAGCCCGGGGCCGAGAGGCCTCGTTCGTTCATTCGTTCAATCATTCATTCACTCGCTCATTTGCTAATTCAGAGAGGTAACAGGCCTGCCCATTCGTTCATTCTCTCCCTCATTCACTTAAGGGGCTGCAGGGGATGAGTCCACGCATACAGTCATGCCTTATTCATTCATTCAGAGAGCTGAGAGGTCTTCCCAGTCATTCATTCATTCATTCATTCATTCATTCATTCACAGGATGACAGGTGCTGTGTCCACTCTGTCACTCACACATGCACTCAAGGGCTTGCAGAGGCTGTGTCCACTCGCTCGTTGACTCAGGCTGCAGGGTCTCATCCACCTGCTTGTTCATTCATTCACTCACCTGCCCACTCACTCATTCATTCAAGGCTGCAAGTCCTTGTCCACTCTCTCTCTCACTGAGTCCACAGGTGCTGGCTGCCCACTGGACACAGCATCGGGAGAGAGGTGAATGCTGTGACCATTCCAGGGCTGTCAGCTCATTGCATGGTGGAAACAAGGCCTTGGGGAGGTCAAGGCCCCCATCCACAGCCCCTCAGGGTCCAGACAAGTGCCCTGGGCCACCTTCATAGGGTCCCATCTATGGCCTCTGAGGGGACAGGTTGGGCGAGTGTCCTGGGCCACCGTCATGGGGCCTCATCCAAGGTCTTTCAGGGCACAGGCAAATGCCGTGGGCCACCATTACAGGGTTCCTGTCCACAGCCCCTCAGGGGACAGACGAGTGTCCTAGGGCCCCATCACAGGGCTCTTGTCCACAGCCCCTCCTCAAGCAAGTGTCCCGGTTCCCTGTCACCAAGCCCCACAAAGACTCAGCTCTGTGCCTTCTCTCAGTTTGTGGTTGAAGACACTCTCTCCATCCTCTGCTCCACCCCGACGTGGGGCCCCCTGTGTCTGAGTCCCCTTTTGTGAGAACACCTGTCATACCAGGTAGTCGACCCCACTCTCTCCAAGATCTTGTCATTAGGCACTGGGAGAAGGGGTCAGTACTGACTCGCAGTGGTCCTGTAGCCTGCCCCACCTGCCCCCTGCAACATTCTTTGTAGAAGCAGACAGATCCAGGTGAGCTCTCCGTACCCTGGCACTGAGCTTCTGGCGCCAGCACAGGGTGTCCAAGAGGTGATCAGTTTGAGAGGTGTCATGATCTGAGGTGATG
The DNA here is from genome assembly GCF_000299155.1 of Elephantulus edwardii. Classification (NCBI taxonomy): domain Eukaryota; kingdom Metazoa; phylum Chordata; class Mammalia; order Macroscelidea; family Macroscelididae; genus Elephantulus; species Elephantulus edwardii. Next base: position 7,016,991 of record NW_006399879.1, on the reverse strand, counting down.
GGGCCACACACACCTCCACCTGCTCACTCTCCATTCCCTTTGTTTCGTCAGTGGGCCTCGTGGTCCCAGCACCCTAGGCTCCGAGAGCTGGATTGAGGCTGACACCCACTCCCAGGCCTCAACCTCGCTCACCTTACTTGCAACGCGAACACCCCTCTCCACAAGGTGCTTCTCACACCCTCTTCTCCCGGATATGCTCCCACCGTCTGTTCACATTGACACACTCGGTACATGTATCAAGCTCACAAACTTGTCACTTTGCCTTCTGTCACAACTCACTACCTTGTATCCATGTCGTGACTTTGTATTTGCATCAAGGTTTTCTGCTTGGATTTAAGCCACAGTTAACACGTTGGAACCAACAGTCAGGAAACAAGGAGACTCATTGCACTGGGAAAACCTGCGCTTAGGGACCTCTCCAAATGATTGAGGAGTAATGATGTCAGTTTGAAGACTGAAGTGCCATGGTCTTTCTGGTCACTTGCTCTGCATCTGAGAGCTGGACAGTGAATAATCGATGACAGAAAGAGAATTGACGCCTTTGAGGTGTGGTGCTGGAGAAGAGCCCTGAGCATCCCATGGACACCAAGAGAATGAACAGATGTGTCTTAGGGAGCAACCAGAGTGCTCTTTGGAGGCAAGAATGATGAGACTTTGTCCCTCATATTTTGGGCATGTGGCTAGGAGGGGCTATTCCTCAAAGAAGGACATGATGCTGGGAAGGTGGAGTGTTGGCGAAGGAGAGGAAGACCCTCAACCAGCTGGTTTGACATGGTGACTGCTGCGATGGGCTCTTGCATGTCAGGAGGTGTGAGAATGGTGCAGGACAGGACAGGGTTCAGATCTTCTGTTCACAGGGTCACTGTGACTCGTACTCGACTCTGCGGCACCTAACAACTGCAGCATTGCACCAATGTCACAACTTGCTAGTGATTTCTGACTGCAAGAGTCAGTGGAAGTTATCTACTTCCTCCTCTTTGGCTCTGGGTGTTGGTGCATAGATTTGAATGATAGTGGTATTGACAGGTCTTCCTTGTATACATATGGATATTATCCTGTCACTCACAACATTGTATCCAAGATATGACTAGAAATGGTATTTTTAACCATGAACACCACCCCGTTTTGCCTCACCTTTTCATTTCCTGCGCAGTAGATCATATGACCGTCTGATTAAAAATGCCAGTCCATCTCATTTCACCAACACCTAGTACGTCAGGATTTCTGCGTTCCGTTTCTTCTTTAACCATCTCCAATTTTCCTACGTTCCTACATTCTCACATTGCATTCTTTTTTAAAATTAATTTTAATGAACATTTACAGAGGTTTTTTCTTTTTTTTAAAAAAAAATAATTTTAATGAGGATTTACAGAGATTTTGGATTTCCATTCATTCATTGCTGCACTTCTCTC
>NW_006399879.1:6990879-7015344 GCF_000299155.1 Elephantulus edwardii | reverse complement strand
TTTCTCAGTCTTACCCCAACCCTGATATAAGTCCCATTTTACAACAGTGGCACCATGCAATATTTGTCCTTTTGCGATTACAGAGGGTTTTTTATTTCCATTTATTCATTGTGGCATTTTTCTCCCTGCCCACCCCTCCCCGCCCCAGTTTGCTCCTCTCTTTGAAAAGTAAAAGAAAAATTCCTTCATTGGTATACAGTCCCCCCCACCCCCACCCCACCCCGAGTCCACTCTGCTATACAACCTTCATTCTGGACTCTAGTCATGACCATAATACCCAATCATCTATCGCTTTAAGACTGTTCTCTGCCTCGTGTTTCACATTGCATTCTTTAGGGTCTGTTTACAGCTCTTTCTCCTCGTTGGTGATTCCCAGCGGGAAGGTTCACTCTCTGGGCCTTACCTCCCAGTGTAGTCTACGTGAGCCCTGCTGAATGTAGGGTTTTCAAAGGAGACCTTGTGTACAGGACCAGAGGAACGTCGATCATGATGCACTGACCACGCAAAGGCATTGGCCTGAGAAAGCTGAGCAGTGTGACCGTAAAGCTGTCAGCCTCGGGGACCCGAGGGGCCGTGGCCCTCAGAGCACAGGGTCCTGTGAGTGTGACCGACTCAGCAGAGGTGTCCGGGGGATGCCGTTTGCTCGTCCCGGTGTGGACTGTGGTCGTTGCACACTACCGAGTCGGCTCCGAGCTGCATGGATGGCCCTGGACGCAGCAGGGCACGGCAGGGTGGCACCAGGCGCTTCGTCCTCACAACCGTGCCAGCTGGGGCTCACCATCATGGCCCCCGCACCCCGAGTGCCTCCCACCATGGCATTGCATCTCCCGGTGCTGTAGCAGGCCGTGCTCAGCTGCAATCCTGACTGACTCTCTAGAAGCATCTCAAACTTGAGCAGCCCTTCTTCCTGGGCTCTCCTGGTCTGGGCATTCTGTTCCTCATGGGGAACACTGAGAGACCCTGTCCTTCATGGGGGACCCCAAGAAGCCTGTCCTTCCTGGAGACCCCCAAAGGCCCTTTCCTTCATGGAGACTCTGAGAGGTTCTGTCCTTCTCAGGGGACCCCAAGAGGCCCTGTCCCTTACGGGGACCTCGAGAGGCTCTGTCTCTCATGGGGTCCTCTGATAGTGTTTGAAATGCTGGTGACAGAGATCGCGGGATCATAGCCCCACATGAGGCCCCACAGATGAAGACAGACTGACAGAGCGTGGTGGCCCTCCTCAGATGCGCTGGCATTGATCTTTGACAGCCACATTTTTAAGTGTCTTCAGAGACTCAGGTGAAAGCTGAGAGGTAAGGAACAGGTACTTACTAGGAGGGAGGAGGAGGAAGAGACAAGGATAGACATCAGAAGAGACGCTGAATATCGCACTAGAGCACCGAGAAGCCAAAGCACAGGGAAGAAATCAGGAAGTTAAGGAGATTTTAAAAGACAGTTCGGGAAGACAAGGCAAAGTATTATAATGAAATGTACAAAGAGAGGGAGTTAGAAAATCAAAAGGGCTGAGTCCTCTTGACATTTCTTGAGCTGAAGAAACTAAAGAACGAATTCAAGTTGTGAGTGGTAATACTTAAGGAGGCTATAGGCAGAATATTGAACGATCCCAGAAACATCAAAAGAAGATGGAAAAAGTACACTGAGTAGGAAAAAGAATTGGCTGACACAGAAGTTCATGGAACAACTTGTGATCAAGAGGCAATGGTGATGAAGGAGGAGGTTTAAGCTGCTCTGAAGGAGTTGGCAAAAAATAAGGTCCCAGGCATTGATGGCATACCAATCAACACATTTCAACAAACAGATGCAGCCCTGGACATGCTCACCAGGCTGTGTAAAAATTGGGCAAAGACTGCATCAGGGAGGCATCCTGTTCCCATACCTTTTCCATCTATATGCAGAACGTATCATTTGGGAGGCTGGGCTTTATGAGGAGGAGTGTGGCATCAGGATTGGAGGAAGACTCATGTTAAAGAGATGACACACCTTGCTTGCTGAAACCGAGGCAGACTTGAAGTGCTTGCTGCAGAAGGTCAAGGACTGTCGTCTCCAATATGGATTGAACCTCAACATCAAGAAAACAAAGATTCTCACCACTGGGCCAACTGGCAGGACCATGACAGATGGAGAAGAGATTGAGATTATTAACAATTTCTGCTTTGTCAGTTCCACAATCAACACTCTTGGCATCAGGAGTCAGGAAATCAAAAGATAAATTTCTTTGGGAAAATTTTCTCAGGGACCTCTCCAGAGTGCTGGAAAGCAATTATGTCAGTCTAGAGACGAAGGTGCGCCTAATGCAGGCCATAATCTTCACAGTTACTTGCTATGCGTCAGAAAGCTGGACAATGACTATGGATGATTGAAGGAGAATTGATGCCTTCGAGCTGTGGTGCTGGAGAAGAGTATTGAATATACTGTGAACTGCTAGGAGAAGAAACAAGTTCGTCCTGGAGAGAGTGAAGCCAGGCTACTCCTTGGAAATAAGGATTCTGAAACTTCATCTGACACACTTTGGGCATGTTGCAAGGACTGACCAGTCCTTGGAGAGGGACATCATGCTTGGGAGTGTCGAGAGACAGCACAGGAGAGGAAGCCCCTCAATGAGATGAATTGATTCAGTGATTGGAATAGTGGGGGGAGCTGTGTCAGAGACGGTAAGATTGTCACAGGATAGAGCAGGAATCAGAGCTGTTGTACATAGGGTCGCTATGAGTCACAAGAGACTCAAAGGCATGTAACAACAACAACATTGCAGTAGAAAAGTCTGCCGTCAGGAACTTCTCCAAATTATGGGAAAGTAATGATGTTAGCTTGAGGACTAAGGTGCATCTGATTCAGGCCATGGTCTTTTCAGTCACTTGTTTGTTGCTAAAAGCTGGGTAATGAGTAAGGGTGACAGCAGAGAACTGATGCCTTGGAGCTGTGGTCTTGGAGAAGAGCGCTGAGCGTTCCGCGGACGGCCAACGGAGCAGACAGATACGTCTGAAGGAAGATACAGCTGGAGCGCTCTTTGGAGGCAAAGATAGCAAAGCTTCGGCTCACGCCCTTTGGGGTGTCGCTGTTGTTGCTGTGTACTGTAGAGTCGGAACCGACCCATAGCTGACTCTGCAGTGGGTTTTCAGAGGCAGATAATCACACGGGAGGAGACTGTCCATCCTTCTCCAGCAGAGCATGGTGACCTCACCCCACATGCTTTGGGGAATGGAACATACAGGAGAGGTTATTCCTTGGAGAGGGACACTATGCTTGGAAATATGAAGGAGAGAAGGAACCTCAACCAGGTGGATTGACACGGTGACTGCTGCACTGGGCTCTGGGTGTCAGGAAGCGTGAGGATGGTGCAGGGCAGGGCTCAGATCTGTTAGGGTTGCTATTGGTAGCACTCGACTGGACAGCACCTGACAACAACAGATCATCTCATTCTCTAAAAAGGAATTTAAAAATCCTTCAGCAGCAGTGGGCCCAGGCACGGGGTGTGGGGGGTGAGGATGGGGAGGTTGGTGCGGCCCAGACGTGTTTGCTGTGTTATACACGGGCGGCTCTGGGCCAGAGCTGACGTGCTGCCCCTGACATCAGCAAGAAGCACGTGGGAGGGGAGAGAAGCAGGTGGGCAGGTGCCCGTGCAAAGGTGGGAGGGGACAGTGCCTGGGCACACTGATAGGCCGGCTCTGGCTGGGGCACACAAGTGCAGCAGGGGGGCTGAAGAGGGGAAGCTGGAGGCATGGAGGCTCATGAACGCTGCAAGGGGTACCTCTTCAGGGGTGGGGTCAGAGCTGATAAGGAAGCAGGATTCTCCAGGCTTGGAATGGGGGGCTTGGGGTGGGGGGAGACCATAGCAGAACACACTCTCTGTGCAGCAAACCAGAAGAGACGCATCTCAGGGGCAGGCTGGCCTCACGGTGCCACAGAGACCAGAGAGATGAACAAAGCAAGTGAGTGGGTGGTGTCTGGGCTGGTCAGTTGGGGAGCAGCCTGGAAGGCAGGATGCTGAGGGAGAGGGAGGTCAGGAGCCCCAGTGCGTGGCCATTAAGTGCTGGTCTGCACATGTAAAGCTTGTTGGTTCAAGCCCATGGGAGGCCTGAGGAAGAGAGGCCTGCCCATCAGCTCATGTACAGATGACACCTGGGAACCTGAGGTGAATCCCCTTGGTCATATGGGGCCACTGTGAGTCAGATCATACCCCCAGACATCCAGCAACAACAGAGCAAGTGGCGGAGTGTCCATGCAAGGTGGACAGGCCACACGCTCTTGTGACGGCTGACAGTGTGACAGTTGTGCCATGAGGTAACAGGACAGTGATGTAATTGTATGTTGACCCGCCTTGGTGTGGTCTGATGTGACCAGACGCAGCTCTGATCTGACGTGAGGCGGTGGGCGTGGGCTGTAACACCTTCACTCAGTCACAGTCATCGGATGCAGTTGGTGTCCCCCAGGTGCGGCCCGCATTGGGTGGATGTAGAGATAGACTCTGCAAAAGTGCAGCGTCCTCGCTCAATCTGCATCCTGCCCCTGCCCTGTCTCCTCCAGTTCTGCGGACTTGACTGTGCCCGGCTGCATCACCTCAGGCTCTCCGGACTTGAACATGCCCCGGCCACGTTGCCTGACCAGTTGCTTTGTCTACTCTGTAACCAGCAGCCTGGCCTGCCATCCACCCAGTTCACTCTGAGTTCATCTGCTCCTGTAGCTGCATGAGTCAGGAGAAAATTGTCTCAAATGTGTGCCCCAGACCGCGGGCTTGCTCATCTCTAGCAAATAGCAGACCAAGAAGCGGTTGTCTGAACAGAACATGGAAACACTGCATGGTTTAAAATGAGCAAAGGTCTGTGTCAGTATCATACTCTCTCTCCTTACCCATTCAATCTGTATGTGAGACAAATCATCAGAGAAGCTGAACTCTAGGAAAAGGAATGTAGCATAGGATCTAAGGAAGACTCATCCACAACTTGTGTTATGCACCGACACACCGACGCACCGTGCTTGCCAAAACTGAGGAGGACCTGAATCACTTGTTGCAGAGAATCAAAGACTACAGCTTTCACTATGAATCGTGTCTCAATGTCAAGAAAACAATCAGTGGGCTCAAGTGGGCAAATGATTGTTACCATGTCTATTATAAACCAACTCCACAAAGACTTGGGTCTTAATTCTGGCTGTAACACCTACTAGATGCATGAGATTGTGTAATAAATTGCTTCCCTCCTCTGAGTCTCAGTTCTGTCTCTTCCCTCGCCAGATGTTTGTTTCTTGCTTTTCAGTGATGATCACATAGGAGACACTTAACGTACTTGCGTGGAGGAAACATTCAACAAATGGAAATCAATGGGCTAATGTGTGTGTACACACAGAATGAAGAAATATGGCATTTTTACACAATGGTGTTATCTAACATTTAATAACTCTTTTTAATATTTAAAAAGATAAATATTCTATAAGACCGTTATAATAAAAGGCTAAGATAAGTTTTAAAAAGAAAGACGAAGTTATTCCTTGGAGGACATCATGCTTGGAAATGTCGGTGAAAGAGAGGAAGACCTTTGGTGAGATGGACTGGCAGTGACCGCAGCCTAGGTTCCAGTGTGTCCGAGATGGTGAGGACGGCACAGGACAGGACAGGGTTTGGGTCTGTTGTTCACAGTGTCGCTGGGGGTCGTACTTGACTCGACTCAAGGGCTCCTAACAGAGACAACAGCATGAAACATTTCCTTGAGATAAACCTGTCTGCCACTCTGTCTTTGCATTTCTCTGTCTCTCTGCACGTATATCATACAGAAGCTCTTGTACTAAAGACAGCCATTTATAGTCTCCTGAAAACTCCTTGGTGGGCCAGCTCTGAGGTGCTTCCGACTCAATGGAAGCAAGGTGGTTGTTTCTCTCATCTATCTACCCAACCATCCATCCATCCATCCATCCATCCATCCATCCATCCATCCATCTAACCATTTATCCATCCAACCATCCATCCATCCATCATCCATCCATCCATCCATCCATCATCCATCCATCCATCCATCCAACCATCCATCCATCCACCATCCATCCATCATCCATCCAGCCACCCACCCATCCAACTATCCATCCATCCAACCATCCATCCATTCATCATCATCTACCCATCCATCCACCCACCCATCAGCCATCCATCATTATCTATCCATCCATTTATTATTATTATTATTACTATTATTATCTATCATTAAGATCTTTCTACCATCTATCTATTCACCCATCATCTATCTACGCATTATCTATGTGTCTATCATCTATCTACTTACCTCTCATCTTTCTATCATGTATCCATCCATCCTATGAATATAATTATCCGCTATCTATATGGATGTATTATCCTCTGTTTGTCTATATCTAGCCATCCACTCGTCCATCCATCCATCCATCCATCCATCCATCCATCCATCTTCTATGTATCTGCTACCTATCAGTCTATCATTGGTTCTTCTCTAGAGAACCCAGCCTCACACAGCTTATGACTGAAAGATTGGAGGTCTGGGTCTGCCCAGAGGTGCCTCAGGAGCAAGTCCTGACAATCTGCGACCCTGAGAACATTGCTGAGGGTGGTTCTCTGGCATACATCGTGCCGAGGAGGTTGTGGTGGATCCAGCAGCCTTGGGTCCAGGTGATGCTGCACACACAGGTGTGCTGACAGGTGGCCGGTTCATCCTGACCTGGAGGGCTCCCTCCTTCACCCACAGAGCCTAAGCATTCCTTGTCCCCATGTCCCACTGCAGCCCAGGCCCTGGCAGGTGAGAACTCCCCTTTATCCTGGCCCTGCAGCCTGGGCAGTGGCTGGGAGCACCCTGGGGACCTCAGTGCTGGCTGTGTAGACAGGGGTACTCAGTCTTGTTCCATCTGACAAGGTGCCCCGAGCAGGGAGGATGGGCCATGAGAGGCTGGTCTGGGGAGCAGAGGCTTTGATCCAGCCTGTTAGCACTGGCCGGCTGACTCAGACCCTACACCTGGCCGTAAGCACAGGCAGCCCAGGACTGCTGAACGTGGAGTCAGCACGCAAACAAGCGAGGAACAGCGCAGGAATGAGGAGCCAGTGCGTGAGAGCACGTCTCCAAGCTCCACTGTAAAAAGCAGGTCTTATTTAATTAATGACTTGCCTGTAATTGCTGTTCAGATGCTCCCGCGGCCGTGGTCTACGGGGGAGATGGGCCTCCCAGACGGTTTTGGCGCCAGTGGCCTGACGTGGGCACGCTGTGCCTGCGCCCAGGGACCCAGTGCCCATCCATCAACCAGCGCAGCGATCAATACCTGCTCCAGGGGCCCAGCCGACCCATCAGCCTGTCACTGCACTGGGCACCACTCTCTGGTCCAGCACAGCTCTTCCCAAAGGTGTTAGGACCCAGATCCAGGGTAAGCAGCCCCACCATCTGCCCCCCAGCCTTGCCTCACACAGTCGCCCGCAGACTCTGCGGCTCTTCTCCCATCTCTCTGGGGGTCCCGCCAAGCTTCTGGTCCCTACTGCTTCCCTGAAACATCAGTGTGGCCCCGCTGGTCACCTACCCCAGCGTGACCCTTACCACCTCATGGACACTCACTGAGGACCCCAGATGCCTCTTTGGGCTGCACCCTCTCTGGACCCCAGTGTAAGGTGCTGGTGCTTGCTGGCTGCTGGACGACTGCACAGGTAGACGTGAGCCTGCAGGGTCACACCTATGCACTAGGAGCATGCCTGGGCAGGTATGAGGAGACAGGAGCAGAGGCTCACAGCTGTCCCGGGCCCCTTTCTTGTGCCTTGTTCCTACTGCTCTTGTCCTTGCTGGTCATCCTCAAGTCCGTTCTGATTTTGAGTGACCCCATGTGTGCAGAGCAGACACCACACACGGCTGTCAAGTGGACACCTCTCTGACCCTCATCACCAGGCCTGTGTCCCATGACACCTGCAGGTGGTAGACATGTATGCCACCCAGGCACTCCTACTTGGCCCTTAGGGACCTTCCAGTGTGTTCCCTTCCCATCACCACTGTCACCTGTCCCAGGATGTCATTACCTGTGGTGACATCACCTCTTATATGCTCTTCTTGCCCTCACATCATGTCACCATCGTCACCCGTCCCTGAATGTGGTTACCTGCGTTGACATCACCTCTCGTTTACTCTTCTTCCCCCCACATCCCATCACTGTTGTCATCTGTCCCTGGATGTCGTTACCTGCGGTGACATAACCTCTTGTGGGCTCTTTTCTCCCCCTTCCTGTCTATTTACAACCTTGTGTCCAGTTCTCTGTGAAATGCTCTGGCCTCTCCTACGACCCTCTGGCCCAGCTGTTCTGATGGATCTTCAAGGCCTCCTAAGGGGTGGGCTGTGTTGTTGCCCTCAGAACGAAGGTTGGGATCTTAGCATGCATGTGGCCTGTGTGGACATCAAGGGGTCCTTACCTTGAGGTGGTCATAGGAGGGTACTCCATCACTTCTGAGATCTAGCAGAGCAAGACAGACAGATACACAGGGAGGGACAGACAACACGGAATGAGTGTCAGGGGTCACCAGCAGGGGCCAGAGACGAGGAGAGGTGACTGCAGAATAAGCCATGTGGGGAGACACATCGGGTACTTCTGTCTCCCAGACCAGAGACTCGTGGCCCCAGTGGGCAGGTCAAGGTGATGCTAGGACTCACCACAGCGGCCTTTGCTCTGTGTTTTAAATTAAGTCCCTGGTGTCCACACACATGGGGAAGAGAGTTTGTTGTTATTTTGGGTTTTTTAAAATTAGGTTTCCCTTCCACTCATTGTGAGTTTTGGACAAATCTGTTGCGAAAGTTCTCTTCAAAGTATTGAAGCCAAGATGCTACTTTGAAGACTAAGGTGCATCTGACTCACAATGGTGCTTCACCCGCTCCATTTACACTTGAGAATAACAGTGAGTGGAGACTGAGAGGATTCTGAGCGTTTCGGGGGATGGTGTGGGCAGAGAACACTGATGAGCTCCCAGATGCCAGAATGATTCGATTTGTCACTGAAAAAAGTGTTTCCAGATTGCTCCTTAGAAGCGGGAAGTGTGTGGTCATGCTGCCGGGGGACCTGCCCCTGCAGAAGGACATCATGTTGTGAACATAGCTGTGGTTGTTGGGTGCCGGTGAGCTGACGGTCTGACAAGACCCCATGGACACAAAGGCTCCACGATGGCCGAGCCGGGCACACACGGTGAGGAGGACGCAGGACAGGCGCCGTAGGAAGGTAGGGTCAGTGAGAACGTGGATGGCCCTCAGCAAGACGAGGTGACACAGGTGCTGGGGCTCGGACGTGCCTCAGAGCCACACTGGACTTGTCGATGACCTGTGTCTCAGCCACCTGGTGACGCTGAAGCAAAAACACCTCGAATGATCAGTCACCGCTCTCCTCACACGTCAGGAAGTGCAGGTCCAAAATCGGGCTGCGGTCAGGCCTTCCTTGTCCGTGACCTCAGGTGGGCCTTGTCCCTTGGCTTGTAGACAGTCCTCTCCTACCTGCCTTCCCCTTGGAGTGTGTGCACGCATGTGTGTCTGTGCACACACCTGTGTCTGTGTGTTACATGCACATGTGTGTGGGTGAGCATGAGTGTGTCTGTGTGCGTGAGCACAGCCGGTGTACGTGTCTGTGTGCTTTGTGTACATGTGGGGGCACGTGTGTGTGTGCACAGGTGGGTGGATAGGCATTCAGGCATGTACATATGCGTGTGGATGTGTGTGTCTATGTGACTGTGGCTCTTCTGTCCCTTTAAGACGCGGGGGGATTAGATTTAGAGCCCACCTCTTGTTAAAAACAAAGAAGCGACTCTTTCCAGACAGGGTCACGCCCTCTGGTGGAGGAACTGAGTCCAACACAACTTTGGGACAGGCCATTTAGTCCACTGTACCGGCGGTGATGACAGTGCCCTGGCTCGCCTGGCTCTCAGTCCTCCAGGCTTGGGGGACACATCTCAGGAGGAGGGAGCTGGGGTCCTGCAGGTGGGCTCATGGTGGGGTCCAGTTCCTGCTCCCACAGCCCTAGAGGCAGGAGTTGGGACACCCTTTCCTGGAAAAGGATGCAGACTGAGTCCTCCTCCGCTCACCATCACCACCCCCAGACCCCAGTCCTGTCCTTACACCCCTCTTCCCAAGCCCCCAGTCTCACCCTCACATCTCTGTTCCTAGCCCCCAATTTTACCCTTGAACCCTTGTCCCCAACCCTAGTCCCATGCTGGCACCCTGCTCCTGGCTCTCTGTCCCACCCTCCACCCCTGTTCTCAGCCCCCAGTCTTGTCCTTGTACTCCTGTTTCCAAGCCCCCAGCCCCATGCTGGCACCCCTGTTCCTGGCTTTCAGTCCCACCCTGGAACCCCATCCCCAGCTCTGAGGACGAGGCCATCTCTCTGGGCTAAGCTGCCCCTACTGTCGACAGGACCTTGGTCTGAGATGGCCCCTAGCAAGCCCAGCTCTGCAGACCCCTGGCTTTCTGTCTGAAGGACTCGTTGGTGTGTTCTTCACAGGATGCTTGGCCGTGGGGCATCCTGGACCCCTGAGGCTCCAGCCCTGCCCCTACTGGCCCTGCTGGAGTACTCGGGCCACCTGTCCCCGCCCCCATCATGGCAGACATCGCTTCACCTTGCATCACTTCACAGCGCTTTCACACAGGGAAGGTGCGCGGCTGCTCCATGCAGGTCTGCCAGCGACGCTTATCAATGGTGTGGTCACTCCCGTGGTCACGCTCGGACTGTGGACACATTTCCACCAAGTTCACAAGCCTCACACTTTCTCGTAACGTTACTGCTCACACTTGTTGCTGTTGTGAACCATTGAGTCAGGTCTGAAGCATAGCAGACCCTCCAGTGGGTTTTTAGAGACAGTTAATCACACGGGAGGAGACTGCCCATCCTTCTCCCACAGAGCAGCTGGTGGATTTGAACTGTGTGCCTTTGCGTTGACAGGACAGCTCCTCACCACTAGGCCACCAGAGCGCCCTACACTTAACAGGCTGTCACATAATGTCAGCATAGTTTAATAAACTGTGTTTTGAGTTTTTATAATATCATTTTGATATGAATTTTTGTTCTCAATTTGAACTTTTTAGTTACAATAATCATTGTATGAGGATGTGCTGTGGCCTCATCTGTAGGGAGCTGTATTGCTGACCTGGGGGTGGATGTTCTCTGGTGGTTCGCATCCACCAGAGACTCCCGGGAGAGAGATGACAATCTCCTCCCAGTAATTTCCAGCCTCTGAAAACCCTCTGGAGGGTCAGCAGCAGCTCAGGTCAGATGGGATGCAATGAGGGTAAGGGTTCAGAGGCCGGAAACATCAGGCAGAGGGCAGACGCCTGGCTGAGAGGCTGGCTGCACTGTGTGGATGGGCTGGAGGTGAGCTGAGAGGCTGTTGCACTGCACAGATGGGATGGAGCTGAGCTGAGAGGCTGCTGCACTGCACGGATGGGGTGGAGCTGAGCTGAGAGGCTGTTGCACTGCACGTATGGGCTGGAGCTGAGCTGAGAGGTTGTTGCACTGCGTGGATGGGGTGGAGCTGAGCCCAAAGGGCCTCTGAGGTCCGCCTGCACCAGCGCTCAGACCCAGCTGTGACCACTTCCCACCCCCACCACCAGGTACAGGGACCTGGTCACCAATCCCATTAATCAATCAGCCACCCTCACCAGGAGCCCTCACAAAGTCCCATGCAGATGAGCCACCTGCTGCTGGGGACCAGAACCCAGCAAGTTCTAAAACGGCCCTGAAGCAGCACCCCGTGTCCACCACAGCTCCTCCCGTGCTCTTGGCTACCAGCATTGGGCACAGCAGCCCTGCTCCCCACAGCTGTGGCTTGACTCTCCCGTGTCCCCCACAAGCTGTCGACTTCAGTGGTCCCCAGCTGATGGGTGACTCCTCCAGTCTGGACAGAGCGGTCATTAGATGCAAACAATGCTCACAGCAATCTGCGTCAGTGGGGAGCATTTCATTAGCTCGCCATCGCTCCCACGACACGGTCAGCCAGCCTGAGTCTGGGTCTCAGAAGGCCAGACTCCTGTCCTGTGCAGACTGGACCTGTCCTTCACTGGGGGGCTCTGGTGTCCCTCCCCAGTGTCCACAGAGGCCACTGCCTTGTGATGGGAGCTTTGAAAGTCAAATTCAATGGCGTGCCTGGCGTGTGCAAGGCCATGGTGCGAGGGACCCAGAAGATGGGGAGCTGGCGGGCAGATCACAGGACTGGACCTCTTGTGACCCCCTCTCGCTAGGTGAGGAAATGACTGACCTGCAGCTCACAGGCAGGAGACTGAGGCTCAGAGACAGTCCTCACTCTGTTTGTGGTCAAGTACAAGAGAGAGCGGAGCGAGCGGAGCCCCTGAACCAGTTGGGGTTGGACAGAGGCCTCGACCACCAGGCCAGGGAGAGCGTGAAGAGACCCCAGACCCAGCCGGGGCTGGACACAGAGCCCTTGAACTCCAGGCATCTCCACGTTGTCTTCAGGGACTGAAAGCTGTCAGCGTTGAGGTAGGAACGATGCAGTCACTACTGTGAAGATTTCCAGCAGCAAAAGTACCCAAGAGCCCGGCTAAATGGGAGGGAGGAGGCCCAAGGACCGGCCGTGAATATCAGCCAATGAGATGCCGAGGGGGCCGCCGGGGCGGGGCTGCGAGGACAGACTCCGCCCCCTCCAGTCGCGCGGTCAGGCTTGGAGAGCAGCTCAGACCGGCTGAGGGTCTGTCTCCGTCAATCGCTCTGTCACACGTGCACATACAACACCTGTGTGTGCTGAAGGCACCTGTGTATGGACGCGCACTGACACACGTGTGAACACACATGGGTAAATCACCCGCATACGCACACACCTGCCCATGTGCACACCTGACACACGCACGTGTGCATGGGTGCCACACTTATGCACACACAGTCCCCATGTATGAACACACACGGTCACGGTCACACTTGTACGTGTGTACATAATGGATACGTGTGTATTCCCACCGCAATCCTAGTTCATGCGCATGTGTGTACAAATGTCTGTATGTACATTACACACCACACATGCCTGCCTGGATGCACAGGTAACACAGACATGCACGTTTATGCCCTATTTCACACATGTGCACACACACCACACACTTAGAACTCATGCACACCAAGTACACAGACACGCATGCTCCACAAAGCACACACACACAGCACGAATGTGCACCGGACCGCATGCATTACACGCTCACATGTCCGGACAAGCCTGCTCACACATATTTGCACATAGATGCCATTTGCACATGCACACACGTCCACAATATATACACTTCCCTACCTGTGCAGCACACATGTGTGCATGCACACACACCATGCATGAAGCACACACGTGTATGTACACATACGCACAGTGCCGGTCCCCACCCTGCTCTCACGCAGACTCCCAGCCCCTCCCCACCTCACTGTCTTTGGAAACAGAAGCTGTGAGCCCAGGCTGGCCGGCTGGCTGGCTGCCCATCTGCACTGGCATGACCTGGTAAATGTGGCATTCAAAGGCTGAGCCGCCGTTCGCCTCACCGCCCTCCTTCCCAGGCCAAGGCCCAGCCCCTCTGTCAGGAGTCCTGGGCAGCAGCTGTGCAGGCCAGAGCCACCAGGCTGTGCTCTGAGCCGGCCAGCCACCCCAGAACCTTCCATGATGTGATGTGACTGGACAGGCGCGAGGACAGGCCAGCAGCCATGAAAATGCAGGCGGAAGGCCCTCTCTGGCAGCCGGAGCATTCAGGCGATTTGAACCAGGCCCACGCAGCAGGATCCCCGTTTGGGAGGAAGCCAGGGCCAGCAGTCCTCCAGTGGGACAAGCCTAGGAAGGATGTGGGGAACAGTGTGGGGGACACCACGTGCCTCCCGGACAATGGCCCAGCTCCCAGATGAACACCTCCCAGTCAGTCTATGGGAAGAGAGAAGGACTTTGCCCACCAACCTGGAGGCCAGAGCAGCCCGGGTGGTGATGGACCGGGAAGAAGATGGTGTGTCCACAGACTTCACATGAGGTCCCCTCTTAGGGGCTGGGGGCTGGGAACCCAGATCCCTCTGCTGGGCCTGCAGGGTGGGGGTCTGGTAATCTCTATGGGGCCTAAGAGCTGGAGACCTGGTCATCTCTGCTGGATCTGGGAAATAGGAACCTGGTCTCTGCTGAAAGGGCGCCTAGCCTCCACGGGGCCCTGGACAAAGTCCAGGGGGCCAAACTTTAGGGTAAGGTGGTTGGGATTCAGACCTCAGCCTGTCTCAGAAGACACCAGGTGAGACTCAGCATCTAAACTAGGGTCCTCACCACATGGTGGCCTCTGTGGTGGTATCTTGAGACTGCAGGACACCCCCCCACCCACCCGGGGACAGTCTCCCAGGACTGAGGAGGCACAGACGCTGCTCCCCGCCGTGGGCGGCCTACAGGGAGGCACAGACCCCACCTGTGCATGGTTTCTCAAGGCTGGGGGCACAGATCTCCCCGTGGGCAGCTCCAAGGGCAGGGAGGTGCTGTCTCCCAGTGGGAACGTGTCACACCCTCCGCTGATGAGAGACCATGCTTTGGGCAGTGCCCACCAGGCACACCATGACTCATGTTTGGAGTGTGGACAGCCAGGTCTTTCCTCCATGCCTGCCTGGGTAGACTTGCATCCTTATGGGCCCCAGCTGCAGGTGTTAACTGCAGACAAAGCCCTCTCAGAGCTGAGGGGCTCTTGTGGGCAGTGGCTTACAGTGGCCCCACGTGACCCTAGCTTTTCCTCGGCTGTAACCTTCACAAGGCCCAAGGGCCAGGTCTTCACGTCTGCATATCTGGCAGCGGGTTTGAACTGTGTACTGTTTGGTTAGCAGCTAAGTGTTTATCTCTGGGCCACCAGGGCTCCACTTGGGCTGTATCAAGAGGAGAGGGTCGTTGGAGTTGGTGGGCATGTGGGCCACCCGCCTCCGTGGCCAAGTCTCTGCAGAACCAGCACACCCCGGATGCCCCTCTCCTGGCCAGTTGAGCACATCATGCTGGGAGCATCACGGACGCTGACTCGACTCCACTGTGGTCAAGTCTGCTCTCCCAGGCCTCGGCCTGCCCGGCTGGTGTTTTTGGGAAGAGCAGACACGTCTGTCTTGGAGAAGTGCAACCCGGATGCTCCTTAGAAGCAAAGACGGCGGAAGCGTCACCTGCATTGAGCACGTCGTAAGGAGGGAGGGGCTAGTCCTTGTCAAAAGGTTGAGGGTCAGCGACAGAGAGGCAGCCCGTCCAGGGGGACACACTGACCCTGGAACAGTGGACTGGGGTCAGCAGGGGTTGAGGGAGGTGCAGCCTGGGCAAGGCTCCGGCGGAGGAACACAGGGCCGCTGGGAGATGTCGTCGACTTGATGACACCTGACAGCAGTCCTGCTCGAGGTGACCCAGTGGATTGATCGCTGATGTTTGAGAGCTTTACAGGAGGTTCCGGCGTTAACTAGAACTGCAACCACGGTCCCTCCAACTACGCGTGCATTCGCCGGAGGGCCCCTCAGAGGTGAGGGTGTCACACTGCACCCCAACACAGGCCACCGCCTCTCTTCTGTCTGAAGACGTTAAAGACGTGCACTGCTACAGACCTTTCAAATGGACACATTTCCATCAAAACCCAAAGATTTCCAGCAAGACGTTCGAGCAGTCACCGTGGGACTTGTTAAAACCCCGCAGGGAGGCTGCAGACGTGGTGTGCACTGGTGCATGTGAAACGTGCAAGCCCGCGTGAACGGGCAGAGCCACAAGCGTCCTGCTCCCAACGGCCACAAAGAGTAGGGTGGGTCACAGCACGGGGTCCTGATCCAGGATGATTCTGAAAGGGGGTAAGTGTGTGCTGGGGGGTTGGCGCCTGGTCTGCCTCTAAGGAAGCTCGGGCGCCCCATCCTGGGGAGTCACGCTCTGTCCAAAGGCTGCCTCCAGGTGGTTCTGCAGAGAAAGACAGTCTCCCCTGACAAGCTGTCCAGCCAGCTTGGCTGTGAACTGGCTCTGACTTGACGGCAATGAGAGCGTGCACAGAAGCCTCTATGACATCGACAAGATGAATTGATAGAGTTTTACCGTTGTTAAGAACCACTGAGAACAATTCACAGCGACCCTGTGAACAACAGACCTGAACCCATCCTGCCCCGTCCTGCTCCGTCCTGTCCCGTCCTGCCTCGTCCTGCCATGTCCTATCCTTTCCTGTCCTGTCCTGTGCCGTCCTGTGCCACCATGTGCCACCCTGCGCTGTCCTGCCCCGTCCTGCCCCGTCCTGCCCCGTCCTGCCCCGTCCTGCCCCATCCTGCACCGTCCTGTGCCGTCCTGTGCCATCCTGTCCCATCCTGCCCCGTCCCGTCCTGTGCCATCCTGAACCGTCCTGTCCTGTCCTGCCCCGTCCTGTGCTGTCCTGTGCCGTCCTGACCCACCCTGTCCTGTCCTGCGCTGTCTTGCCCCGTCCTGCACCGTCCTGTGCCGTCCTGTCCCATCCTGTGCCTCCTGCCCCGTCCTGCCCCGTCCCGTCCTGTGCTGTCCTGCGCCGTCCTGTCCTGTCCTGCCCCGTCCTGCCCCGTCCTGTGCCGTCCTGACCCGCCCTGTCCCGTCCTGCACTGTCCTGTACCGTCCTGCCCCATCCTGTGCCGTCCCGTTCCATCCTGCCCCATCCTGTCCTGTCCTGCCCCGTCCTGCCCCGTCCTGTGCCGTCCTGTGCCATCCTGCCCCGTCCTGTGCCATCCTGTACCATCCTGTCCTGTCCTGTCCCATCCTGTGCCGTCCTGTCCTGTCCTGTCCTGTCCTGTTCTGTCCTGTCCCATCCTGTGCCTTCCTGACCCGCCCTGTCCCGTCCTGTCCCCTCCTGTCCCATCCTCATCACGTCTCACACACGAGCCCATCGCTGCATTCACTTTATCAATCCATCAGCTTTAGGAACTTCCTCTCGTCTGCCCACCCTCCCCCCTCCCAGGCATGAGGTCCCTTTTCAGGGAACAGCCTCTCGTAACAAACCCAGAGGAGATGAGACGAATCTTAACCATCCTCGCCTCCAACGCACACACCGGCTGCACCCTCTCTAAGACGTGTCTGTTCTCCTGGCCGCTATGGGATGTTCAGTGCGCTTCTCCGACCACAGCTCCAAGGCATCGGCCTTTCTCCTGTCAATTTTATTCATTGTCCAGCTCTCAGATGCACAACAGGTGATTGAAAAGACCATGGCTCGAAGACTAGGACATCTTGGTCTTTAGGGTGACATAATTGCTCTGTAGTTCTTTGGAGAGGTCGTTGATAGCGGACTCTCCCAGGGCAGTACGTCTTCTGATTTCTTGACTGCTTGTACCCAGGTGTTGACTGTAGGTAGAGCAAGACGAAGTCATTGACAGTTTCAATCTTTTCTCTACGTACCATGGACTGCCAAGAAAACAAACAGATTAAACCAGGCTACTCCTTGGAGGCAAGGATTCTGGGACTTCGTCTGACATACTTTGGACATGTTGTAAGGAGAGACAGGTCTTTAGAGAGGGACATCATGCTGGGTAGAGTAGAGGGACAGCGCAGGAGGGGAAGACCCTCTATGAGGTGGATTGATTCAGTGACTGGGGTACTCGGGATGGGTGTGTCAGAGGCAATGAGATTGGCACAGGATAGAGCAGGGTTTAGGGCTGATGTACATAGGGTCGCTATGAGTCGCAAACGACTCGACGGCACATAACAACAACCACCACCACCTATCACGATGCTGCCTGTTGGCCCAGTGGTGAGGACATTTGTTCTCTGATCCACATTGAAGTCTGTAGTTGTTTATTCTCTGCGACAAGTGCTTCAAGTCCTCCTCGCCTTCAGCAAGGTTGCGTCACCTTCAGGTTGCGGCGCCCAGTCTCTAAGGGAGCACAGGGGTTGTACTTCTTACCCATAAGCCATCTCCCGGTGGTTCTGCAGAGAAAGATGTGACCCAGCAAGGTTGTGTCAATAACTCAGCTTAGTAATGACCCTTCCTCCAGGCCTGATGCCACCCTCCTCATCACAGAGTCCAGCTTCTGGAATGACTTGTTCAGCATTCACAGTGAACAGGTATCAGCAAAGATGCAGCCGTGGTGCACACCTCCCTTGGTTTTAAGCCATGGAGTGTCCCCTTGGTAAGTGATAGAAGACAGACTAATGAAGGTATGTCGTGTGCTGCACAGGTTGCCTGGAAAACCCGTGTCCTCTGAGTCCCACCTCACGGTGTCCCAGTTCTCTAGAGCTGCTCCAGTCACAGGCGGATGGCCCTAACAAACAGAAATCGAGTCTTACGAATTAGTTAAGAGGCTAGAATCCCAGAGCCAATTCCATTCCCTAGGAAGCCCATTCATTCCCTCTTTGGCTTCTGGCGCCTCCCAGGTGGGTGGGGTGGGGTCCCTGACTAATATGCAGGGAGTTGGCTGGTTGCTGGAAGGACAGGTGTACAGTAGAGCCTAACTGGGACCTGAGCTGCTAGGGCCAGGACAGAGGGTCCCTGTGGTCCAGGATGGAGGGCAGCTGCCCCAGGCTCCCCTAATAAATTAGTGGCTATTCAACAGGTACCATAGAGGTCAGCACTGCCCCAGGTCCTGAGCATATGGGCATGGCCCAGCCCTCTCTGGAGGGAAGACATTAAACAAGTGACAGGACACTTGTGAGGACACTGAACAGAGGCAGTGACCAGAGGGCCCACACCAGCAAAGACACTGGACAGAGGCAGTGACCAGAGGGCCCACACCAGCAAAGACACTGGACAGAGGCAGTGACCAGAGGGCCCACACAAACAAAGACACTGGACAGAGACACTGACCAGAGGGCCCACACCCGCAAAGACACTAGACAGAGACAGTGACCAGAGGGTCCACACCAGCAAAGACACTGGACAGAGACACTGGCCAAAGGGTCCCAACTTTTCATCAGACTGCCCACAGGGTGGGATCACCAACCCAGTGGGCCTGGGCAGAGGCCTGGGGATCCTGGGGCAGAGGTCACTGCCAAGATAGGCTGTGATAGGTTGGTGTCCCCTGCCTAGACAGAACTGGGTGGGGGCTTTTTGGACAGAGTTTGAGGGGAAGCAGTCAGAGCCACCATGACAGCCGGTCACCAACCTGAAGCTCAGGGACGTGAACTGTGGCAACCTCCTGGCTAAGGACCCACTGGCAGAGAGCACCAGGGACTTTGCAGGAGGTCAGCTCCAGGGGGCCTCCTCCCAGGGCACCCAGGTCCCAGGCGCTGCGCTGGCCACGCCTGAGAGCCCTGAAGGACAGAAGTGGCCACAGCTGTAGAAAGTCTAGCAGCATCTAAAAATCACCTTGAAAGATCACAAGAAACGGCATGTTTGCATTTATCGATGAGTCTTGGGTTGTTGCCGTAACGGAGACTGCAAGTGGGGGCTTTTATGAACAGACACATTTTCTCACCGTTTGGTCGCTGGCTCCAATCCCAGGACTCTTTCTGTTGGTCCAGGGAGGCCCTGGTGTCCGCTCCTGGTGTCCACTCCTGGTGTCTGCTCCTGGTGTCCGCTCCTGGTGTCCGCTCCTGGTATCTGCTCCTGGTGTCCGCTCCTGGTGTCCACTCCTGGTGTATGCTCCTGGTGTCCACTCCTGGTGTCCGCTCCTGGTGTCCACTCCTGATGTCCGGTCCTGGTGTCCGCTCCCGGCCCTGGCTCCCTGAGGACCTCGGTGTGCACGGGGTTCACCTCCCATTTCTGCTACCTCGCTCTGTGTCTCCTCTGCTTTCCTGTCTCTGAAGGGATTAAGCCTCCATGATGCAACAAAGCGGATCCTGGCCAAATGGGGCCCAGTCCACAGGTGTTACAAAGTCCCGGCCGCCCCACCACCAGGCCTCCGAGGCTGGGCTCTGACGGGAGAAGACTGTAGACCTTTCTCCTAAGGAGCAATGGGTGGACTCAAACGGCCAGCCTCTGAGACCAGGACGCTCAGTCACCGGCCAAGGCAGGAATGCAAATCACCCTGAGGGTTCAGCGTCCATCAAAGTCACAGGAGGTGCTAGGCCATCAGAACCAGAACAGACGCCAGAAGCAACCAAAGCTTGCTCAAGTGTGTACAGAAGCTGAAATGGAAGGGAGAAATGAAGAAATAAGAAAGCTGAACAGAGATTCCGAAGGCCTGCTCCATGAAACAAAGCAAGGCATTGGGACAGAAAGTGCACAGAGCTGGAGCCAGAAAAGCGAAAGGGAAGAATAAGTTTATCATTTTCAAGCTGGCAGAACTCAAGGGCAAATTCGAGCCTTGAATTGCAACACTGAAGGATGCTATGGACAAAGTCTTGAATGATGCGGGAAGCTTCAAAAGAAGATGAAAAGAATACACAGAGTCACTGTCCCAAAGAGAATTGATCAGCAAGCCACTCCAGGAAGCAGTAATCATCAACAACCGATGACAAATGCCAGTCAGCGATAGAAATGGCAAAAAATGCAGGCTGCAGGCCGATGCCAAGCAGCTAAAAGCAGCTACCTAGCCAGCTGGCTGGGAGAGCTGCAGTGATGCTAAGAGTCAGTAATGTCACACACAAGTGAAATCTTGTCGTTGTTGTTAGGTGTCGTGGACAACTCATAGCGACCATATGAACAAATGGCCTGAACACTGTTCATAGGGTTTCCGGAGGCAAGCCATTTTGGAAGAGGACGCCACTCCTGCTTCCAGGCTTGTTTTAATTGGGACGCTCCACTAAACACTGTTCACCAAGGGTGACTATTATCACATTTGAAGATTATTTTAAAATGACCAGAGCAGTGTGCACACACAGAACTGGCAGAATTCGAGGAGAGTTCAGGAGAGGCAATGGGGACAAGGGGTGTCATTGCTGGTCCTGAAAGCAGAGACTATGAGAAAGGCTTACTTGTTTCACTTACTGGGGCTGCAAAGATATTGTGTGGATCATTACAAATTATATATAACATTGAGAAGAACAGGGATTCCAGAACACTTAACTGTGCTCATGCGAAACCTCTCCACAGATCAAGAAGTGCCCATTTTCAAGGGGACCAGGGAGCCCTGTGTGGTTTAAAATCAGGGAAGGAGTGCATCAGGGTTGTCGCATCTCTCTGTGCTCTGAGTAACTCATTTCGGAAGCTGGCCTCCGTGAAGGGCAGTGCGGCATCAGTCGTGGAGGGAGATTCGTCAGCCGCTTGTGCTACCACAAACTTCCTTACAGAAAGTGAAGCGCTTACTGCAGAAGATCAGAGACTACAGCCTCCAGTACACCTGGGTTACACTTCAACACCAAGAAAACAAAAATCCTTCCCACTGGGCCAATAGGCAACATCACAACACATGGAGAAAAGATTGAAGTGGTCAGCAATTTCCTTTTACTTGGACCCATAATCAGCTCCACGCTTGTTGTTGTTGTTATGTGCCGTCGAGTCACTTGCGACTCATAGTGAGCCTATGTACAACAGCCCTAAACCCTGCTCTGTCCTGTGCCAATCGCACTGTCTCTGACACTCCCATCCCGATTATCCCAGTCACTGAATCAATCCTCCTCATAGAGGGCCTTCCCCTCCTGCGCTGTCCCTCCACCCTCCCAAGCATGATGTCCTTCTCCAAGGACCAGTCTCTCCTCACAACATGTCCAAAGTATGTTAGACGGAGCCTCAGAATCCTTGCCTCCAAGGAGCCACCCGGTTTAACCCTTTCCAGGACGAATCTATTTGTTTTCCTAGCAGTCCATGGTATTCTCAATACTCTTCTCCAGCACCACAGCTGAAAGGCATCAATTCTCCTTCTATCCTCCTTGGTCATTGTCCAACTCTCTGATGCATAACAAGTAATTGCAAAGACCATGGCCTTTATCAAATGCACCTTAGTCTCCAGGGAGACACCATTGCTCTTCAGAGCTCCACGGTAGCAGCTGTCAAAAGATCCAAAGATGTCTGACATTGGGGGAATCTGCTGTCAAGGGCCTCTCCAAGGTGCAGAGCAGGGATGTCATGTTAAAGACTAAGGTGTACCTGACCTTTCTCAGCTGCTTCCTCTGCACCGGAAAGCTGGACAGTGAGTAAGGGTGACAGAAGAACTGAAGTCTTTGAACTGTGATGTTGCACTTACACAATTTAGTGATGTTCACTTACTCCCAGTTGTGAAACTATCACCAGTATCCCTTCCAAATTTCCTATGACCCTGGACCCGGGACTTGGCAGCCTCAAACTGCGACCTCTCCCTCCGTCCCTGGTAATGACTTTTGGTCTCTGCATACAGTTCATGGTTGCAGAATTTGCTTTAAATTACCCTTTAGTGAATAGAAAGCAACATAAAAATGGTGCAATTTTCTCAGAAAGTGTTGCAAGTGCTTGCTTCATTATAATGCAGATAGTCAGAAGTTTTATGTGAATCTAATGTGGCTAATTGTCTGTTCTTTTGCCATAACTGTGCCATTGTGCAAGGCTGTGTCATGTCCTTCCCACCAGGTCCCACGCTGGCTGCTTCTACCCAGGACGCTGAATGAGATGTCTCTGCCCTGTGAGGTGTGACCGGAGGACAGGGGGTGCCCAGAGCAACCTAGGGAGTGAGGGGAGCGGTGTGGCTCAAACAGCTAGGTACCTTGCTCCTTAGCTGTGAGGGTTCTGGTTTGAATCCACCTCACAAGAAAGTCCTGGCCATTTGGATCTCAAGAGTCACAGACCCAGGGACCCTGTGGGACACTTCTCCTCACATGGGGGGGTTCACCTTGAGTCCAGATGGACTCACCTCTAACAGATGCCCAGATGGTCTCATTAGCATGTACCAGTGTCTCACCCACAACATCTCATCCATGGTGCTTTGTCCACAGGGCCTTGTTCACTACTTCTCGTCCAGTGTCTGGTCCACGGTGCCTCACCCACAGTGCGTCGTCCACGGCATCTTGTCCACAGTGCCCCGTCCTGGCCCACAGGCTGGCCCACTATATCTCATCAGCAGGACAGAGACCTGGCCAGCATGTCCACAGCATCTCACCCACAGCGCCTGGTCCATGGCAGCCCTCCCACCGTCACGTCCACTCCATCCCATTAGCAGTACACAGACCTGGCCAGCATGCTGTGCTGCTGCCAGGGGCCATTGGGACAGCCTGACCCACAGCGACCTCCTGGATGATGGCGAGAACCCCTGCCCAGCCCCGCACCAGCTTCCTGTCCCGCACCAGCCTCCTGCCCCCGTCGCTGCTGGCGATGTTGGTCCGTCTGCTTGAGTCTTCTTCTTTCTCACAGACCCTCTATCAAGCACGATGTTTCCTTCAGAGACTGACCCCTCACGGCAGGATGTCCGCAGGGTGTGAGCCAAGGTGTCGCTGTCCTCTCTACTGATACTCAAGGCAAAGGGTGCTCTGCACAAATCCTGAACTGTAACCGAGCGCTTGAGGACGTAGGGGGTGTGGAGGAAGGCCGACTGGAGCCCGGGGCTTGGGGGCTCAGGAGACCGGGGCTCGGGGCTTGAAAGACAGGGGCTCAGGGGCTCGGGAGACTGGGGCTCAGAGGCTCGGGAGATGGGGGCTTGGGGTCTCAGATCAGGGAGAGAGCGAGGGGGGAGGTCTCCACAGAGCCAGGGCGCAGCTGGATGCGGGTGGAGGCTGCCCACAGGCCTCCCAACAGATTCCTGCACTTCGGCGGCCTGGGACCTCGAAGGGCGTTCTGGCCCACTTGTTGCTGGCACTCCGGGGACCTGAGTGACACTTAGCAGGGGAAGCTGGTGTCCCGGGGGACCTTTGGACACTTCTGAGCACTTCAGAGACGTGACCCTTCCCCAGAGGAGGGTCTCCTCCCCAGGCGGGGCAGCCGGCCACGGAAGTGAGCGCACATTAGCACAAGGCCGCTGCTAATGGGTCCTCAAGGAGAGGGATCAATGCCCCGCTGGGCCTCGGCCAGACCCCCACCGCGAGGGAGGGGCCAGGACCCGCTCCCTGTGAAGAGTCCTGCTGCCTCCTCCCCAGGACCCCCTGCTTTAACAGAGCCTGCCTCGCTCAGTGCCGCTGGGTCAGTGAGGTCCAGCTGCAGCCTGGGCGGGGACAGCGGTGAGGGCCGGCCCAGCGGGCACTGCTCCACGGCGCTGCAGCCCTACTGTCCCCAGAGAGAACATGGACGCTGGTCTCTGGGGACTCTGGTCACCTACTAGCAAGGCCAGGGGGTAGGGGACCAGGAGCTCATAGAGGGCTGACTGACCAGGTGGAGTATAGGGGTGTGGGGGGCCCTGTACCCTTGTCTGTGACCCTGGACTGGGGTAGGATAGGATGGTAAGCTAGGCAGGAAAGGAAGGGGCATGTCGGTCTCACTCCAGTGCCAGGCCAGGGGGTGCAGGTCTGGCCTCCAGAAGAGTGGCTCCTCACAGCGAGGGCAGCCTCCCGCTGCCCGCTCTTACACACTCGAGTTCCTTTGATAGAAGTACTGGGCTTGGATGTAGCCTTGGAGGAGACATAGTGGATGAGACAGTGTGGACGAGACGCCGTGGACTAGACACTGTGGACAGGAGCTGGGAAGATACTGTGTGGAGCTGAGGACAAGCTGGGCATCCAGCCTGGGCAACACAGTGTGGCCTGCTGCCTGAGGCTTCTGTAGCCAGCCAGGG
>NW_006399879.1:6988333-6990590 GCF_000299155.1 Elephantulus edwardii | reverse complement strand
CCTGTGTCAGGCCCACCCTCACTCAGTACTGCTTGGAGCCGGCTCAGGCCTGTCTCTGGGAGCTCTGGTTCTGCACTTCTGCTCTTGGGCATGGAGTTCCTGGGAGTGGACTCCCAGGGGAGTAGACTCATGAGCAGTCAATCATACCCATGTCCCTGTGCTGTGTCTCAACCTCAAAGAGAAGAAACTGGCTGACCATCTCAGCTGTTAAAAAGATGCTGATGTGTCCTTTCTGTGAGGCCTGATCCCTCCCTCATCATGGTCAGCACGGAGGTCAGAAGAGGCAGACGCTGACCCACTGAGCGTTCCCTTCATACAGGGACAGCCCATCTCCTTTCTTGCTCTGAGGCCCCAGGACAGAGCCCAACCCACCCAGGAGCTCTGCCCCTTCCTTCGTCCTCCCTGGATTGAAGGTGGGCTTCAAACCCCTAACCTGGCTAGCAGCCCAATGTCCAACCCACTGTGCCACAAGGGCATTTTTTAACCACTAAAGGCTTAAGAATGATTATCCAGTCCACACACCGACTCCACCGGCCGGGTCCACACGCCAGGTCCACATACTGGGACCACGGGGCGAGTCTACACACCGACTCCACCGGCCGGGTCCACACGCCGGGTCCACATGCTGGGACCACGGGGCGAGTCCACACACCGACTCCACCGGCTGGGTCCACACGCCAGGGTCCACATGCTGGGACCACGGGGTGAGTCTACTGAGCTAGTTGGGCCTTTCAATGAGTTCCCTGTAGTCATAGTTTTAGTTGGGTTTTTGTTTTCCAGAACCTCCAGGCTTGTGGGGACACGAGAATGTTGACAACATGTCACTGTTGAGCCTCCAGAAACGTGACAAGTCAGCAGTCATGCTGGCCCACCAAGCTCTGGGGGGTGGTGATTGGGGTTGGTTGGCTGGCCAGCACCAGGTCAGCAGTTCAAAGCCACCAGCTGCTCTGACGAAGAAAAATGAGGCCAACTTTGTCCAGGTAGATTCACACACAACCTTGGAAACCCACAGGGCAGTTCCCATCGGTCCTCCAGGTCACTATCTGGTAGGGTCACTGTCCAGCAAGATTGATGTCCGGCAGGTCATGATCTGATGGGGTCATGGTCCTGCAGGTCACTGTCTTACATGTCACTCTCTGTGTCATTGTCCTGCAAGATCACTATCTAGCATGTAACTGCCCACAGGGTCACTGTTCAACGGGTCACTATACTACAGGATCATTACCCAGCAGGGCCGCTGTCCAGCAGGGTCACTGTCCTGTAGGTCACTGTCTTGCAGGTCACTGTCTGGCAGGTCACTGTCCGGCAGGTCACTATCCTGCAGGTCACTGTCCGGCAGGTCACTGGCAGGTCACTATACTAGAGGGCCCCTGCCCAGCAGGACCGCTGTCCAGCAGGCTCACTGTCCTGCAGGTCACTGTCTTGCAGGTTCACTGTCTGGCAGGTCACTGTCCTGCAGGTCACTGTCTGGCAGGTCACTATATTACAGGACCACTGCCCAGCAGGGCCACTGTCCGGCAGGTCACTGTGAGACAGAATTGTCCCCACAGGCATGGGTTTGCTTTTCGTATTTTGGCCCTTGCAGTTCACACACATAGTCAGATTCCCAGCTGCTCCCGAGCTCGGGCCCTGTCCCTCCAGACTCGACTTCTCTGATTTCCTCTCATGTCTGCTCATCTGTGTCTGTGACTTTGGAGCTTTTTGTCCTGTGTGATCAGACCCGGCTTCGGGGCCTCAAGTCTGCACCCGCCCCCTCCCGGGCCTCTTCCCTGGCCACAGCCCCCAGAGCCAGTGGACAAGACCCGATTAATTGTTTATAAAGCACTCAGGCACTCTCAGGCGACAAGTGCTGGTCACACCAACATTATTTCATTACTGTCCCCTGGAGACAGGGCCATCAGCCGGGTATGAAAACAGGACTCAGAGCCAGCAACCAGCCTCTTTGTCCCCGCAGCATCCCCGAGGGGCTCTGGTGTGTCATCTAACACTTGTCAAGGCCCCCAGCTCCCAGAGTGTTCCTCCCGACATCCCCTCACTGAGGCCTCAGAGTGAGTGGGGTACAAGGTACCCCTTCACCTCCAGACCATTGAAAGCACCCTCCAGCGAGGCACCCTGGTATCTGTGCTGACCTACGGAGCCAGTCTACAGACAGATTAGGGGGCAATCGAGCCATCCTCCCTCATGCTGTCAGCATACTTGGGCACCCGTGTGTACCTGCTAGCTGTGATCAGTCACTCCATCCATCCTCCATCCATCC
>NW_006399879.1:6983731-6987707 GCF_000299155.1 Elephantulus edwardii | reverse complement strand
TCCATCCATCCATCCATCCATCCTCCATCCATCCATCCATCCATCCATCCATCCATCCATCCTCCCTCTCTCCATCATCCTTCCCTTCCTCCCTCCCTTCATCCATTCCTCCACTCACTCAGGAATTGATGAGGCCTCAGCAGCACTGGGTGGGTCAAGGGAGTAAGCAGTTGTCCTCTGGAACCCAGAAGTTTTCTAACCCTTTGAAGTGAGTGTGGCTCCTGTGATCGGTGCTGGAGGGGCACAGTGAGGGATCACCCAGAGAGCAGTGCAGATGCTGGTTCTCCTGGGTGTGGAGGTGCTAGGTGGGGGATGAGGACAAAGGTGTCTGACACTCAGGCAGGCATTGTATGGCCTATGCTGTGCTAGGTCCAGCCCTGCTGCACACCAGAGCTGCTTTCTCCTCCAGAAATACACCTCCAGGACCTCTGGCCAGAAAGGGACTGGGTCCAGCCCCAGGGTTTGTCAGTGGCCCAGAGGACCCCTCAGGCCGGGCTGAGAGAGACGATGGAGGAGGAGAGGATGCTCAGTCACCTCCCCTAGTACCTCCTCCTCCTCGGGGACACAGAGCACTTTAGGACCATTTTCTGGCACCATCTCCAGCCCAGAGCTTCCTCTGATCCTCAGTGGCAGGTGTCAGCCCATAGCCGTAGCACTTTTGTGGGGTCTTCGGGGAGACCCTCACTTCCTCCCTCACCCCCGTGATGAGCTGCTGCTGAGGGGTGTTCTGGGCACCCTCCTCCCTCCCTGCTGCCCTGTGGAGACACAGCCACCAGAACCCCAGGCTCTGCAACCTCCCTGCTGTGAGCACCCTGGGGGCCAGTCTCACCCTTGGAGCCTCCTCACTGTCCTCGGCCCCACTGAGGCCATTCAGAAAGGAGCTGAGCAATCGCTGGTCCCAGCTGCAAGGTCTGGATGCTGCTGGATGTTGGCCTTGTTTTACCTCTGTAAAATGGGGCCACATCCCACCTGAGGACACGGGGGGGGTTCATGAGCTTATCTGAGAGGAGCAGTGTCACACCTGCTCACCTTTATTGACCCTGACACACTCCACTACGCAGCCTTCCATGGGGGCTCCTGCTCCCTGACCCGTCCGCTCACAGGTCATGGTAGCTGCAGAGCGGGAGGTTGCTTGGAGTGGGGCAGGCAAGTGACTGTGGCCTCAGGCTGCAAGCCTCTTCCTGTGGCCCCCTCTCTGCCTCTGTCCTGTGTAAACGTGTACTTATGATGAGGAGGATGCACTCGCAAAGAGAAGCAAGCACCTGTAAGAGGAATACACCTATGCTTAGGAGGACACCTATGAGAAGGGGAAGCACCTCTGAGAAGACCACACCTGTAATTAGGAGGATACACCTGTGAGGAGGAAGACGTACCTGTGAGGAGGACAAATCTTTTGAGGAGGACATACCTGTGAGGAGGGCACACCTGTGAGGAGGGTACAACTGTGAGGAGGGCAAATTTGTGAGGGGGTCACACCTATGAGGGGGATCACACCTGTAAAGAGGGCACATCTGTGAGGAGGACACACCTGTGAGGAGGACACACCTGTGAGGAGGAGGGCATACTTTTGAGGAGGTCACACCTATGAGGAGGAGGACACACCTGTGAGGAGGAGGGCACACCTGTGAGGGGGTCACACCTGTGAGGAGGACACACCTGTGAGGGGGTCACACCTGTGAGGAGGAGGACACACCTGTGAGGAGGAGGACACACCTGTGAGGGGGTCACACCTGTGAGGAGGAGGGCACACCTGTAAGGAGGAGGGCACACCTGTGAGGGGGTCTCACCTGTGAGGAGGACACACCTGCAAGGGGGTCACACCTATGAGGAGGAGGACACACCTGTAAGGAGGAGGGCACACCTGTGAGGGGGTCACACCTGTGAGGAGGACACACCTGTGAGGGGGTCACACCTATGAGGAGGAGGACACACCTGTAAGGAGGAGGGCACACCTGTGAGGGGGTCACACCTGTGAGGAGGAGGATACAGCACATGCAGTGAGGTGGCCCCTCCCATCCAGGGGCATGCAGTCCTGCCCAGGGCAGGTTGGTCTTCTGCAGAGGAAGCTCACACATCCCAGTGCCACCCTCTCCTCTCTGTGGCCTTCGTGCCCTGGTATCTGGTCACACAATCTTGCACCATCTTCTTCCAGACCCAGGCTGACACAGGGGATCCTAGAGGGAAGACTCCACCAGGGGTTGGCTGGACACCATCCATCAAGGGGCAGAAAAACCAGGGATTTTCTCCTCCCTGCCCCCCTGGAAACCAGACACACGGCCTGGAGGTGCTGGGTGTGTCCTGCAGAGAACAGGGAGGGACAGGAGGCCAGGGAGGAGGGAAGACAGGCCAGTGCTTGTTGTGGGATCCTCCTTCACCTCCACGGCCGGTTGCAGCCCCTCAGCCACATCCTGCCTCCTCCCACAGCTCTGGGCACCTGGAGGCTCTGCCCCTCAGGGTGCTATTGGGAGCAGAACATGAGGGACCAACAGGGCAGGGATGGGACCATGAGAGAAAGGCCTGATTCACTCCCCACTGACCTGAGGCAGTTCTCACCATGGGTGGGCAGCCTCTCCTCAAGACCCTCACCGGCCAGCCTCACTGCCACCGTCCTGGACACAGTGGTTTCCTGGATGGCACCTCCTTAATGGTGGTGACAGACACGACTGGGCAGTCCCTCCTCACGAGGACCACCCTGACCTCGAGCCATTGGGAAGGACCCTGGAGGGGGGCAGTGGGAGGGGTGAGCTCTCAGTGCACACAGGAGAGGGGAGTGGACACACGGGCACGAGGCCAGCGCCCAAAGGCAGCACTGGTGTCTGGGCGCTTCTGGAGAGGATCGAGGTCAGGGGGGACAGAGAATGGAAGGAGTGCTGGGTTGATGACCTGAGGCTGAGTAAAGCCAGGAGCACCACAGGTATCCAGAAAGGGGTGGACACACTGCTGCCTTCCAGGGGTGGGGTGCATGCCATGAGGGTGTGGGTGCTGGTGAGGGCCCTTCTCGAAGGGCCTTGTGTGCACCTGAAAAGGGAGCTAGGGAGCACCTGCTGTATACGCCTGACACGGGAAGGGAGAGCAGAGAGATCACCTGCTGTATATGCCTGACACTGGGAGAGGAGAACAGAGAGAGTACCTGCTGTATACACCTGATACCTGGAGGAAAGATCAGAGAGAGCACTTGCTGTATACACCTGACACCGTGAAGAGGAATCAGAGAGAGCACTTACTGTATATACCTGAAACCATGAGGGAAGCACCTGCCGTATACACCTGACACCGGGAGGGGAGAGAAAAGATGGCACCTGCTTTATACACCTGATACGTCGAGGAAAGATCAGAGAGAACACCTGCTGTATACACCTGACACCAGGAGAGGAGAGCAGATAGAGCACCTGCTGTATACAGCTGACACTGGGAGGGGAACACCTGCTATACCCATCTGGCCCCCAGGAGGTGAACAAAGAGGCAGGGGCCCATGAGGATCTGCGTGATGGGGAAGGAGCCAGCATTAGGTGGTCCTAAGTCTAAAGCTGGTCTTTCTAAGTCAGCAGTATGGCTAATGTGGGCTATAGTGGGTGGTGGCACAGTGAGTCTGGGGTGGGGGCATTGTCAGGCTGGGTCCAGTGAGTGAGGGCCTTAAGTGGAGCTGTGGGTGTAGAGTAGCAAGTGGTCAGAGGGTGTAGGCTGAGGGAGTGAGTTGACAGATGGACAGAGGGTCATAGGGTAGAGGCTGTGGATGGATGTA
This sequence comes from Elephantulus edwardii, assembly GCF_000299155.1. NCBI lineage: Eukaryota > Metazoa > Chordata > Mammalia > Macroscelidea > Macroscelididae > Elephantulus > Elephantulus edwardii. The sequence goes on along the minus strand of NW_006399879.1, from coordinate 6,983,965 downwards.
TGGTAATAGGTGGTCATAAAGCGGAGGCCGAGGGTGTGGTTAACAAGTGGTGAGAGGGTGGAGGCTAAGGGTTTGGGGTCACAGGTGGTCAGAGGGTGGAGACTGAGGGTGTGAGTAACAAGTTGTCAAAGGGTGGAGGTTGTGGGTTTGGGTTGGTGGGTGATTGGAAGTCGGAGGCTCAGAGGGTGGAGGCTGAAGGTGTGAGGTAGCAAATGGTCAGAGGGTGGAGGCTGA
>NW_006399879.1:6981989-6983439 GCF_000299155.1 Elephantulus edwardii | reverse complement strand
GTCAGAGGGTGAAGGCTGAGTGTGCCTTAGGGTCTCTCCTGCCCACATGTGGGAGGTGGGCAGGAGCCTATGGGGTACTGTCTTGTTGTCCCTGTTGTGCTGGGGTCCTGTGGGACCCTCAGAAGTAGCCCATCACTGGATCCTGCTTCAGGCCCTTCTGAGACAAGGAACCCCAGAAAAAGGAAGGTGGTGTTGAGACATGGGTGAGGGGGTGTCACTCAACTTTGGAGCCAGGACCAGCCACAGTGGGGTTGGAACAAACCTAACACTGGTGACCTCAGTCCCCGGGCCCCCACCCTGTCCGTCTCCCTCAGCGCAGCATAAAGTGTTCTCATGGCAGAGCCCATGGGGTCAGTGCGCAGCTCCCCCGTGCCGGTGGTCCTTCCCCTCAAGGGCTCCCTAAGTCAGGGGCATGGGGGAGCCAAGGGCCCCAGGGAACTGGTGTTCCTCCCTCAGAGCCAGATGGACTTCAGAGAGTCCAGGTCCCCATTGAGAATGCTGCCCAGGACCCCAAATGGACATATAGTAACTGTCTCCATTAACCCCTTGTCCTCCAGGTCCCAGGCCAATTGAGCCACCTGCCATGTGGCTTGGAATGGGGAATGGACAGGTCAGGTACTCAGAGTTAGTTTCTATAGGAGAGTCAGAAATGGATGCGACCAGAGGTGCATTCAGCCTGGACACATGCCCTACTGTGCACAGAACACTCCTACTGCGTGCACTCAGACACAGCTGTGGCACAAAAGTGTGGACAATGTCTTGGATTGAGTGCACCTTACTTTTAAACTGACATCATTGCTCCTTGGCACCTTGGACAGGTCCTTGATAGCAGATTTTCCCAATACAACACATCTTTGGATTTCCAGGCTGCGCATTCCAAGGGTGTTGCTCGTGAGTCGAAGTGAGATAAAATCGTTGACAATTTCCATCTCTTCTCTACCTGTCATGATGTTGCCGAGGGTTCAGTAGTGAGGATTTTGCTTGCTTGAGATTGAGATGTAACCTATTATGAAGGCTCTAGTCTTTGATTTTATACAGCAAGCATTTAAAGTTCCCTTTAGTTTCGGCAAGCAAGGTTATGTCATCTGCATAATGCAGGTAAGTGGAAGAATTTTCCTCTGGTTCTAATACCATATTCTTCATAGTCTAGCTTCTCAATTTATTTGTTTTATTAACAGATTGAGTAGGTATGGTATATCATTTCACATGTTGTTGTTGTTATGTGCTGTCGAGTCGCCTGCGATTCATAGCGACCCTATGTACAACAGCCCTAAACTCCGCTCTGTCCTGTGCCAATCGCACCTTCTCTGACACTCCCATCCCGATTATCCAAGTCACTGAATCAATCCACATGATAGAGGGCCTTCCCCTCCTGTGCTGTCCCTCCACCCTCCCAAGCATGATGTCCTTCTCCAAGGACCGGTCTCTCCTCACAACATGTCCAAAGTAT
>NW_006399879.1:6978759-6980014 GCF_000299155.1 Elephantulus edwardii | reverse complement strand
GGTAACATCGAGGAAGAGTGCAAACGGTCATTGCAAAGACAGAAGAGGAAGAAAAGACCAAAATGGATGTCAGAAGAGACTCTGAAAATTGCACTGGAGCACAGAGAAGCCAAAGCACAGGGAAGAATTCAAGATACTAAAGACTTGAATAGAATATTTCAAAAGGCAGCACGGGATGACAAAGCAAAAAAAATATTACAATCATTTCACATGGCAGGTGTCAATTTGCATGTAGAGAAGAAGAAACAGAGGCTTAGAGAAGGCAGGTCACAGACAATGCCCATAGCACCTGGGATGTTGCAGGTGAGTGGCTGGGGAAGCAAGGGAGAGAAGGGAGCCCCTTAGAACTTCCTGCTAGGTCATGGCAGACGGAGGGATATTTGTCCATTACTGCTTTCAGACACAGAGCAAGGATGCAATGAATACTTCCTGTGTGCTGAGCACCTGACTATAATGTGCACCCAGTACTAACTGGGCACTTCCCGTGTGGTGCTGAGTACCATCTATAACTGTGCACCCAGTACTCGCTGGGCACTTCCTGTATGCTGAGCACCTGTCTACAACGTGCACCCAGTACTCGCTGGGCACTTCCTGTGTGCTGAGTACCATCTATAACTGTGCACCCAGTACTCGCTGGGCACTTCCTGTGTGCTGAGTACCGTCTATAACTGTGCACCCAGTACTCGTTGGACACTTCCTGTGTGCTGAGTACCGTCTATAACTGTGCACCCAATACTCGTTGGACACTTCCTGTGTGCTGAGTACCGTCTATAACTGTGCACCCAGTACTCGCTGGGCATTTCCTGTGTGCTGAGAACCTGTCTACAACGTGTACCCAGCACTCAGTGGTCATAGCCTGTGCGCTGAGCAGCCAACCACAACTCCAGCAGTCACTGGGCATCCCACCCTTGTGCCAAGCATCCATCCGCAGTGTGCACCCAGCACTCCCTGGCTGCCCCCTTTGTCCTCAGGGCTCACCTGTGCATTCATCTTTGGTTGAGTCCTTCTGTGTGCCAAGCAGCCATCAAAACCTTTTGTGTGCTGAGGGCTGACTGAGAAGCGTCTCTGTTGTGAACACTCACTAAGCAGAGGGCCTGTGTTAATGCTTCTCCCAACTACAGGAATCTGCAGGGATCTCTTGCTAACCAAACACTTCCTTCTTAGTCACTGAGTACTGCCTCTGTTTACTAAGGACTCCCTCCTGGTTACTATCCTGGCTTATTTGATATTTTTTTTAATTAACTGTTTATTGGGG
>NW_006399879.1:6959745-6977929 GCF_000299155.1 Elephantulus edwardii | reverse complement strand
CCAGTGCCATTTGTATTTTGATTTACTGACTGATGGTGCCAAGAGTGTTGACTGTGGAGCAGAGCAAGCTGAAATTGTTAACAACCTCAATCTCTTCTCCGTCTATCATGGTGCTGTGGTGAGAATTGTGGTTAGAAACTTTGTCTTCTTGATGTTGTACTTCAATCCATATTGGAGACTGCAGTTCTTGACTGACTGTCCACCTGCCTAATAGCAGGTAGATGGGGAGGAGGTAGAGAGTACTCTGGAGGGGAGGACCCACCTAGGGATCCCTTCCAGACATCTCACTGAGGAACGAATGATCCTGAGACAAGTGACCACTGACCCCACCTCAATGCAGCCCTTCTTCTGGCCAAATTCCAGAGTCAGTTGGACCATGGACAGAGCTCCTTTGTCCAATGTGGTCCATCACACAGGTGACAGCAGTCACTCTCCCAGGAGATGCAACACTGCTTCCTTCCCAACCTCTGCCCTGTGCAGCTGACTGGGCCTCAGAATCACTGACCACAGATGCAGCAGGATGTCATCAGCACTGGCATGTGTGGACAGCAGAGTAAGTGGCTGATCCAGCACCTGGACAGGCCTGGGGACAGCTGGGCTACTCTGAGCAGCTGGACACGCCTCCTGGCAGGCAGGCCCAGGACAATAATTAAGAATCAGGTTTCCATCAAAAGCTTTATTGCCGGGAGGAGTTGTAAATCAATTGACAACACTTTTATGACAGATAAAATTAATTATTCAGTGTCGAACATGTTTCGCTCACTTAACTGCCAGCAGACGGAGTGGGGGCAAAGGGAAGAAGGAGGGCTGACTTGGAGGGTGGCCAGACGGCCGAGCCAGGACAGCCATTATCCGAGGGGACACTGAGGCCAGAGACAGCGATCTTGCCCAGAGTCCTGCATCCAGGAAGTTGTTGTTGTTGTTAGGTGCCATCGAGTCAAGTACGACTCATGGTGACCCTGAGAACAAAAGATGTGAAATTCATCCTAGCCTGTGTCATCCTCATGCTTCCTAGCACGGTAGAGCCCATTGCAGCAGTCACCATGTCAATCCACCTGGTTGAGGGCCCTCCTCTCCTGCACCAACCTTCCCAAGCATCATGTCCCTCTGCAAGCAATAACAACATGCCCAAAGCATGTGAGGTGGAACTTTATAATTCTTGCCTCCGAAGAGCACTCTGGCTGCACCCTCTCCAAGACATGTTTGTTCTCTTGGCTGTCCATAGGATGTTCAGTGCTCTTCTCCAACACCACAGCTCAAAGGCATCGATTCTTCTCTGTCATCCTTATTCATTGTCCAGCTCTCAGATGCATAGGAAGTGATCAGAAAGACCATGGCCTAAATCAGACACACATTAGTTTTCAAACTGACATCATTACTCCTTAATAATTTGGAGAGGTCCCTACCTGCAGATTTTCCCAGTGCAATATGTCTGTTGATTTCCTGGCTGCTGGTACCAACGGTGTTAATTGTGGATTCAAGTATGATGAAGTTGTTGACATTTTCAATCTTTCCTCCATTCACTGGTGTTGATCATCAATAGAATGATAGAGTTTTGTATTTCAAAGATTTGTTTATCACAAATATATTTTTTAAATTTATTTTTAAATTAATTTTAATACAAGTTTACAGAGACTTAGAGTTTCCAGTCAGTCGTTGTTGCACTTTTCTCCCTACCCACCCCTCCCCCCAATTCACTCTTCTCCTTGAAAAGAAAGAAAAATTCTTTCATTGTTATACAATCCCTCCCTCCAAGTCCACTCCACTGTACAGCCCTCATTCTGGACTTCTGTAACGACAAGAATACCCATTCATATATCCCTTTTAAACAGATCTCTCCCTTATCTGTTTCAATGTAATATACATCATTCTTCCCCTCCTTTTCTGTCTTCTCTCAACCCTGATGTCAGTTCCATTTTACAACAGTGTCACTATGCAATATTTGTCCTTTTGTGACTGAGATATTTAACTCAGCATAATGTCCTCCAGGGTCACCCATTTTGAATAATATTGCATGAATTCCTTGTTTTTCAATGCAGCATAGTATTGCATTGTGTAAATACACCAGAGTTTCTCTATCCATTCATTTGTTTATGGGGTAAATACCTTTTTAAAAAGACACAAACAATGAATCTACACATGGACCTCACCTGCTGGGCTGCATAGGAATCAGATTGATCACATCTGTGGCAGAAACAACGGCTCACTATCAGCAGTCAAAAGCAGGCCAGGGGCAAACTGTCGTTTAGACCACCAATTAATCATGTGCAAGTTCAAATGGAGGCCGAAGAAAATGAAAATAAATCCACAAGAACCAAGATATGATCTTGAATCTATTCTGTATGAATTTCAAGATCACCTTAGGAATAGGTTTGAGGCAATGAACACCAATGATAAAAAACCGGAGGAGTCATGGGATGAAATCAAGAGTATCTTCCATGAAGAAAGAAAAAGGTCATTACAAAAACAGAGGAGAAAGAAAAAACCAAAATGGATGTCAGAAGAGCTGCTGAAAATTGCACTAGGGTGGTGAGAAGGAAAAGTATGCCGAAGGAAAAAAGCTGAGCCAAAGATTTCAAAGGGCTGCTCAGGAGGACAGAGCAAAGTATTATAAGGAAATGTGCAGAGAGCTGGGAGTGAAGAATAAAAAGGGAAGAACTTGCTCTGCCTTCCTCAAGCTGAGAGAACTGAAAAACAAATTTAAGCCTTGAGTCTCGATATTGAAAGTTGCTATGTACAATATATTGAATGACCCAGAAGGCATAAAAAAAAAAAGATGGTGTGAATACATAGAGTCACTGTACCAGAAAGAACTGACTGATGCTGAAAAATTTCAGGAAGTACCATATGAGCAAGAGCCAATGGTAATGCAGGAGGAAGTGGAAGCTGCATTGAAGGCATTGGCAAAAAAAAAAAGTAAGGCCCCGGGAATCAATGGGGCACCAATTGACTTGTTTCAATTAACAGATGCAGCCTTAGATGCGCTCGCCTGTTTATGCCAGGAAATTTGGAGGACAGCTGTTTGGCCAATGGATTGGAAAAGGTTCATATTTGTTCCCATTCCCAAGAAACGTGATCCAACATAATGTGGAAACTATCAAACAATATCCTTAATATCACATGCAAGCAAAATACTGCTGAAGATCATTCAGAAACAGCTAGAACCATACAATAGATAAGAAACTGCCAGAAGGTTAAGCAGGATTTGGAAGAGGCCACGGCACCAGGGACATCACTGCTGATTCTCAAGTGGATCCCGGCTGAGAGTAAAGAATACCAGAAGAATGTCTGTGCTTGATTGACTATGCAAAGGCCTTTCACTGTGCTGATCACAACAAGTTAGGGCTGACTGTGAGAAGAATGGGAATCCCGCGATACTTAATTGTGCTCTTGCAAAACCTTTATCTAGACCAGAAGGCTGTTGTGCAAACAGTGCCACGGAACACTACATGGTTTAAAACGAAGAAGGGAGTGTGTCAGGGTTGCATTCTCTCTCCATACCTACCCAATCTGTATTCTCGGCAAACTATTCCAGAATCTGCACTCTATGAAGAGGAATGCGGCATCAGGATTGGAGGGAGACTCACCAAACCTGCATTATGTACAGGACACAAATTTGCTTGCTGAAAGTCAGGAGGACTTGAAGCACTTACTGCAGAAGATCAAAGAACACAGCTTTCAGTATGGATCAGACCTCAATGTCAAGAAAATAAAGAAAAATTCTTACTATCAAGGAAGGTGATGCTCCAATTCACGGTGGACCCAAAGCCCTCACCTGCTGAGGTGGAAACAGGAGACCACACGCTAGACACATGGCCAGAGCCAACGATGCAGTACCTGAGCTATGTCCACCATGTCTGGGGTGACCACACACTGGACAGAGCCAGAGGTACAGACCCTGAGGCCAGAGAGGTGGCACAGGGGCCAGGCAGCAGACAGAGCCCTGTTTGTGGACACACACTTGCTCCTTCTTGTCATCCCTATGGCCCCTTGAGCAGGACTCAGTCTGTGCCAGGAGCCTGATCACAGGGCAGGGGCAATCTCTGTACCTCCAGCTGTGCTTCTGATCCATTTGAGAAATGGGTGCTGCAGGTCTCAAGGGCTCAGGCCCGGGCCTGACAGTCCTCAGCCCTTCGCAGGTGTCCAGTCCCCTCACTACAGGCCACAGGGGCTCAGGCCTGGGAGGACAGACTGCCCTCACCCCTTCACGGGTGTCCAGTCCCCCACAACAGGCTGCAGGGGCTCAGGTCTAGGGGCCTAGACAGTCCTCACTCCATGTGTGTCCAGTCCCTCGGGCAGGGTTCAGAGCTCCCTCTGCAGTTGCAAATCTGCTGCCCCTATCATCATCCCTGAGTTGGACACAAACACCCAGAAGACACACTAACAGGGTGAGGTCTGAGCTGTAGCTACTGGTCACCCATGGGGGCTGGGCCCGGCTGGCCATGTGCTCCCTGGGGTTCTGGTTGCCCAAGTATGTAAAGAGGAAGGTGCATTTTGTGCAAGGAGCCACGGGGGCTGCCCATGGAGACAGCTGGCTGCGCCCACAGCCTCTTTCACAGGGAGAAGAGGGGGTGCTAACGGAGGGAAGCAGGAAGGCAGTTTGGGCCTGGACAGTTAAGACCTCAAGGCCAAAATGGCCAGGCCCGGAGTGGACACAACAAGTGAAGCACTCCAGAAGCCAGGAAAGGAGCGTGGACCAGCTGCCAGTGCCTGGAGGGCTCCTGCCTCCCCGTGCTTCACGCAGTGTTCCTGCCTCCCAACCTTTCCGTGCTTCACGCAGTGTTCCTGCCTCCCAACCTTTCCGTGCTCCATGCAGTGTTCCTGCCTTCCTGTGCTGCATGCAGGGCTCCTGCCTCCCAACCTCTCTATGCTCCATGCAGGGCTCCTGCCTCCCCGTGCTCCACGCAGGGCTCCTGCCTCCCAACCTCTCCGTGCTCCACGCAGGGCTCCTGCCTCCCAACCTCTCCATGCTCCACGCAGTGTTCCTGCCTCCTAACCTCTCCATGCTCCACAGTGTTCCTGCCTCCCAACCTCTCCGTGCTCCATGCAGTGTTCCTGCCTCCCAACCTCTCCGTGCTCCACGCAGTGTTCCTGCCTCCCAACCTCTCCGTGCTCCACGCAGTGTTCCTGCCTCCCAACCTCTCGGTGCTCCATGCAGTGTTCCTGCCTTCCTGTGCTGCATGCAGGGCTCGTGCCTCTCCATGCTCCACGCAGCAACCTGTCTCCCCGTGCTCCACACAGGGCCCTACCTCCCCGTGCTCCATGCAGGGCTCCTGCCTCCCCGTGCTCCACACAGGGCCCTCACTCCCTATGCGCCACGCAGTACCCTGCCTCCCCGTGCTGCACACAGGGCTCCTGCCTCCCTGGGACACTGGCCACTTCTGGAAGATTCTAAAGTGTTCCCCCTGCCCCTGCCTTTCAGTATCCACACTAGGACCTCCCCTTGATCCTGAGCTCCGTGTGTCTTGCAATCCCTTCTAACTGACCCTTGTCTCCTTTGTCCACCTCCAATGCGACCCTGAGGTCTGAGACTGTGCGAGGTGGGGTCACATGTACCTGGTCTCCAGAGCTGAGTCTGTGAGGAACTCACCAAGAACTCAGCAGTGACCCTGAGGGGTGTGCTGCACCGTGGGCTGGGGACCTACTGTGGGTGGGGACAGCGGAGCCCTGAGGTGCCCAGACTCCTGAACCCAGCACAGCCCAGTGCATACAGGAACACACGTACACACATACACACAGAAACAGATATGCACAAACATCTACATACACATGTACCCATATGTAGACACACATTTATACACATACAGACACACATCTGTGTACACATCCACATCCAGACACACTTACATACCCACACAGAAACAAATATACACACGTCTAGATACAGATATACATACACACATTTATACACATGTACACACATGCACACACATCTATGTACAGATAGACATACACGTCTCTACACATGTACACACATGCACATACATATATGTACAGAGAGACATACACACATCTCTACACGTGTACACACACGTACACACATCTCAATACAGATAGACATACACACATCTCCACACATGTACACACATGCACACACATACTCATATGTGCACGTACACTTATACAGACATACACATGCACACACACCCATACACACACAACCATATGTGCACACACACTCCTGGGTTAGGAGACCTGGGCTCGAATCCTCGCAAGAAGGGTGAAGAGCTTGTGGACAGTGGGCAGGTGGTCAGGCCCCATTTTCTCTACAGTGAAGTTCACAGCCCATGGCAGAAATGAGGAACCTATGGGTCATCCCTGTGGGTGCACTGGACAGGCCTCAGTGCGTCCACTCCCAGGTTCCAAGGAAAGGCCTGTGCCTGGAGGGGGTCTCACTTTCAGGCAGGCTCCCCTCAGCAGCGTGTGAACCGCCAAGACCATTGATGTCCACCCCCTCTTCCCCACCCCCAGGGCTATTCATATGAGCCCCAGCCCCTGATCTTGGGTGACCCCGCCAGGACACTGGGCCCTAGTCCTCAAGATGTGGACACCACCGACTAAAGCAGGGCCAAACCCCATGGTCAGCGAGCTGATCCCCACAGACCAGGCCTGGCCACAGGACCTGCCGTGTGGTGGACTTCAGGGGAGGCTTTTACTCTGCAGACTGTCAAGAGGGTTTGGACCACTGACCTGTGAGTGAAGTGCAAAGCTCTCGTTCCCCCTGTTGTCAATGTCCGTTCAGCGCCAGTGCAGGGTGACCTTGATTAAACAGAGCGTGACCCTGCCCAGTCTTGGACCTTCCTCACCTCTTGGGGGCTGGGAGAAGCCCGCTAGTGTAGCCACTTTGTCAACACACCTCGTCTTGTTTGCTGACCCTCTGCACTACCAAGCTGATGTCCTTGCTGGACACCGGTCCCACCACATGCGTGATGTCCTGGGCACCGGTCCCTCCACACACGTGATGTCCTGGGCACCAGTTCCTCCACACGCATGATTTCCTGGGCACCGGTCCCTCCACACGCATGGTCTCCTTGCTGGGAACTGATCCCTCCACACGCGTTATGTCCTGGGCACCGGTGGTCCCTCCACACACGTGATGTCCTTGCCGGGCTTGGGTCCCTCCACACGCGTGATGTCCTTCCAGGCACCCGTCCCTCCACATGCCCAAAGTGCAGGAGATGAAGCTCCCACCCGTGTCTCTAGGAGCACCTGACCGCTGTCCTGCAGCGCAGATTCCTTAGCTCCTCTGGCAGTCCACGGTGCATTCCGTACTCCTCTCCAACACCACAGTTCAAAAGCATCAAACCTTCAGTCTTTCTTAATCATTCTCCAACTTTCACAAACATATGACATGATTAAAAATACTATCGCTTGTATAGTTTGGGTAGCCTAGTGGTAAGAAACTGCACTGCAATACTAAAGGCACACAGTTCAAATCCACCAGGTGAAGAAGGTGCAGCTGCTTCTGAAAACCCACCGGAGGGTCAGCTGTGGGTGAGCTCCGACTCAACGGCACACAACAACAACAGCAGGGCTTGCATCAGGTGCACCTTAGTCTTTAAACTGACATCCTTGCTCTTGAGCATTTTAAAGAGGTCTTTAGAGTGGATTTCCCTGCAGACTCAGACTCAAAACTCTCTCATTGTCGTCAGAGCAGAACTGGCTTCTGGCTGACCCTCCGCTGGGCTTCAGGGGCTGTATCACACAGGAGGAGGGTGCCATCTCTCCCAAGGAGACACGAGTAGAGTCAAATGGTCCAAGAGGCCCTGCCTCTGAGCTAACAGTGCAGCCCTACGAATCGCACCCACCCCACACGAGGATGTCCGTTCTCAGAGGTAAAACAAAACAGGAAATACCAAGTGTTGACGGGGAAGTGGAGAAATCGGAACCTTCCTCTGTCGCTGGGCTGGGGGAGGTGGGCCTCACTGCGGCTGACCTGATATGACTCCTGGCTGACCCTGCAGGAGGCTTTCAGGGCCTAAGTCCCATGGAGGAAGTTGCTCAGCCTCCCTCCAAGTTGCTGATGGATTCGGACCACGCACTTGGGGTTGGCAGTGAACTTCTCTACCCCAGCGCAGCGGAGCTTCCTCGGGGAGGGCAGAGGTGTAAGAGTGAAGGTCGTGTGGGCCGCAGTCTTCAAAGAACTAAACGCAGACTTTGCACGTGGCCCTGCAGTGCCTGGAAGCAGGGACACAGGCCCGTGAACGCCAGAGTCCACAGCAGCTCTCATCACCGTGAGGCGGGACAGGCCGAGTGTCCGCCCAGAGGCTAGCGCGGTCCATTCACACGAGGGGACACTCTTAGGTCCTGCTGGGTCGCTCCAGCTCACAGCGACCCCGTCCGTGCACAGCAGGGTGAAAGCCTGCCCAGTCCCCATTGACATCAGCTCACGCAGGGCCTCCTCTCTTCGCCGACCGTCTCTTTTTCCAAGCGTGAGGTCCTTCTCCAGAGACCAGCCCCTCCTGACAACATGCCCGAAGCACGAGAAACGACACCACTGCGCCTCAAAGAGCAATGAGGGCCAAGACATACGGCTGCCGAGATGGACCTCGAAGACTTGGCGGCGAGTGCAACACGCCAGTTCGGAGGGACAAACGCGGCCAGGGTGCGTGTAAGTGTCAGACGCAGGCAAACACACGGCCACAGGAGAGAGCGGCCCTGACCAGGTGGCCAGGCGTGGGGGCATCAGAGTTGACCAGGGCTGACCCTCTAGAGCGCTTTCAGAGACTACGGATCAGAGGCGGGAGGAGATTGCTCAATCCTTGCAAGGAGAAGTTAGTGGACTCGAAACGCACACCTTTGTGCTTTGGCAGTGCACCTCCTTACCACTAAGCCACCAGAGCTCCTTAGTTGAACTGATGTTAACAGGCACTATAAAGTCTCTGTGAGGGGGCTGGGAAGGTTCTGGAAACAACGACGATGGCTGTAGGACACGGTGACTTTGCCCACACCTCTGCAGTGGACACAGGGAAATGGTTGGAGGGACAGATTGGGGTTCCATCTGTTTGACTATAATCACGTTGTTTTGGAAATGGAGGCGCACCCCAGCCTGCCTCCCTCCAGGGGCTCCAGGGCTGCGGGGTCCAGGGAGTTGAGTGCAAAGTGCCCTGAGTGTGGAGGACGGGCAGATGCCATCACCTGGAGTCAGCCTCACCTGAAACCCGCCTGCCTTCCCTCCAAGACCAACACTGTGGCCAGGATGGGACGTGGATGCGGGGGGGGGGGGGCTTGCCTGGGGCTCAGGGTCTCCGAGGCACAGGGCCAAGCCACTTCCCAGCACGGCTGAGGACGACAGCTGGGGTGTCACCAAGGCCCTGCTTACCATCAGATATTAATATTTCCAACAAAGATATTTACAAAGCTCCCTGGGGCGCGCTGATGGAATATTGGTGATTGCGCTCGGCTAAAAAGAGGATATTGATCGGAGGAGGAGAGAGGTCACTTTAAAAAAAAAAAGAAAGAAAGAAAGAAAGAAAACCAACTCAAACCTATAAAACACTGAAATCCATAAACCTCAGGTTTCGGTGGGGCCGAGTGACATCCAAGCCGCACTGTGGTCCCTGCCTGGTCAATACGGCTCCATTAGGGCCCCGCCTGCCTGGCCGAGGCCATGCAGCAAGCCAGTCCTCCGCGCGCCGGCCGCTCCCACCCAGCGTCCATTAGCGTCATGTTGCCAGCTGATTGGGTTCAGCTATTGATCCCAGGGATGGGCCACTCACAAGGCCCCGGTCCAGCGAGGTCAGCAGGGGACACAGCAACAGCTTTGTCCAGCCCGAGGGCAGAGGCTAAGAGCTGGGTCCCAGGCTTGTCCTTCTGTGCTCGGACTGCTGGGAGTGGAGGTCTGAGCTGCAAGGAGGCATCACCTGGGCTCCGGCCGGTCCTGCAAGGTGGGCCCTGCGACGGGGTGGGCAGGTCCAGGGGCTCTGTGACAGGACAGCAGCGGTCTGATTGAATGTGGGCATGCCCAAACATCTCCGTCCTACTCTGTGGGCGAATAAGGCTCAGGGCTGAGGGCCCAGTCACAAATTCCAAGTCCCACAGAGAGAACCCTGGGATGCCCAGGCTAAGTGCTCACCTGCTGAGCAAAAGGTCGTGGGTTCAAGCCTGCCCCTCAGCTAATTCCTCACACACTCAGGCATCTGCTTCTACAAGGATTCCAGCCTCGGGCACCCTGTGGGAGCCCCCTCCCATGACGCCTGGGTGCCCAACGTGCCAGCAGGCGGGCTGAGCTTCCTGGTCTGCTCTCGGCTCTTGATCCCTGGTGGCGTGGCGGGAAAGTAGTGGAGGTAAATGGAAGTTCGGAGACTTGGATCCACCCAGGGCCTTGGCAAGAGAATCTGGATATTCACTTCCCATAAAGACCACAGCCAGGAACCCACAGACAGTCCCCGTCCGTCACTACACGGTCAACATGAGGCCTTAGTGACAGCAGCCACAGCACTGAAGGAGGGAGGCCTCACCCTGTCCCTGGAAGGGCCGCCCACCAGTCCCCCCAGGACCCTGAGAGGAAGCCTGTGTGAGGAAAGCCAGTGTGGCCGAGGTCCACGCCCAGGCATGTGTCCCCCGCAGCCAGGGGTCAGGCTCCCCACTTCACCTGTGCCCCGCTCTGCCACAGAGGACCACAGCGGCTCGGAGAGCACACTGTCCACGGTCCAGGAGAACCGGACGTCTCGCCTGGAGGACTGCTAGCATTTTCCACAGACGGGGGCTGGTGGAACCCTGACACTGTGGCCCTCGGTCACGTTCCAAACTGGGAAGTAAAGCCAGCCTTGGGGACACCAGGGAATCAGACGACAGACAGATCCACAAAACGGGCCACCACATCCAGGGGCAGGCACAGCTCGGAACCATCAAGCACACGGGAGAAATGGCATCACCAGACCCACAGCAAAGCCAGACAGCAGGATGGGGCAAAAAGGCCGAGGAGAAGCAGGAGACCCAGGGAGGGGGGCAGAAGAGTGCTGGGACAAGCCAAGGTCCAGAAACAAAATGAAAAGAAAGAAACAGACAAACGAGAAACAAAATGTGATGGATTGTGGAAGGCAAACTCACTGTTCTCATAAGACTCTGGCCAAACCACCAGGAACAACCCATAAAAAGAAAGCTGTCAGCTGGTAAAACTCACCTCCAAGCCCAGCCGGCTGAGTGCTGGGGGAAGGGGCAGGGGGCTTGCAGGGGCGGGGTCTTCAGGCTGGAGCAGGGCCAGGGCTGGTGGAAGGAGTTGGGTCATCATAGGGGAGAGGAGGGCGTCAGGAGGGGCTTCAAAACTTGTTGAACAGAACTCAGGGCCTGTTTCCTGCAGTTGACCCTGCGCTCCCATTTCAGAGCTGGTGAAACTGAGGCCTGCAGAGGCCCAGGCTGCGTGGACGGGGACTCACCTGCCTTGGCCTCTGATGGAGCCCTCCTGCCCTGTGTGTGTGTCTGGCTGCTGCCGGGTGCTCTCAGGCCTGACTCAAGGCAGCCCCGCGCCGACAGCCTCCTGCCTCGTCCACACCACCCTCGCCAGCCGTGCCACGTTTGAGCCAGCGTTGCACCCGCTGCGTCCTCCATCCACCGTCCTCTCACTGACCCTCCGCTGTGCCGACCATGCTGTCCTTCTCCAGGGACCGGCCCTTCCTCATGGGGACAAAGTACCACTTGTGGCATTTCTGTGACAGCAGCGCTGGGAGCTCTGAGATCCACCAACCGTGGGGAGGGGGTCCCTCAGTTCACAGGAATGAAAGGCGTGCTCCCCAGCACAGAGGTGGGTCTCTTCTCCTGCTCCCCAGCTCCTCAGGGACTGGGGTCAGCACGGTGGTGTGTCAGCTGCCGAGTCCTGGGCGCACTGCTGTGCGGCCCTGAGCCCCGCTCACCCAAGAATCACCCGATGGATCCAGAGGTCACCTGGCCCTGTCTGGTTGCAGAAGTGGTCATTGTTGAGCGCATGCATCTCAGGGTTCCTTCACATGGGCTCGGGGTGTCAGCTCCTGGAGGGACCATACAGGGGTCAGAGGCTCACAGGGGCACAGGGTGGGCAGCTGTACCTGGTCATCCCTCCCAGAGACGCAGGGCCCCAGCCCGCCAGCTACCTGGATGCCAGGCCCTGACTGGAAAGGGAGACCTGCAGAGGGGAGGCAGGCGCGTGCCTGAGCTGCTGACCAAGGCACTTCAGTTGTATTAACACTTTCCAGAAAAGGCCTCAGCTCAGAGTCCAACATCCCACAGGAGAGAAAAGTGGGTGCAGATCCAGCTGAGACCCCTGTGGGTGAACGAGCTCACATACTAACACACAGACACACTCACACACATGCAAATGCATGTACGCGCACACACTCACACACACTAACACACAGACACGCTCACATGCATGCAAATGCATGCGCGCACACATTCACACACTAACACACAGACACACATACATGCAAATGCATACACACATGCACTCACACACACTAACAGACACACATACATGCATATGCACTCACACACACTAACAGACACACATGCATGCATATGCACTCACACACATGCTAACACACTGTCACCACAAGTACACATGTGCTCACCCCTACATACAAATGCACGCGTGCACATGCACTTATACACACATTCACACATGCACACACGTTTACAGTCACCTGCTCATACACACACCCACTCACACCCACTTATACACATGCTCCCACTGCTATATGCTACGCGCTCACATACATGCAAATGCACACACACACTCACACACATGCTTATTCACACATTTACAGTCACCCACACATACACACACACCCACTCACACACATGCTCCCACACACAGTCACACTTGTACAAATGCACTAACACACGTGCATACTTACACACCAACACGCCCCCCACACACTCACATACATATGCACACTCTCACACATGTTCACATGCACACACTCCTGCACACTCACAGACACCAACACTCTCACATACACTCACACATGTCCAAATGCGCTCACGCACACGTGCACACACCCATATATGTGCTCACACACTCACTCACACATCATCACACTCACACACCTTCACATTCACACACCCACACACTCACACACGTGCACACACTTCAGATTGAGTACACGTGCAGCTCCTACCCCTGCGGTCACAGCCCCATTTGGGGAGAGTATCCCTGTGTGTTAACGAGGCAGCCTCCTGCGTGGTATGCCTTCAATCAGTCACTCTTTCGATAAAGGAATAGGGTGAGCACGGAGAGCAGATAACGTCACATGACGGTCACCAGGGTTCGTTACAGGGAGGAGGTGCCCCTCCTGTGACCCCACTTGTCGTTTAGGTTCACAGGAGGCCTGTCAGAGGAGGGAGGTCTGGTCCTATGTCCATCTGAGATGCGTCTCGTGGAAGGGGAGCAGCCATGGAGAGGCCTCACAGGAAGACCACGTGAGGACCATCTCCCAGCCCAGAAGGCCGGGCCCCCAGGTGCCAGGGGCCACGAGGGAGGCTCCTCCCCACTCTGGACTAATCCTGTCCCCAGAAAGGGATGTGGAAGACCTGCCCATGAACCTGTGGACATTGTCAGCGAACAGGGTCTCCTGTACAGGGCTGATGGTCAGGATACCAACACCACACAGGCAGGGTGGCCGGAGTCCCTCCCAAGAGGCATCTCACAAAGAGAATGAACTCCCTGCTGTCAAGTCAGCTCTCACTCAGGGCGACACCCCCCCATCCTCCATCCCCCGTCATTCACAGGCCATAAATATTTTCGAGAGGAGACTCCCTATCTTCCTCCCTGAAGCAGCTGGTGGATTCAAACTGATGACTTTATGATCAGCAGTTGACACAGTGGGTGCCATGCCAGCAGGTGGGCACCACGTCACCAGGTGGGCACCACGTCACCAGGACTCCTTTTGTAAAAGAGGGATGGGGCCAAAGACCTGCCCACCCAGTACCATCATGTACAGAGGCATCTAGAAGCTCTCGGGCCATCAGGAGCAGGGAGCCAATGAAGGCTGTCCCTAAGAATGGACAGAGACAATCTGTCCCATTGACCCCCTGGACTCAGACACATAGCCCCCCTCCCCAAGCTGCAGGACAACACAGACTTAGGGCGACCCGCTCTGTGGTCAGTGGCCTGCAGCCTGAACATGGAGTGAGGGACACAGAAGGTCTGACCCACAAGGTTCCTCGGTGGTGAGTGAGGCCTGAAGGTCCAGCCAGCCAGGCCATTGGTCAGTGCCAAGCCCTGTCCCACTCCTGTCCAGTTCCACGCTGACAGGCATAGAGCTCTGGGTTCTGGGCTCTGACCACCCAAAAGATGGGAGACAGCAGACCCTGCAAACGCTCTGATCACAATGAGATAGATGAGCAGAGAAGGGGGCCCACCAGGAGGGCAAGAGCAGAGGATGGGGTGCGGGGACAGGACACGTGTGGGTGTCCGATGAACCTGAGCTTTGCCAGCTTGGTCTGTGGGACAATAGTGCACTGTGCCAGGCACACAGTCTGGTTAAAGCGGTGCTCCCAGCAAGGCCATGCGCAGCTGCCCAAAGGAACGAACAGCCATGTGCAATTAGAGCCCCCAGGAAGGATCATTGTGGCTGAGAGCACAGTGGCTCAGGGGTAGAAGGCTTGTCTTCCACACAGGAGCCCTGGGTTCAATTCCCTGCAGGGGCACCTTGGAGACGGCCGCTTCAGTCCACAAGTGGAGGCCTGGGCGCTGCTAGGATGCTGGATAGGTGTCCCTGAAGCTCATTCCCGAGGCCCACCGCCTCCTCACCCCCTACTGCTGGACACTGAGGCCCCAGCCTCTGGGACCCCACCCCTGGCCTGTGGCACTGGCTCTGGGCTGACAGGACAAGTCGTCAACAGGAAAAAACCTCACCATCAGCAGGGCCTGAGGCCGGCCTCCGATTATCACCAAATGAGCGAGTCCGTTTAGAGAAGTCGTTTGTGCGCTGCTCCGGACAATGAGAGCTGTCAAAAGATTTACCGAGGCCGGCGGCGATGCGGCGGGAGGCCGGCCGGCCTCAGAGCCGACCAGCTCATGCAGAAAAGAAAGACTGCTGCGTGGACCATTTTGCTGCTGAAATCCGTGCCTTTTGACCCCAGATGGAGGGAGGACTCGCCCAAACACCTTTTTGCACGTGAGCCCTGCCTGTACGTGGTGCAAACTGCGGCTCTGAGGAGGCACCTTAGAGCTGCGAGGGTGGGGGACAGGCCTGCAGCAGCCCCGGTGGACTGTGTGTCCACGCCATCACCCCACGGCCTTTGCAGCACCTGGGGAAACTATCTGAACCTGGTGCTCAGCAGAACCCTGGAGGACTGAATGTGTCCTTCTCTCCCGATGAGAACTGTAGCCTGGGCTTATTCCCCTGGGCTGCCAGGCCAACAGGGGCTGAGGATGGCACAGGACCAAGCAGAACCAGCCCCCAACAACACACACAGCTCAGAGGTCAAGAAGCGCTGACACACGTCCACAGTTTCAGTACGTTTGTTCTTCCCGTTCCATCTACATCCTCTAGGACCCTGCCCTGAGGGACGGTTTGGATTCCATGATGGCATCCCTGCTTTAAGCTTCTTGTGCCAGAACCACTTTGGAGTCCTCACAGAAAGACTAGGAGTGTGAGTCAAGTCCAGTGACCAAGCAGAGCAGAGGACACACAGGCAGAAGACAAGACATGCTTCCCGGGCCTGACCACTGACCAGATGTGGACTATGTGTTGTTGTTGGGTGCTGAACCTGCCCAGTCCATTGCCGTCCTCAGCCCCTGCTGGCCTGCAGGCTGTTGCTGTCACACACGCATCTCCTTGTGTGGCTTCCTCTCCTGTACTGACCCTCTGATTGTCTGAGCATGATGTCCTTCTCCAGTCACCCGTCCTTGGTAACCTGCCCCCCCAAAGATGGAGTTTTATCATCCTTACTTCAAAGGAGCTCCTGGAAGTCCAAGGTGTATCCAACATCCTTCACCAACACTGTAATTAAAAGCCATCAGTCCATGTGACTCCATGTGGAGCGTCAGGTGAGCACACGCCTGGGTCACAGTGATGAGTCAGGGTGGTGAGAATGGTCCTGAGAACAGACACGTGCCGAGTGCTGCCTGAACACCGTGACCACCCAGCATCTTAGTAACCGTGGGGTGCTCCCTGACACTGGGCATGGCAGGAACTTCTTTCATCCCATGGTACAGATGGCGGACTCGAGATGCAGTAGCTTTAAAGGCCTTTGACAAATTCTTGGACATCCTCCCATCAAAAAATAGAGTCACAGACGCATCTCTCTCTCTAACACACACACACACACACACACACACACACACACACACACACACACACTCCTTAAACCCGGCTGACTGTCATAGAAGTGAAGTTGGCACGGAAAAGATCGTGTAATTCTTGGCAGCTCATCATAACCTTGAACATCTCCTGGAAAAGCATCGCTCCTTCTGGCTGCCATGTTGTGAGGAAGCCCAGCATGTGGACAGATCACACAGAAATGCTCTGGTGGACAGTTCTAGCCGGCTCAGTCCAGGCTCTAACATCATAAATAACAAAGCTTTACATAAATCCATCCAGCTCCTACGCTCCAGTCGCCTTCGATTTTCAGCAGCCTCAGACTGTATGGAGCAGGTGAACCACGTCCAGTAAACTCTTCCCTGGCAAGTTGTCATTTGCTGACCCTGAGTTTAGGGTTCTTTGTTATGCAACAATTAACCTGAGATTCAGAAGCTGAAATAGCACAACGCCACTTGGAAAATCCAAAGCTTTAGCTTTAATTCTGAGAAATGGTCAGAGATTGAAAGACTTCTGTAAGGGCTAAATACGCACAAAAAAAATTATCAAAGTATGATTGAAACTACAGGACCCCAAAAGAGGGGAACATTACGGGAATAAGAAGGAAAAGAGAACTTGACCTGGTACCGCCCTGATCTAGTTCAAGGCTGAGGGATGATGATCTTAACGATGGCAATGGCCCTCAGGGTGAACATGATGTTGATGGCAAGGAGGTAATCAGGGAGCTCTGGTGGCCTAGTGGCAAAAAGCGGTGCTGCAATCCTGAAGGCACGCGATTCTAGGCCACCAGTTCCTCTGTGGGAGAAGGCTGAGCAATCACCTCCTGGGTGATTACCGCCTCTGAAAACCCACTGGAGGGTCAGCTATGGGTCAGTTCTGACTTGATGGTACACAACAACAACAACGACAGTGGTGGTGAGGGTGATGATGGCATTGGTGGTGATGAAGACAATGAGATAATGATGGCCATGATGTGATATTGATGATGTTGGTGGTGATGGGATATTGGTAGCAATGATGGTGGGGCTTGTGATGATGGCAGTGGTGCTGAAGATGCTCGTGGGGCTGTGATAACGGTGGTGTGGGGGGTGGTAGCGGAGATGATGATGGTAGTAGTGGGGATGATGATCATGGAGACCATGACAGTGTTGATGGTGATGAAGATAATGATAGAATGGTGGTGGTGATGCAGGTGCTGTTGGCGATGGCACAGCGGGAGTGAGGAGGAGGAGGACAGCGATAATGAAGACATTAATGAGATGGTGGTGCTGGTCATGTGATAAAGACAATGTAGATGGTGATGAAAGTGGATGGAGATGGTAAAGATGATAACAGTGATCATATGTTGGCGATGGTGATGTTGTTATGATGGCGAGGAGGAGGATGCTGCTGGCAATAATGGAGATGATGGTGCTGGACATGATGGTGGTGGTGGTGCTGGAAATTATGTTGATGGTGTTGCAAATGAATGATAGTGATGATGATGTTGGTAGTGATGATTGTTATATTACAATGCTGGTGATGGTGGTGGTGATGGTGTTGCTGATGGGGCTGGAAATGATAACTGATGGTGATGGAGATGTGAGCGACAATGGTGTTGCTGATAGTGCTGGGAATGGCGTTGGTGTTGCTGATGGTACAGGAAATGATGATGAGTGATGGTGATGGTGGTAATGATGATTGTGATATGTCAATGCTGGTGATGATGATGATGGTGGTGGTGATGGTGCTGGAAATGATGAGGAGTGATGGTGATGGTGATGATGGTGGTGATAGTGATGATGTGGTAGTGGTGGTGATGATTCTGATATGTCAATGTTGGTGATGATGATGGTGATGGTGATGATGATGATGGTGGTGGTGATGATGGTGATGGTGGTGGTGGTGATGGTAGTGATGATGATGGTGGTGGTGATGATGGTGGTGGTGGTGATGATGGTGGT
>NW_006399879.1:6953115-6959504 GCF_000299155.1 Elephantulus edwardii | reverse complement strand
GTGGTGGTGATGATGATGGTGGTGGTGGTGGTGGTGATGATGATGGTGGTGGTGGTGATGATGGTGATGGTGGTGGTGGTGGTGATTCTGATATGTCACTGCTGGTGATGATGATGGTGGAAATTGTTACAATGGTGGTGATAGTGATGACCATGTCACTGACGGTCGTGACAGTGGTCCCGGGGACAATAGTGCGACTGATGGCAATGGTGACAGGATGGTGCCGGTAGTGATGTGTAGCAGTGCTGTGGGCGTCAGTGCTGGTGTGCTGGTGATGATGGTGGCAGCAATGTAATCGGTTATGATGGTCAAGACAAGTGGTGATGATGATGACAAAGTGGGAAGTACTTGTCAGTGGCATGTGTGGTCTGACTCAGAATTCCTGTGTAAGCCACCAGCATTAGTGTGTCCATCAAGCTATTTCCTCCCAGGCCCACCGTGTGTACAAATGACCTCTTCACATAGACACAGCACACAGATCCCAAGGGCCCACAGCAGAGTCACTGGGCAGAAGATGCCTGTCTCATGATGACCACGGCTGGAAGATGACTTCATGATGAGAAGACCAACTACACACACGACGCCGAGGCAGCCTGGGCTCCCCCACACTCGTGTTCCTGGCAGACCGACGTTCTCACTGCAGGACTCCATGGCTGCCCAAGTCTGTGGTTACGATGCCTCCCTCATCCTGGTCCCCACATCCAGGCAGCAATCTGTTCTCTGTCCCTGCAAACCCCCTAGGGGCAGCACCTGACCTGCCACTGACTGTAATCAGATAAGAGGCAAACAAGGGTCTAGGGAGGAGAGACAAGACACATCTTAATTAGCAGCTCTTCCGGAGAGGAGGGCTGGCAGACGTCTCCTAACCTGCTGGATGGGTCTGGATTGGAAGCAGCATTTCTCTGTGGCTGTCAGCATGCAGGGGCACGCCCAGGAGTTCTGTGCCAGGACACGGGGTGTTGGCCTTCCGTGGCTGTCGTGTCACTGGGGTAAGTCCAGGGTTCCATGCTCATGGCGCCAGCATGGCTACCATGGCCTCCTTGGAACTGGGTTTAGTTAGATCCGTCTGCAGTGGATGAAGGGCCAAGTTTTCAGCCCAGTGGCCAGGGCCACCAAGGAGACAGTCTTCTACAGGGACCAGAGCATTCTTGAGCCTCAGGGGCTTCCTGAATCACACTGGCCTTGTCCATCTATCCTCAGTGGTGACGCTGACCCAGCCAGGAGACCAATGTTCTTACTCTTTGTTGGATCACCTCCAAATTACAATGACTCACATTTAGCAGAACAAAGTGCTACCCAGACCCACACTGTCCTCATGTCCATCTCTGTGCTGTGGTCACTGTGTGTGTCCATTCACGTAGGCGTCCTCTGCCTTCACTGGCCGTCCTCCAAGAGTTCCAACACAATGGCCCTGATTCCTTCTGATGGCACACCCAAAGCCTTGGACAACATCCTGTTGTGACCCATCTAGTTCTCTCCGGTGATTTTTAATAGACAAACAAGACTTTCTCCTGATCTGTAGCTCCCTGGAAGCCCTGCTGAAACGTGTCCACCACGTGGGTGACTCTGCTGCTGTGTGACATTCCAACGGTGTAGCTTCCAGCCCCACAACCACACACTGGCCACTGCACCATGGACAGCTGCCACTGGTCAGGTCTAGCTCGGGTGTCACTGCAGAACTGGGCTTCCCAGGCTTCCGGTGGCTGGTTCTTGGAAGGAGGCCACCACATCTTTGCTCTGAGGCACCTGATGGAATCCAGTCTCCATTGTTTGGGTAGCAGCCAGGCACCACTTCCGTTATTGAGAAATGGTATTGAAAGCCATGGAGTTCCTTTAATCCTGATTCTGATCTGCCATTCTCGGGCTTTGGAGTCCTTGTGTCAGCACTGCCTGGTATGAAGACAGGTCCACGTGAGGACAGGTCCACCTCGGACAAGGATCAGGAGGTGTAATGAAGACAGGTCCACGTGAGGACAGGTCCATCTCAGACAGGGACCAGAAGGTCTAATGAGGACAGGTCTACCTCAGACAGGGACAAGGAGGTCTAATGATGACAGGTCCACCTCACATGGGGACAGGAGGTGTAATGAGGACGGCCCACCTCAGATGGGGACAGTAGGCCCTGTGAGCTGTTCTCCCCACGCTCCAGTGGCGACCACTCTTACCCGTCTCACATGCTTGTCTGCACGGGTTCTGAGTACTGTTGTGTTAACACAATGATAAAAGAAGACTATTGGTGTCAAAGGCTTCATTTCACTTAGATGCACTTCAACGACTATGAAAGTGAGAGTCAAGAAACCCAACGTATTTCACAGGGCAAACCTGCAGTCAGGGCCCCTTTAAAGTGTCAACAAGCTAGAACGTCTCCTTGAGAAACAAGGTGTACCTGGCCCAAACCCTGCTATTCTGTACACATGTCAAAGCTGGGTGGTAAGTAAAGGGGAGCAAAGAACTGGTGCCTTTGAGCTGTGATGTCGGCAGAGAATGGTGAGGAGGCCGTGGGCTGCCATGAGGACACACACAGCTGTTCTGGAAGGAGGCAGCCACAGGGCTGCTGAGGAGTGAGGATGGGGAGATTTCGGGGACGTAGTCAGGCGGGACTGGCCGTCATGCATGGGAAAGTGTCCTGAGAAGGACACCGTGCTTGGCAGA
The DNA here is from genome assembly GCF_000299155.1 of Elephantulus edwardii. NCBI lineage: Eukaryota > Metazoa > Chordata > Mammalia > Macroscelidea > Macroscelididae > Elephantulus > Elephantulus edwardii. The sequence goes on along the minus strand of NW_006399879.1, from coordinate 6,956,852 downwards.
GTGGCTGTTGTTCTTGTTAGGTGTGTCACGTTGAGCACAACTCAGAGACCCTGTTAATAACAGACCTGTCGTGTCCTGTGCCGTCCTCACAATCTCTGACACACTAGAGCCCTTCATCACGGTCACCTGGCCGAGGGTCTTCCTCTCAGCCCCTCCTCCTTCCCAGCAGACAGTGGGGAGTCCGTGAGGGAGAAGGGGGGTGCAGCTAGACACGCCGGGACAGTGGCCCCAACAATGGGCCCAGCTCTCAGAACGGAGCAGCCCGGGAGACTCTGTGTGAGTGGGGCTGCCGGCAGCCAGAACCATCACAGCCGCACCGTTGACGTGGGCACCATTGACTGTTACCACGTCGGGGAAATCTCCGACGGGAAAAGCCTCAGGCTGGGTATTGAGAGCGCTGAGAGCACGTGGAGAGGAGGGCCTGCGGATATCTCCTGAAGCTCGGCCGCTGCAGGCCCTGGAGGCGGTTCCACACTGCACATGAGGGCGCCATCCGTCAACTGAGTCGATCCAACAGCATATGGTTCTCTGATTCTGGATCTGGTTCTCTTGGTGTATCCAGAGGTCAAACATGGTGCTGGGGACTGAGATTCCTGGACAGTGGGAGTGGGAAGGGCACAGAGGCCTCAGGGCCACATCTCTGAAGGGTTCCGGGACGCCGGCAGGTGGTACCTGGGAGCCAGGCTCAGCTCTGTGTCGGGCGGTGACCAGACAGAGCTTACAAGGGAGCGATGAGCCAGGTGATGGAGATGGGGCCCGGCCTGACCTCAGGGACACAGGGAAGAAGCCTCTCCTGGGGCTGCGGATGGTTGGAGATGAGGCTGCCCCTCTGACCCCAGGGCAGGTCTCTGCAGGGCTGGCCTCACCCCAGCTGGCCATCTGTACACCCGCCTCAGCAGCCTGGCTGCTCCCAGGGGCTCGAGAGGACCCCTCAGGAGGGTCAGGTCATGCCCCGGCCCCGTCCAGATGGGCATAGACTCTGTCCGAAGCAGCCAGGACAATGGTCCCTGTTGTTGGTGGCTGCCCTCGGCCACACTCTCCAGAGACTAATGACCCTGAACGGAGCCAGGAAGAGGCCACTAGGGGCCACGAGGTGCGCATTCACTAATGATGAGTAGAGAAGGCCGTTGACCTTGATCAGCAGACAGGCCATCCACTCGGAGAGGACTTCCAAGGACAGGGGGAGACTGGGGTGACTTTGTCCTCTGCTGGGAGCACCCTGCCCCTGACACACGGGGACAGTCTCTCAGGGTTCTGGGGGGGGCGAAACAAGGACAGGGCCAGGACACAAAGATGTATTCAAGCGTTTTCCCTCCCAGAGAGGCCCTCTGCATTGGCTGACCACACAGGGCCATTGAGATGGCAGGACAGTCCCAGGGGCCCTGAGCCAGCCTGGAAACCAGGAGGGGCTTCCTGGAGGAGGTGACACAGTTCTGTATGTAGAAGGATCCTGGTCAGTGGCTGAAATCACAAGACAAGGAATCGGGGTCCAGGGACCATCACAGGTGGTGCTTAACTGGCAGCGGGTATGAAATGACACGTTTTGTAAGGATGCTGGAGAAAACTGTGTGGCCCCTGGGATGGAGAGGTGAGGTGGGGAGGTGACAGGATGACAGGGACAGGCCAGGTGTGCTAGAAATACTTCCTCAAGGGAGAGTGAAGGTCAGTTCAGGGGACAGACAGAGCTTCAAGGAGATAGGGCAGTGTCCTGGGTTTGCTGGATCCCAGAGGACCACTGAGGAAGTGGGGTGGACAGTCCAGACGGAGTGGTGAGGACAGGTCTCTGGGTTTCGGAGGGTCTGGTTGTGCAGTGATTAAGTGTTCAGCTGTTACCCAAAGCTCAACAGTACAAAGTTCCAGGACTTTGAAATTCTCTTAGTAACTGCTGTCAGGAATAGGACCTCTGTGTGCATCAGACAGCATCCAGACCTGTTGGCCAGGTATTTTAACCCAGTCAGAAGCACAAAGGTACCCTGGAATTGCTGCTGGTGTCACTGAGTTGGGTACAACGCCAGTGATCTCTGGCCATCTCTGATGCTCAGGCCCATTGCCCAGTCACTGTCAAGGGTCTTCCTCTCTTTGACCAAACATCCAACTTCTCAAGCACAATGTCCTCTTCAAGGATAATCTCTCCTAGCAACGACACAGTGACTGCCTCCTTGGGTTCAGGGTGTCAGAAGTGTGAAGACGGCACAGGATAGGACACGCTTCACATCTGTTGTTCACGGGGTCACTCTAATAGCACTCGACTCGACAGCACCTGACAACAACAAACAGCTACGTACTCAAAGGATGTGAGATGAAACTTCTCTGCCGTTGCCTCCAAGGAGCACTCTGGCTGCACCTTCTCTAAGACATGTCCGTTTGCTCTTTTGGCCATCCATGGGCTCTTCAGCACTCTTCTCCAGCGTCACAGCTCAAAAATATCATTTTTTTTCATCTGTCATCTTTATATATTGCCCAGTTCACAGTAGCATAACAAGCAATTGGAAAGACCACGGCCTGAACCAGATGTGCCTTAGTCCTTAAGGGGACGTCATTGCTCCTCAACAATTTAGAGAGGTCCCTGACTGCAAACTTTCCCAGTTTGTCTCCTGATCTCCTGACGGCTGGGACCAAGTATATTGATTGTGGATCTAAGTAAGATGAAGCCATTGACAGTCTCAACCCTTTGAGACCGTCATATTTGACTTTTAACCTAAGAGTCAGTGGTTCAGGGCTGTCAGTCACTGCTCGGGGAATGATGTAGCAGCCTGCTCTATGGAGATTCACAGCCTTGAGGACGTAGTGGGCAAAGCTGGTCCTGTCAGAGGGTTGCTGTGACTTAGGATCCACTATTACACCAGCTGCCCTTTGGGAGGATGAGCCAAGGGGCATTGATAGTCCTACGGCATGGTTTGGCCTCACCCACAGGGTTGCCGTGCCAGGATCCATTCAATGGTGTACTGGATACCCTCAGTGGAGCCATCACACTGAGGCAAGCCCCTAGTGACCATCGGTGCAGGAGGAAGCTCTGCCTGACCCTGACCTTCTCACCATAGAACTGGCTTCATGCATTGAGCACGTGCCCAGCCAATGCCAAGCTCAACCACAGGTGCCTCACCGTGGCAGTCCGTCTCCATCTGCTCGAGGGTCTCTCTCTCTTTCATGGACCTTTTCTTTTACCAAACGGGATGTTTTTCTCCAAGGACTGGTCCCTCTGGACGGCATGGCCACAATATGTATGAGGAAGTGTCATCATCCTTGCTGCTGAGAAGCATTCTGGCTGCACCCTTTCCACACAGGGGTGTCAGTTCTTCCGCCAGACCGTGGGATGGCCAGTCTTCTCATCAGCATCACAGCTCAAAGGCAGCGTTTACTGGTCTTCCTTACCCATGGTCTGTAGTGTGCCATCAGGTTGGAGCCTACTCACAGCTGACCCTCCAGTGGGGTTTCAGGGGCAGTAAGTGACATGGGAGGAGACTGCCCATCCTTCTCCCATGGAGCCAGTGGTAGCTTCAAACCACCTGCCTTTGGAGTGGCAGTAAAACTCATCACCACTAGGCCACCAGAGACCCCTTATTCATTGTCTAGTAATTAAAAATGCAAAGGCTTGGGTCCAGGGTACCTCAGTCCTCAAAATGATATTTTTTGCTTTTTCACACTTCCAAATATTTTTATTACCTAAGAGTTGCTGTAATCAAGGATGCTTTGGGCAGAATATTAAATGATCCAGGAAGTATTAAAAGAAGATGGAA
>NW_006399879.1:6949902-6951532 GCF_000299155.1 Elephantulus edwardii | reverse complement strand
AACAACAACAACAACAACAAAGAGGAAAAAAATAACAGAAAAGGATCATTTGCTGGCTCTTGCTAAGGAGTCATTTGATAAGGAGTCCTGGTGGTGACGTGCATTGCAAAGAGGAGCACAAAGTCACGAGGGGACATCAGCTGAAGGTCCTAATGGGGGATGGCTGGACCCCAGGCTCCACTCGCCAGACGGATGGATAGTTCCTCCCACTCCCAACCTCTCTCACTGAAATCGCGGTCGGAGGTCCAGGGAAGAGAGCCAGAAAAATGTAGACAAGTTCAAAATCATAAGGAGCTCAGACTTGAGGTCATAATGGTGGGACCTCTGGAATTGCAGCCCTGAGACATCATTTAAACCTGGAGCATCCCAGACAGCTCACCAAACAACAGAAAGGCTTGTTAAATGAACAGCAAAGTCCGCAAGGACCATGGTCCTCAGAACAACCAGCAGTGGAGACCAAAAGGGTCGTGATTTCCCAAAGGCAAAGATCAGAAGACGCAAAACAGATGGGGCATGAGATGAGGGACCCAGGGCAGAGGTTGGATTCATGTCATTACGTTGAGGGAATTGTAGCCAATGTCACGAAGCAAAATGCAGGTGAGGTGTCCAATGGGCAATGATTGCTCTGAAAACTTTCACCCAAACGGTGCTGAATATGTGTAAGAACTGGAGCGCTCACCTGGATGACCTTGACATTTTAAGCAGTCTCCTACTGACATCACAACGAAGACGAGGGTGCTCTTATCATCACAAAGGTTCAGCTTTGTCCTGATCATCTAAGACAACGCGATAAGACAAGGAAAAATATAAACGTTGGAAAGTGCTATGATTGTCCACACAGAAAATGTAAGCACTATAGACAACAAGCCCAGGCACAGTGGCCCTGAGTCGGTTCTATAACCCCCTGAAGGGCAGAGTAGAATGGTCCTGGGGCAGGTGGGGAGTCCAAGGCTGTAAGACCTCATGGGAGGACACTGTCTCGTCATTCCCCAATGACATGTCTGGTAACTCTAACCACTGATCTGTTGGTCATTAGCCCAATGCTTACCCCACTGTGCTACCAGGGCTCCTGCTACCTATGGACAGGCTAGTATAATTGATAGAAATAATGAAACATTATGCAAATGAGAGTACCTGGCAGAAGTCTGATAATAGTGACTTCCCCAAAGTGCTAAAGAGCAAAATGTCAGTCTAGAGACTAAGGTGCGCCTGATCCAGGCCATGGTCTTCGCAATTACTTACTATGCAGCAGAGAGCTGGACAATGACTAGAAATGATAGAAGAATTGACACCTCTGAATTGTGGTGCTGGAGAAGATTATTGAGCCTACCAAGGACCACCAAGAAAATAGGTCTGTCTTAGAGAAGGTTAAATCAAGTTTCTCCTTGAAGTCAAGAACTTTGAAGCTCTATCTCACATAATTTGGGCAAGTGGCCAGGAGAGACCAGACCTTGGATAAAGACATCATGCTTGGAAGGGTGGAGGAACAGCACAGGAGAGGAAGACTTTGGATGAGATGGACTGACATGGTAACTAGGGAAGTGGGATAAGGTGTGTCAGAGTCAGTGAAACTGGCTCAGGTTAGGACAGGGTTCAGAACTATTGTACATAGGGTCACTATGAGTTGTGG
>NW_006399879.1:6948190-6949217 GCF_000299155.1 Elephantulus edwardii | reverse complement strand
TCCACAATCAACACTCTTTGTACTAGCAGCCAGGAAATCCAGAGACGAATTGCATTGGGAAAGTCTGCTGAAAGGGACATCTCCAGAATACTGAAGAGCAACAGTGTTAATCTGGAGGTGCACCTGATCCAGGACATGGTCTTCACAATTACTTGCTGTGCATCAGAGAGCTGGAGACTGACTAAGGATGATAGAAGAATTGATGCCTTTGAGTTGTGGTGCTGGAGAAGTGTACTGAGTATACACCATTGACTGCCAGGAGAACAAGTAGGTTTGTCCTAGAGAGAGTAAAACCAGGCGGCTCCTTGGAGGAAAGGATTCTGAGGCTTCATTTTACACATTTTGGTCATGTTGCAAGGAAGGACCAGTCCTAGGAGAGCGGCATCATGTTTCGAAGGGTGAAAGAGCGCAAGAGAGGAAGATCCTGGATAAGATGGATTGATTCAGTGCCTGGGGTAATGAGGTGTGTCAGAGACAATAAGGTTGGCACAGGATAGAGCAGGTTTCAGGGTTACTATACACTAGGTTCACTGTGAATTGTAATCAGCTTGACAGCACATAACAACAATAACAGTACCAAGAGTGTTGATTGTGGAGCCAAGCAAACTAAAGCTGTTAACAATCTCAATCTCTTCACCATCTATCATGATGCTGCCGATCGGTCCAGTGGTGAGAATCTTTGGGTTTTTTTTATGTTGAACTTCAATCCATATTGAAGGCTGCATTCCTTGATCATCTGCAGCAAGTGTTCCAGGTCCTCCTCAGTTTCTGCAACAGAGTTGTGTCATCTGCATAACACAGGTTGTTGCTGAGTCTTCCTCCAATCCTGATGCCACATTTCTCCTCATAGAGCCCAACCTCCTGGATAATCTGTTCCGCCTATAGTTTGAGAAGGTATGGAGATAGGACACATCCCTGGCATACACCCTTCCAATTTTTTTTTTAAATTTTATTAGTTTTAATGAACATTTACAGGGATTTTGGGTTTTCATTCTTTCATTGCTGCACCATTCTCTCTACCCTCCTC
>NW_006399879.1:6944557-6946380 GCF_000299155.1 Elephantulus edwardii | reverse complement strand
TGGGGAAACGACAGCCTTTTTAACAAATGGTGTTGGCAAAATTGGAAAAATATCTGCAAAAGACTCAAGCAAGACCCACACGTCACTCCATACACAAAAACCAACACCTTTCCAATTTTGAACCATGCAGTATCTCCTTGCTCTGTTGACTGCCTCCTGGTCCAAATGTAGGTTTTCCATTAGCACAATCAAAGTTCTGGGATTCCCATTATTCTCAGAGTCAGTCACAGATTGTTGTGATCCACAGTCAAATGCCTTTGCATAGTCCATGAAACACAGATAGACATTCCTCTGGTACTCCCTGCTTTCAGCTAAGATCCATCTAACATTAGTATCATGGCCTCTTCTAAACCTCTTCTGCACTTCTGGCAGTTCTCTGGTGATATGCTGTTCTAGTCATTTTTGGATAATTTTCAGCAGAATCTTGCTTGAATGTAATATTAATGATATTGTTTAATAACTTCTGCACCCTGTTGGACCACCTCTCTTTGGAATGGGAACAAATATAGATCTCTTCCAGTCAGTTGGCCAGGTGGGTGTCCTCCAGATTTCTTGGCACATCTTGGTGAGCACATTGAGGGCAGCATCTGTTTGTTGAAATATGTCAATTGGTATGCCATCAACTCCTGGAGCCTTGTTTTTTGACAATTCTTTCAGAACAGCTTGAACGTCTTCCTTCATCACCACAGGCTCTTGCTCATACGTTGTTTCATGAAATTCTTCTGTGTCAGCCAATTCTTTTTGGTTCAGTGACTCTGTATACTCCTTCCACCTTCTTTTAGTGCTTCATGAATCATTTAGTATTCTGTCCAAAGCATCCGTAAGTATTGCAGCTTGAGGCTTGAATTTGGTCTTCAGTGTCTTCAGCTTAAGAAATGCCTGGTGAGTTCATCCCTTTTGATTTTCTGACTCCAGCTCTTTACACATTTCATTATACTTTGTTTTGTCGTCCTGCTCTGCCCTTTGAAATCTTCTGTTTGGTTTCTTAATTTCTTGATTTCTCCCCTGTGCTTCGCCTTCTCAGTGCTCTAATACAATATTCAGACTCTCATCTGTAATCCTTCTTGGTCTTTTCTTCCTCCTCTGTCTTTGTGATGACCTTTTTCATTCTTCATGGATGATATTCTTGATATCCTCCCACAGCTCAACTGATCTTCTCTCATTGGTGTTCAAGGCCTCAAACCTGTTCCTGAGATGGTTTTGAAATCTGAGTAAGATAGACTCAACGTCAAATTTTGGTTCTGAGAATTTTATTTCATTTTTTGTAACTTCAACTTGAACTTGCATATGAGTAGTTGGTTGTCTGTTCCACAGTCAGCACCTGGCATAGTTTTCACAGCTTATATTAAGCTCCTCCAGCTATTCTTTAGACAGATGTAATCTATTTGCTTCCCATTCAGACCATCAGGTGAAATCCATGTGTATAGCCTGTGTTCCTGTTTCTTAGAAAAAATATTTACAATGAATAAATTGTTGATTGAACAGAATTCTGGCCTTCTATCTCCAACTTCATTTCTGTAACCAGGTCCATGTTTTCGAACTACTGATCCTTCTCTGTTCCCAACTTTTGCGTTCCAGTCACTTACTATTATCAATGCATTTTGATTGCATGTTCAATTGATATCTAACTGCAAAAATTGGTAGAAATCTTCTATTTCCTCAGTTTTGGCTCTAGTTGTTGGTGTATATATTTAAATGATAGTGGTATTCACTGGACTTCCTTGTATACAAATGTATTACAATTCCTGCACACCCTTAATAATTTATAACAAAATGGATAAACTATCTTAATCATGAAAAATAACCAAAATTACCTCGAGTTG
>NW_006399879.1:6939204-6943342 GCF_000299155.1 Elephantulus edwardii | reverse complement strand
CAACAACAACCCTTTTTAGAACTGTGCAAAATTGTTAATTAAGGAGTTATTAAACATACAATTGCTTGTGGATATGAAGACTCATAAAGATGCCCGTTATCCCTCATTGCTGCTGTTGTTAGGTGCTGACCAGTCGACTACCATTCATTGTGACTTTACGAAGAGTAGATCTGAGCTTTGTTGCATCTTGATATGTAGCCCTGGACGTGCCCACCAGTCTATGCCAGAAAATTTGGAGGAAAGATGTCTGGTCAAGGGATTGGAAAAAATTCATATTTGTTCCAATTCCCAAGGAAGATGACCCAATAAAATGTGGAAACTATCAAATAATATCATTAATATCACATGCAAGCAAAATACTTCTGAAGATAATTTTAAAATGGTTAAGATAGTACATAGTTAGGGGACTGCCAGAAGTTCAGGCTGGGTTTAGAAGCGGCTGTGGCATTAGGACTATCATTGCTGACGTCAGATGGGCCTCGGGTGAAAGCAGAGAATACCAAAAGAATGTCTACTTGTATTTTATTGCCTATGGAAAAACATTCGACTGTGTGGATCACAATAGTTATGGTTAACATTGAGAAGAAGGGGAATATCCGAACATTTACGTACACTCTCTTGTTGTTGTTGTGTACCATAGAATCAGATCCGACTGGCACAGGAGGAGATTGACCCTCCTTCTCCAGCAGAGCATCTGGTGAATTTGAACTATGTGTCTTTGAGATTGCAGCCCAGCTTCTTGCCAGAAGGCCACCAGAGCTCCATTTACTTATAGTCTTACAAAACCTATACCTAGACCAAGAAGCTGTGTGAGAAGAGAGCAAAGGAACATTGCATACATCAAAATCAAGAAAGGATTTAAGGATGTATCCTTTCTTCATACCTATTCAATCTGTATGCTGAGCAAATAATTAGAGAAGTTCAATCCATGAAGAGGAATGTGGTATCAGAAGCAAAAGGAGACTCATTAACAGCCTGTGTCATGCAGATGATACAGTCTTCTTGCTGAAAATGAGGAGGACTTGAAGCACTTGCTGCAGAAGATCAAAGAATACAGCCTTCAGTACAAATTGCATCTCAACATAAAGAATACAAATGTCTTCATCACCAGGCTGATAAGAAGCATCACTATGGAGAAATGATTGAAACTGTCAATGATCTTGTCCTACTGAGATCCACACTTAACATCCTTGGAATCAGCAGTCAAAAAAAAAATCAAAAGACATGTTACACTAGAAAAGTAAGCTATCAGGAACCTCTCCAAAGTACTAAGGAGAAATGATGTAATCTTAAGGACTATGGTGTGCCTGAGTTGAGCCATGGTCATTTCAATAATCTGCTGTGCATCTGAGAGCTGGACAATGAGTAGTGTTTACAGAAGAAGAAATCTATGCCTTGGAGTTATGATGTTGGAGAAGAGTACTAAATAACCCACAGACTGCCAAAAGAACAAACAAATATGTCTCAGAGAATGTGTAGCCAGAGTGGTCCTTTGAGGCAAGCAGGACGATCTTGTCTTACATACTCTGGGAATATTGTTAGAAGGGACTATCCCTTGGAAAGGGACATCATGCTTAGAAATGTGGCTGCAGCAATGTGTGTGTGTGTGTGTGTGTGTGTGTGTGTGAGAGAGAGAGAGAGAGAGAGATGATGAGGATGGCACAGGACAGGACAGGATTCAGATTTGTTGTTCCCAGAGTCGCTGTGAGTCACACGCAACCTGACAGTACCTAACAGCAATAACAACCTCCCAGTCCCCCTCATGATCAAGCCCATTGTCTCGGTCACTGCCAGTCCACCTGCTGAGAGTCTTCCTCTCTTTCTCTGACCCTTTCCCAACAAGATGTTCTTTCAAAGGACTTGTCCTTCCTCACAGCATGTCCCTGTAAGTAAAGATCCTTACAGATTTCCTCCCATGACTCTTGGCAAGCTAGTATACACGTATTTACACCTATATACTTTTAGGACCAGAATAACTTTCACATTTTGAGAAATTAAAAAAACACAAAGACCAACATTAAAATTTTAGAACTGGGGAGTGTGTGTGGGCGGGACACATTCGCTGCCATCGAGTAGATGGGTCCCAGCTCATAGTGAGCCCCGGCCCGTGACAGAACTGGATGGGTCCCAGCTCATAGCGAGCCCCGGCCCGTGACAGAACTGCTAGGTAGTGCTCCCAGGCTTGTGGAAGAGGATGGTCACAACTCCTCCTGCAAGGCAGCTGAAGGGTCAAAAAACAATGACCTTTCCCTTCTCAACCAAGGTTTTAAGCACTGTGCCACCAGGACTCCTGAGAGCAGGGCAGACTCAGGCAAGGAGAACTGATGAGAAGTCCGAGAAATAGAGGCATCTGAGCGTGGAGACCTCACTGTGGACAGCGGTGGGAAATCAGCCGGAGGACAATTTGTAGGCACTGTGATGGTTTTTTCATAGAAAAGAAAAGAACTTTAACCCCTAACTTACCCTGCACACAGGAGTCAATTCCAGGAGGACCAAGGGCACGACCATGAGAAGAACTCTAAAACGTCTCCTTGGTCTAGAATCAGAGACCCCAGAGCAGAAGAGAATCTTAAAACCTAGAGCAAAACTGTAAAGGGAAAGACTGATAGTGCAGAGGCTTTCACGTCAGTGCTGCCTCTTGAGGCCTCAGCCTGCAACTTCCGCCCCCTCCCCTCCACCTTGTCCTATGGCCCACAGCAGGTAACAGGTCACCAGACAAAGGGTTGAGCAAACAGTTGTTTTCTGACAGACAGAGAAACAGAAGCCATTTGAGGAGTTCATCCCAGGAGTTCATACCTTGTCCCACTCTCCCGCCCACCCCCACCCCCCACCCTGGGTGCACACACACTTGAGTGCTCACCTGGAGAGAGCTGGGACTGGAAAAGGCAGCTAGAACCTAGAGTAGGGGGTGGAAGGTGTCAGGGGACAGGGTGGACCCCTGAGCTCTCCTCATTCATGGTCAAAAGGAAGCATCAGTCCGACCAGGCTAACCAGGAACATGATGAAAGTTCTGACCAACAGGGGGAAGAAATGCAGGATAAACCCCAAATTTCTGAAAAAGATCAGACTTACTGGTCCCACAGAGACATGAGGGATCTCAAGACTCCGCGTCTTAGATATCCTTTAACTGGGACAGAAGTACGCCCAGCAGTCTCTCTGCAGCCACGAAATAGATTGACTCATAAAACTAACATCAACACCAGCAGAGGAGGGTGGATAGGGGTCGAAGACAACGCTATGCGTTCAGCAGCAATGACGACCACTCATAGGGATCCTGCACCTTAGACAGTCAAGCACCTGCACCAACAGCAGCACGCCCACCAACCCACAGAGGAGAAGGTGAGGACAGGCAGGGAAGCTCAGCACATGGAAACCAGACAAGCAGGATGAAAGCACTGAGCAAGCTGCTGGTGGTGGTGCTTTTGGTGATGGTGGTGGTGGTGGTGATGGTGGTGGTGGTGCTGCTGCTGCTGCTGCTGCAGCTGCAGTTGCTGTTGGTGGTTGTTAGGTGCCATCAAGTGTGACGCAGAGCAACGTTATGAACAACAGATCTGAACCCTGCTCTGTCCTATGTCGTTCTCACTGTCTGACACACCGGAACCCATTGCTGCAGTCACAGTGTCAATCCACCTGGTAGAAGGCCTTCTCTCCTTCGCTTCACCTTCATCTTTCCAAATATGATGTCCCTTCCAAGGAATTATCTCTCCTAGCCACACCCCAAGCGTATGCAAGCTGAAGCTTCACCATCTTGAGCCCCAAGGAGCACTGTGACTGCACCTTCTCCAAGACGTATGTTTGTTCTTTTGGCCGTCCATGGGGTATTCAGTGCTCTTCACCAACACCGCAGTGTAAAGGCATCAGTTGTTTTTTCCTGGCATCCTTAGTCATTGTCTATCTCTCAGATCCAAAACCATATCTGAACCAGGTATACCATAACCCTCAAACTAACATCGTTGCTCCTCAGTGATTCAGGGAGGTCCCTGACTGCAGGCTGTGTGGTTCTATAAGTTTCCTGATCCCCTGACCGTTGGTACCCAGTGCATTATTGATTGTGGATCCAAGATGAAGTTGTTGACAGTCTCAGTCTTTTCTCTACCTATCATAATGTCACCTCTAGGCCCAGTGGTAAAAATGTTTT
>NW_006399879.1:6936725-6938484 GCF_000299155.1 Elephantulus edwardii | reverse complement strand
ATGCTGAACACTGTGACGCTGATGTGTCAAAAGTGATAATGGTTACCCCTGGTGGACAGTGTTTGGTGGAGCTCCCCGATTAAAACAAGCTTGGAAGCAGGAGTGACATCCACTTCTGAAATAGCTTGTCTCTGGAAACTGCATGAACTTGGAGAAATTATGAAAGTTATACAAGTGTTCAGGTCTTTCGTTCATAAGGTTACTATGAGTCGTCTACAACTCGATGGCACGTAACAAGATGGTCTGTTCAGGCGCATCTTAGTCTCCAGACTGACATCATTGCTCTTCAGTACTCTGGAGAGGTCCCTGGAAGCAGACTTTCCCACTGCAATTTGTCTCTTGATTTCCTGGCTGCGGGTACCAAGAGTGTTGATTATGGAGCCAAGCAAAATAAAACTGTTAACAATCTCAATCTGTAGGGTTTCATTTTCTACAGCAAGTGTTTCAAGTCCTTTTCAATGTCAGCAAGCAAGGCTGTGTTATCTGCATGGTGAAGGGTTTTGATGAGTCTTCCTTCAATCCTGATCCGTGTTCTTCTTCATAGAGTCCTGCCTCTTTAGAGCTGGTGCTTAGAATTTGAAACAGGAGCTTCCTAAGGTGTGAGACTTATCTGTCAGTTTGCTGTACTTGGAGAACGATCTGCATATTGTGAATTCCTCTGCGGTTTGGGCATCTGTATTCTTGCTTGTTTATCATTGGTCTAATTTCTACAGCACTTGTCTGCCCAGTTTGCTGCACTTCAGTAACTTGTGGGTGCTGTACTGCTTAAGGCTGTTCCACTGGTGTGTCAAGTGCCAGAGGGGTCACCCAAGGGGTACAGATTTTATTAGAGCTCACAGATCAAGACAGACTAAGAAACAGGGTTGTCCACTCACTTCTGAAATAGCAGGGCTCTGAAAATCTCAGTAAACTACAGAAATTGCAGCCAGTTTGTACAAGTATTGTTAAACGGGTGTCTAACTTTCACCTAAAATACAACAAAATATTAAAAACAAACCTACATCTTGCTCATTTATCCTCCTGATTTCACAATAGTGGCCTGATGCTGTATTTATCTTACGTGATTATTTCACTCAGTGAAATATTCCCTAATCTCTCCCATCTCTCAATTGTTATTCCTCAGTGCTGCCTAGTGTCTCACTATGTGGGCGAACCACAATTCCTCAGTCCACCCATGCACAGGAGGAGGGAGACAGAAGGGAAGGGGCATCACGAGGGTAGCCATGGTTAGCAGTGGAGGGGTGGGTGAAGGACTAGGGAAGAGTCCACGAGGAGGGGAGATAACAGGCATAGATCAAAGGGTGACGAGTGAGAGGTCTATAAAAGCCCGAAAGAGGAAGGGGAAGGGAGTGAAGGCGCGAGGGTGGGGGAATCACCGAGATAATGGAGTTTGGGGGGTGAAGGAATGAGAAAAGTTTCAATGGCTACCTGAAAAGATAGAGTAATAGCCCACATAGATCAAGGGTGATTAATTTTATAAATAGTGTATGTGAGTGATTGTTTGAAACACTATGTGAAAGTAGGAATGTGAGAATCACAATGTACATGAATGATACACTATGTATATTAATTTTGTAAGTTAATCAATATAAAATAAAAATAAAGTGGCACAAAGTAGGCCTAGATAAATAGTAATTAATTATATAAAATACAATGTATATGAATGGTGTATAATACATAATGTATATGAATAATTAGTCGATCTGATTCCTATGCATACCAGAAGAGGAAGAAAAGACCAAAATGGATGTCAGAAGAA
>NW_006399879.1:6934135-6934885 GCF_000299155.1 Elephantulus edwardii | reverse complement strand
GAAACGACTCGACGGCACATAACAACACAACAACAACAACATATGAATGATTGTATAAAACATAATGTTTGCTAATGATTGTAAACAAACAACCCCTACAACCATCTGGTCAAATGTAACATGGTACGACCACTGTGGAAAATGGTACAATTCTTGCTTTAAATATTGGAGATAGGAACGCCGTTCAAGCCAGCAATCCCACTTTTAAGGACGTATCCTGTGGAACCTAGAGCCAGCATGCAGACATAGCAGCCCGTGCACTGCAGAATCGCTCACCGCAGCAGGATGCAGACACAGCCGCCTGCACACTGCAGCATTGCTCACTGCAGGATGCAGACACAGCAGCCCGTGCACTGCAGCATCACTCACCACAGCAGGATGCAGACACAGCAGCTCATGCACTGCAGCATCACTCACCGCAGCAAGATGCTGACACAGCAGCCCACACACACACTGCAGCATCGCTCACCACAGCAGGATGCAGACACAGCCACCTGCACACTGCAGCATTGCTCACCGCAGCACGATGCAGACAGAGCAGCCCGTGCACTGCAGAATTGCTCACCACAGCAGGATGCAGACACAGCCGCCTGCACACTACAGCATTGCTCACTGCAGGATGCAGACACAGCAGCCCGTGCACTGCAGCATCACTCACCACAGCAGGATGCAGACACAGCAGCCCATGCACTGCAGCATCGCTCACCGCAGCAAGATGCTGACACAGCAGCCCACACACACTGCAGCATC
>NW_006399879.1:6920785-6933631 GCF_000299155.1 Elephantulus edwardii | reverse complement strand
CTCACCGCAGCACGATGCAGACACAGCAGCCCCCCGTGCACTGCAACAATGCTCACTGCAGCCAGGGGGATGGGAACAACCCATGTACACACTCACATACGAGTGCACAGGCAGGTGCACGGGTGTGAGGCACACACACTGCAGAACACCACACACCATTAAAGAACAAACTCTAAGACACCTCACAGCATGGACGAGGGTGACAAATCAGTCACAAAAGGACAGACACAGTATCTGACCACTGTTGTAAAAAGCCAAGGAAGATGTTTTAAGAAAACAAGGAAACTCAGGGTCAGCCTCGTGTCTGAGGCCATGTGGGGTGAGTTCCCCAGAGCCGAGAGTAAGTGGGGGTTCATCTCCGTGGGCTTTGAGGATGAAGTGTTCATTAATCACTCCTTTCAACGGTGGCGCTGGGCACCAGGCATATCCCACAGCTGGCCAGATGTGCATCAGATCCTGCGTGCCCCCTGGGGTAGGCGTGGGGTGTTGGAGGCTGTCATAGGACAGGGAGCAGCCTGTGGCTCGGGGTTCCCACCTCATATGCCACAGTGCTTCCAGGAGGCAAGACAGACACTGGCTTGGAGTGTCAGTGGGCGAGCAGAGAGCAATGTGAATCCTGGGGTCTCCGGGCCCTGCCAGGCTCAGAGGCTGATCGGCTGCAGTGTGTTTGAGGGTCCCAAGCTTCTGGTCTTACCATCTAGAGCTGCGTAACATCGTGGAGGCCAGCTAGAAGCACGGGGCCACAGGTCCATCAGGGAGTCCACAGGCTGCCTCCTCCAGGTTCTGAGGGAGACAGCCCCACCTCTTCCTACTGGAGGGGTCTGGGACAGTTCTTGAGGTCACTTGCTCTGTCAATTCCTCTCCTCTGTCCCCATCTATCTGTGTCTCCTCTCCTTCTACGAGGTCACTCTCAGCACAAGGACCTACAGAAAGCCAGTCTTAAAATCCCCCCCCCTCCTTCCTGCCCATCCCTAGGATCAGGTGACCAGGCCCGAGGTCTAGACATCCCAGGCCCAGGAGAGGAGCTGGGGACACCAGACACTGAGGGCAGTGGGGCAAGTGGCCCCGGACCCAGCTGAGATGGTGGGGGCAGAGAGAGAGAGATGAGAGAGGGCACAGGAGCAGCGGTGCTGGAGGGAGGGAGGCCACTGGCTGGGGGCTGGAGGTGGGATTGCGGTCAGGGAAAAGGAGTGACATTGACCAGTGCGGTCCAAATGGTCTCTCCCGTCCCCCAGACATCCAGGTAGCAGAACAGGCCCGCGACTGTCACGTAGCCCAGGCTTGTTTGATCTGGGCAGTAAGGCACAGACTGAGGAGATGACCAGGGAAGAAGCAGCCCACCCCCACCCTCGTCCCCTGCTCACCCGGGAGGGTGGTCCCGGTGGTGGGAGGCGATAGGTGATAGATGGGGTCACTGGGGCAGAACTGCAGGTGCTGCTGGGTCTACCACACCCGCTCACAGTGACTCCACAAACAATAGAACAAACCCACCACTTGGGGGTGCTGAGCCAACCCTCACAGTCCTGGGTCAGTCCTCACGGAGGCCCTTCCACTCTTTTGTGGGCCCTGTACTTTTCCAAACACAGTGTCCTTCTCCAGGGCTGGCCCCTCCTGACAGCACCCCCAAAGTGTGAGACAAACTGAGGGTCACCATCATGGATTCTAGGGGTAGGCCTGCCACACGTCCGGGTCCCCCAAAACCCAAGCCAAGCCCTGGCCCTGTGTCTGCGGCCCTGCTTCCCACGTCCTGTTTGTGAGGTCAGGCTGGGCTGAGTGGGCTTAAGCCTAGACCCTTCTGTGTGATAGGAATGACCAGCACAGGCTCATTACAAGCGGAATCGCCTGGGCCGTGGCCTGGCCTTGTCTGGGTGGTAGGCTGTCGGTCAGCTCCAGGAGGGCTCACGGGCTGTGTCCCCAGGGCGTCTCCCTGTGCGCCCTTGGGGGAGGAGCGCGCCCACCACCCAGGAGACGTGCGGATGAGGAGTTGCTGGCAAACCTGGAAACCTGAGCGCAGAATGGAGTCTGCTGAGCGCCTGGCGGGCTGAAGGGCCGCTAATCGGTGCAGACAATGAGGACGAACTGGCCTGGCCGCCCCCCGTCGCGACCGGATTGTGTTCTGAGACCAAAATGCTTCTCATTTTTTCTGCAATTTCCGTTTAAAAAGTTCCAAATGTGCCGCCGTATGATGTGAAAGTGAATTTGAAGGACATCCGACGAGGCGTGAAGGGGGGCAGCGCGGGGTCTGACCCCCGGCCCCACCAGCGAGGATACAATTTCAAGTGCGTCCCTGCCCCTGCCACCTCCCCCACCCCCCAGCATCTCCTCACTCAGAAGACAAAAGCATCTTGGGGAGCCCCAGGCCCCCCTCAGGCTCCAGAGATCTGGGTTAGAAACATGCCCAGTGTGAGTGTTTTTCAGGGCGCAGCGGTGAGGTCTGGAGCCGACCTAGACTGAATTCGCCCTTGATGGCCTGGTTTGCTCCATGGGTGGGCAAACGTGGGCACAGAGGCTGCAGCGGCCTGACACCTTCAGAAAAAGCCAGAATCAGCCCGCTCAGTCTTCACCACCCAAGGCAGTTATGCCCACTGTGCAGATGGGTACACTGAGGCCTGGGGCCTAGAATTCTCATCCCCACCATGTGATGGTACACGGAGGCTCGGGGCTAAACCTCTGAGCCCACCTCACAAATGGGAGACCGGGCTTAACGCCCCTTTACAGATGGAACACTGAGACTTGACTACAAAAGGCCTGTCCCCACTGTGCAGATGGACACACTGAGGCCACGAGGTCTAATGGGTCTAAGAACGTGAAGCTGCTGTAACATGGGGCTGAAGGGCTTTAATCACAGGGCCCGCCATGTTTGGAGGTGAAACATTTCCCTCTCTGGGAGTTCTGGGGGCTCGAGGTACGAGTGTGGGCCTGTCACTCATTTCTGGGGTCTTCCGACAAGCCGTAGCCCCGTGTTGGGGGTCCTCCTCTGGAGTCTTTGTCTCCCTTCTGTCCACCCCTTGCTGACAAGTCATGACTTGGAGTTTCAGGAGTGGCGTTCCCACCTGCACACAGAGCCCAGTCCCATTCCCAGCCTAGGTAACTCGGACCCAGCCGGCGCAGCCTCGAGGGTCACCAGACACTGATCACGTCTCAGCAGAGCTTCCAGACTTGGAAGGATGAGGAGGAAAGGCCTGACAACAACATTGTGGCCACCACTGCCTGTCCAGTCCTAACCCTGGGCCCAGACAGAACCAGGTCCAGCTGTCCGGTCAGCCTCACCATGGCCCTCCTGGGTCCCCAGGGTCGGGGTCTTTGCAGGAGAGGCTGTCTGTCTTTCTCCCTTGCAGCGGCTGCTGAGTCTGAACCATCTACCTTCTGGTTGGCCGTTCACCCTGTAACGCTGTGGCCACCACGGCACCTCAGGGCCCAGAACGAGGGGCTCACAGGGCAGCCGTCGGGCTGGGGGCACTGATGGAGGCAGCTGGTAAGCTGCTAGGATACTAGCGGCCTGTCGCTATGTGGCAAAGAGCAGACGGACCTGCAGGCGGCTGGCACCACCCAGGCTCCCAGACAGTGGATGGCGCTGGACGTCTGCTGTAGATTATCCCGGGAGAGTGGGAGCAGGACACTTGGGGATGGGGCTCATCAATCACTGCCTTCGTGGCCCCGAGGCGGGGCCCCGTGTCTGCGAGGAGGATGGATGAACGACACGGGAACGTACAGACACATGAGAGCACGCAGGCAGCTGTGAGGGACGCACGAGTGAGGGAACGAATGAATGAACCTGTGAGCGAGTGAGTGAGCCAGGGGTGAACGCGTGGTGTGTGAACAAACACAGGAGCACGCGTGAGTGAACAGACGGAGGAGTGATGAGTGTGCGAGGGACCAAGCCAGGGATGAACACACGAGAATGAGTGCGGGGACAGAGCCTTAGACGGACAAGGAGACTGGCGAACAAACGGGACATGAAGGCCCAGGTGAGTGAATGCGGGGACAGATGAACGAGTGAGTGAGTGTCGGCGGGATCTGGACCACAACTTGCACTGTGCAGAATCAGCTGGCCCTTGCCCGGGGTCCCCAGTGCCCCTCACACATTTGTCTTGCTCATTGGGGCACAAGCAGTTGTGGGGTGGGGGCCTGAGGTCCTATTTTCACTCGCCCCACGGCTGCTGGTGTGGGTGGTACTGTCTGCATTCACCCCACAGCTCCTAGGTGTTGTGTGAAGGCTGGAATTTGTGTGGCAGTGGACAATGACAGAGATGGGGGACGTGGTAGAGCCTGGGGCCTTCCGCGGGGACACCCTGCCCTCATGTCCCATGTCCCCATGCTGCCCAGCTGTGCATTTTCAATCAGAATTCCTCAGAAGATGCTTCAGTGTTGACACTGCCCAGGAGCGGCCCACCTGCCTGCCGCAGGTGAGGGGTGAGGTGGGACCAGGACGTGAACGTAGGAGTGGGGGCTGCCAGGAAGTGCAGAGGGCAGACTTGAACCCCGCCCCGGCCCCGAGCGCAGATGGTACAAAGCCAAGGCCAGCTGTCAGCCAGACCCCCGAGGTCAGCTCTGCTGCCCAGCCCCGCGATCTCTCACACCAGCCTGGACCCGCGGGACTGGCCACCTCATCCCATCCGGGCTCTGGGTCACAGTCAGCGGGCCCTCAGTCTGCTGCCCGCTCCCCCTCCACATACCGCTAATTCAGACCAGGCCCAGGCTCGGACCCTTCTCCCGCACTAGGAGTCAGGGAGTGAGACCCCAAACACAGCCCTTCCCAGCAGCAGCCCCTGGCAGGCCTGGAATTCCAAACTCTCCAAGTGAGGAATCAGGAAAGGCCCATTTGCCACCCCCACCCCCCACTCCACGGTCCAGAGCTCCCCACGACCTGCCTCTGAAGGTCTACACACCTCCTCACCCAGAAGCGGCCTCTCCACTGGCCACTCTGTCGTCACTCCTAGCTGACCTGCAGGGCGTTTCTGAGGCTGTGAGTGGCACAGGAGGAGACAGCCATCTTCCTCCCACGGAGCCACTGGTGGCTTTGAACCCTCACAGAGGTGCCACCTTTGGGTTGGCACCACACCTCTCCCCCGACCAAACCCACCTTCACCTCTGTGCAGCCAGATCAGGCCGTCTCCTGTGGAGCGCAGTGCATGCGTGCCCCCCTGCTCCCCGGGAGGTGCCCCCAGGCTCTCAGCAGCCCTCTCCCTGGGGGTTGGTCCCTGCCCAGGTCCTGCCTCGCTCAGGGGGCTCAGTGCAAACATCCCCCCCCATGCTGTCCACTGCTCTCCAGGGATCTCATGTGCAGGGAGCAGAGTGCTGGCCAGTCCTGAGACATCTGTGAACCCCTGGGGTGCAGGGGGGTCAAGAAGAAGAAAACCACCAGGCACCTCTTTCTTCCTAGTCAGTCTCCATCTGGAAACTCCCCTGAAACCTGCCCGGCACCCCAGCACACAGCCTCCCCAAAGGGCTGCTCCTGAGGGGCCCAGCTGGGACTCCCATGTGGAAGGCCAGGTCCTACCCCGGTGAGTACAAGCACCATCAGAGCACCGGACGCTGTTGGCAGATCCTGTGTGTGGAGTCGACTCCAAAGCACCATATCCCCACGTGACTGAGGGTCATCCTAGGAGGCTTGGGGGGCCAAGCGGCAAGGCGCTACACTGCCAAACGAAAGGCACGGGGTTCGAATCCTCCAGCTGTTCTGTGGGTAAAGGATGAGCAGTCACTTCCTGTGAGATTTACTGCCTCTGCCTCGACGGCCTGCAACAGGGGTGTCCAGGCTGCCATCTTTGGGTTCACTCACTGTTGACATGTCCTCCCTTCCTGCTTTTCCCCAGCCTCCAGTCGCCCCCTTTCCAGCACATCTCCTGTTCCATCTTCCCAGGAGCCCCTGGGTGTGGTCAACCAGTCCTCCTTTCACTTAACAGCCAAGTGTTTACTCTCTGTGCCCCCAGGGCTGTATAAACAACACAGAGGACTCGTAAAGGCCCCCCAGGGTAGCGGGTCCTGGTCTCACCGTGAGTCTGGTGTGACACACTGCCCGGTGTGTGGACAGGGGCTTTGTGATGGCCCCTGCAGGCCCAGGGACTCAGCTGCACCGTGTCACTGCGTTCTCATGAGCGTTCTGACAGGAGTTGTCCCATCACACAGGTGAGTAGACTGATGCTCTGAGTGGTGAAATGACTCAGACAAGGACGTACTACAGGAGGGGTGGGGTCTCTGGGTGGGGCAGACCCTTGTCTCTCAGCCTTGACCCAGATTCAACAGTCAGCAAAGCGATATGTAGGTGATCCCTTGACCCGGCTATCAAGGGCTGCAGCCACTTTCCTTGGCCTGGGAGCTTCCTCTGGCTACTGGCGTCTTCTCTGGCCCAGGCAGGTGGCCAGGGAGTTAACGTCTAGGCCCCAGGAGGAGTCCTTCACAGGGGAAGCTGGACAGCTGATACCCCCGCTCATGTGCCGCAGGGGGCCCTCCCTCTGAGGGGTGTGCTCCACCACCGCGTGAAATACCCACAGATTCCTGGGGGTTGTGCACCCTGCTGTCCCTATGCCCTCTCCTGTCCACGCTGCCTGATGACCTCTGAGCGGACTGTGCCACCAGCAGCCTTGGGCTGAGAGGAGACCCGGGGACAGCAGGGCGGGCTCTGCCAGCCTGCAGTGGCTGCACGGTCTCACCTGTGCCCAGCCTGTGGGCACAGCCCCTGTCAGTCCATCCTGTCGGGGCCCTTCTCTTCCCGCTGACCTCCCCTCCCAAGCTTGGTGCCCGCTCATCATGGTCCCTCCTGAAGATACGTCCAGGGTCATTGTGCTGTGAGGGGCCGTCAAGGCACCCCTGACTCACAGCTGCCTGAGGGCCCACAGTTCTGCCTGGGCCCCGGCCGGCACTGTCCTCACCAAGCCCATCATGGTGGTCATCACATCAGTCCATCTGGAGGAACTTCCTCTCCTTCACGGACCTCGCCACCTTTCCCATCAGAGAAGGTCTCTCTCAAAGATGGATTCCTCCTGAAAAGACACCCAAAGTAATGAGACTAGATTTCACTACATCCAGGTGGGCGGGACCCCACCACCATGATTTCACTACGTCCAGGTGGACGGGAACCCGTCACTGTGATTTCACTACGTCCAGGTGGGTGGGAATACGTCCAGGTGGATGGGACCACACCACTGTCCTGGGCTCTGAGAACGTCCTGGTTGGGCTGCTTCCAAGACTGGCTCCCTAGCATGCCAGGGGAATCTGGTACTGTCCATGATTCTGAGTTTGTGCCACGTCTTTCCCCCCTGCTCTACCCTGCTGTGACTTCTGTAGGACAGGCCTGAAGTGGTGACTGGGCACCCAGGGCACCAGCCACTCCCTCTGGTCTCAGGATGGTGCCAGCTGTGTTCCTGCGGTCCCCACATGCTGTGGGTCACTTCCTTCATCCTTGATACTCTTCTTTCTTCTGCCTGCCCCTTCACTCTTCTTTACTCTGAACTCACATGTTTTGAAGACCCCAGCTGCTGCCCCAGCCACTGGCCCCCACCCCACGTGCAGAACGTTGTGTTTGGGGACTGCAACATGCCCCTGGAGCTGGCAGGCAAGCCCACACTTCAGAGGTGAGGTCCTGAGATGTCACCCTCTCATCTGGGCTTCATGTCCGCACTGGTTGGCTATGCTATCATCCTGATGCTTCACAGAGCACGGCTCAACTTGTGGAGATGAAGAGAAATTGACCAAGAAGACGTTGCAGACGGCAGTGGTGATGGCTGTGAGACTGCTGGTTGAGTGGATTCCGGTGTCAGACATGACGAGGGAAGGACAGTGCACAGCCGCCTGCCCTGGACGCTGGCCCTCCTGCACCTCGCTTATCCTGGTCCAAAGAGGCCACGTGCAGGACGTGCCCGGGGCCTGGGGAGAGTCTTCAGCTCCGACTTGGAGAAGTGCCAGGACCCAGCACTGGAGAAGAGGCATTGGGAGTTAGGGGAGCTGGGGAGGGGAGTTGAGACCAACTCATCCCTGACACTCCAGCAGGTTTTCAAAGGCAGTTTAATCGTACAGGGGGAGATTGCCCATCTTTCTCCACGGAGAAGCTGGTGGATTTGAACTGCATGCCTTTGGGATTGGAGCGCTGCTCCTTACCATAGGCCACCAGAGCTCCCTGGAGAGGGAGGAGGCACCCAGTGTCACACCCATCATGGGTCATGTCGACCCCGGACATGTCCTCCAGTTCCACAGGACTCAGGCTGCAGCGTGCTGTGGATGGGAAGCGTGGCCATCCGCTCTGTGGGGGTCATCAGGTGCTGTCAGGACAAGGTGTCCTGCAGTGACCCCGCGTGACACTGTGGAACTGCCCTCAGGGTTTCCCAGGCCATAAGGGGATCCTGGTGGAGCTGTGGGTTAAGCACTGGACTGTGCCCCTCGAGGTTTGTGGTGTGAACCCAGCAGTCGCTCTGCAGTGGAAAGATGTGCCCGTGGGCTTCCGTGAAGGTCTGGTCACTGAATCCTGGAGGACAGGGTCTGCCTCACCCCACACAGGGCGTGGTGAGTCAGAACCCATTCCACGAGCTTTGACCCCCACAGAAGCAGATAGCTGGGCTTTGTTCCCTCAGACCCTCAAAGCGGCTTCGAACCACCAACCTTTCTCCCAATAGCTGTAAAGATAAGGACCGAAATCTCCTGGCCTTCGAGTGGATCCCCACGCAAAGCAGCTCCGCGTGTTTTAGGAAGACCTTGACTTTCCGGGAGCTGAGAGCCAGGCCTTGCTGCCCAGACTCACGGCCACTTGGAGCATCCATCTCTCAGTGGCTTGGCGCTTAACAGTCACACCCGGGCTCCCCCACAGGGAGTCCAGCGAGAAATGGGGAGATGCCCCAGCTCCCACACAGGGAGTCTACCTCTGAGAGATGGGAAGACACCGCAGGTCCCCACCAGGGAGTCCAGCCGAGAGGTGGGGAGACTCCACAGCTCCTACCCGCCCCCCCCCCCCCAGGGAGTCCACCTCTGAGAGGTGGGAAGACTCCCTGTCTCCCGCGGACGAGGAGGGCTGCCTCAGACACGGGGGTGGAGGGTGGGGGGGTGGGGGTGCGCTGCCTTGCAGGCTGGCTTTCTCCCCCCTGCGAGGGCCAGGGCAGAGGAGGCAAGGATGCCCAATTACGGCTCACCATCTTCCTCTTCGGATGAAAGGCCCTCTGTGCCCTCCTGTGCTCCTGTTTGGACTGTCAACAGCAATTTGAGGAGGAATGTTGTGCGGCCTGACCTGTTTTTTTCAAGGCGGTAACCTATATTGTGTCTCACCTCTGCTGGGGAGCGCCTCAGCACCCTCTGCCCAGGGCCCCTGCTCGGATTCACCCCGAAAACCTGGGAAATTGATTGGAAAGCAATCTCCAAGAAGTTGCCCACTGATGTCACTTGGGGTTCAGGAACACGGGGGAGGAACTGAGGTGGCTGGAGTCGGATCCGGCGTGGCCGCGTGGCCGACGGGCCATTGTTTCTCCGTTCTAATTGGTTCTGGGTCACTCCCTTTGAAACAGCGGCTGCGTTCTGTTCATTTTTTCAATTAAATCTTAACAATTCACATCTGACAAAGCTCCAAATCTTGTCAAAAATCGTTCAGGTTTGTGCGATCAGAATGTGCAAGGAGCCGGGTGGGGCTGAAGGGAGGGAGGGAGGGGATTGTGGGGGAACTGAGAGACAAGTCAGACTTCGCTGCTTGTACACTGGGCTCACACAGCGCACGATTCCTCTCTCACAGCCTCCCCCCCACAGATACACACACAGATACACATACTCACATGGACACACACACACACACACACACACACACACACACAGAGATACACATACACAGATACATGTACTCACACACACACATACACATAGATACATAGATACACATACTCACATACACACACAGATACACACACACAGAAATACACATACTCACACAGACACGCATACTCACATACACACACATACACATAGATACACAGATACACATACTCACATACACACACAGATACACATACACAGAGATACACATACTCACATACACAAACACACACAGATACACATACTCACATACACACACACACACACAGAGGAAATAGCTCAGTACCACAGGCTCCTTTGCGGAGCAATGACTGTCCTCTGGGTTGGGAAAGTCGAGTCCTTTGCGCATTGGGTCTGTTGGCGGAGAAAACTTTGTTTTATTTATCTCTAAGGTAAAACAGGAGACAGTGGGGAGGAAGGCAGAACAGAAACAGGAGGCTTGCTGCTGGAGGATCTGGTCCGAGCTGGGATCTGCCACCCACAGGCTGGCTGGTGTTTTCAAGCAGTGCGATGGCCTTTCTAGCCTCAGTCTTCATGTCTCTAGAATGGGCACAATGCTTTTTAGACTTGAGATCATACACCCATATACTTGGCCCTCTAAAGATCCTTCACCAGCAGAAACTGTCGTAATGGTCATTTGAACACCCCAAACGCCAACACCATGTTGAGTGCACCCTGCATCAGGGACGCCCTGCAGTGTGGAGTGCTGCCTGGTGCGGTGGCACGCTGTGAACCTGTGAGGAAGGCCCGTGCCTCGTCTTCCTCTCCCGGGGTACCTGGTGAGTTTGAACTGCGAACCTTCCAGATACCGACCCGAGTGCTCTCTCCACCGCCCCACCGGAGTGCCTCATCACGCCTTTGAGCCCATAGCCATGGGGTGGACTGCATAGAAGGTTCTTTAGGATGGAGGAGAGCTGCCCAGTGGGGGGTTTTGAGGCTGGAGATGACACTGCCTCATCGTTCTCCGATGGAAAGGCTGACGGATTCGAACTGCAGACCTTTCAGATTGCCCCAGAGCACCTTGACTGCCGTACTACTCAATCATAGTCATTTCAGCCCTCTGTTATCGAGCTATCGGCCCTGGCGAGCCTGCAGGACAGGACGGAACTGCCCGTTTGTCCTAAGGCTTGTAGATCTTTCCAGAAGCAGTTGGCCTCCTCTTTCTCCGTTGGAGAGAGGTCCACGGATCCAAGCACTGACTTTGGTCACCAGAACAGTGCTTTAATCACAGTGCCACAGACTTCCCATTTGACTCCTCCCAGACTCTCACCTCTCATGTGGTCAAGCTCAGGCCAGAGAGGGCCACGGGCGTCCCCAAAGCCACACTGCCACCTGGTTCTGCAGCCAGAGAGAAGCCAGTGGTCTCTGCATAGCTGCCTTTAGAAGGTTCCTAGGTGGCATATTGGGGTGGTCCTGCTCCTCTTGGCTCTGCCCCTGGACCAGCAGCACCGAGAGTCCACTGGAAATCCAGCGTCCGGACCGAGATGTACATCAGCACATCACACCCCCTCCCCGGGAGGGCTCCAAGCTCACCCAAGTCAGGACAGCTGGTTGTGGGCTTATCAGGCCCTGAAGGGGGAAACCAAAGCCCCGGCCTATTCCTGGCCACGCTGCCCCATCTGGCTCCCTGTTTGGGCTTTGTGCAGGGTGGTGGGTCCCCAATCCTGTGCATGTGTGCATGTACACGTATATATGATACAATGGGGCATCACCTGGGCTCCTCCTGACAGCGTCTTCTTCCTTCTTGGCCTTTCGTCTTGCTGGTCGCCTGGCTGGCCAACCCCCTCACTTGTTACTCCTTACCACTCCTTTTCCACATCACCCTTCCCCCGCACTGCAAGGCCCTGCAATGTCCCGGCAGTCTGTCCACGTCTGCAGCCGTATGCATGTCCGTATCCACATCTCCTTTCGTGAGGGGTACCAGGATTTGCATGTCCAGCACCCCCCAAGTGAAGATGATGGATTGGTGTAAACACTGTTTTCCATCCTTGTTTTGGGGTAGAGATGGGCTTGCAGGCTTCGGGTGGAGGCTGCGTGGGGGTATAGCTCCCCAAGAAAAGAGTCGTGGGAGGGGTGCCCCAGGCACCGGGGACAGGTAAGATGTTCCTTGGCTGGGGGCGGGGGGCCTCTTCTGACCACAGCCCCACCAGCTGCAAGTTGTGGGAAGTGACCCTTCCCCAGTTCTGGACAGTGGGCTGGCGCAGGTGCTGGGTGGGCCCACAGCTGCCTGGGGAAAGCAAACATCTTTGCAGCACTTGGCCTTGACCCCGGAACACAAAGGCCACCCCTACAGTGTCCACACCACTCAGTTAATACATTACTGAGCACCTCCGGTGGCCACCAGGCAATTAGCACCAGGCCTTCCTTCTGACACTAACTGCTCTAATTGGCAGGGTCAGCCACAGCCCAGCCTAGCCCCTGCCCCCCACAGGGATGGCTCCATGGCCGGGAGGCTGGCCTGCAGCCTCCCTCTTTCAAGGTCCCCCCAGCATCTCTTCCCAAGGCCCACAGCCTCAGGACCGCTCGGCCAGCACTCAGCCTGGACAACACACTACGTATTCCCTTTCCTTCCACCGTGGGGACCTGATTGGGTCTATAAGACAGATGGGCACTCTTCGATAAGGGCAAACATCAGAGTCCAGCAAGTCCCAGCACAATGGGGCAAGTGGCTACACCTTTCCCAGGTTGAGCTGCAGGGAAAGGGAATGAGATGAAGGGACAGATGAATTGATGGTGTAAAGCTCAAGGCTCCAAGCCCAGCATCAAATCAGGGTGTAACACGCAGGCCTGGGCCACCCCCAAGAGCCTGGTGCTACAGTAGGTTAAGCATTGGGCTTGTCACTGAGCGATCAACCATTTGAACCTATCATCTGCCTCATGGAAGAGAGGGGTTCAGGCTCCTCCTACTAAGACCTAAGGCTCGGAAACCACATGGAGGGTCCTCATGGTCAACTCAACATCAGCGGAAAGAGGCCATCAAGACGATGAAGGTGACGCCGGCTACCGCGGAGATGATGGTGAGGCTGAGGATGATCACGACAACGTAGGTGGTTGTGGTGA
>NW_006399879.1:6911303-6917751 GCF_000299155.1 Elephantulus edwardii | reverse complement strand
ATAAGGGTGATGTAATGATAAGGATGACAGTAATGACATTGATGGTGGTGATGGTGGTGGTGATGGAGATGGCGTTATAAGGGCGGTGCTAATGAAAAGGATGGCAGCAATGATGTTGAGGATGGTCACAGTGCAGGTATAAAGGTCATGATAAAGATACAGATGACAGTAATGACATTGATGGTGGTGATGGTGGTGGGGGTTATACAGGTGATAATAATTATACAGATGGCAGCAATGCTGTTGATGATGGTGGTAGTGATGGTGAAGCCTTTGAGCTGGAGGTTGGAGAAGAGTGCTGGACATCTCATGGACTGGCAAAAGAACAAACAAATATATCTTGTTGAGGGTGCAGCCAGAGTGCTCTTTGGAGGCAAGGATTATGAGGCTTTGCCTCACATATTTGAGCATGTTGCTAGAAGGGGCTACTCCTTAGAGAAGGACATGATGCTTGAAAAGGCACAGGGTTGGCAAAGGCAAGTGGACTGACATGCTGGTAGTGATGATAACCTCTCTGGTGAAGGGATGAACAGAGGTCTGGCATGAGCAGCAAAGACGTGGTGAGACCCCACAGCATCAATGCCTGTTGATGGAACTTTGGAGAAATTGCCCTGAGGCTCCCCTCCTGGCAGAGCCCTCTCTCCTCGGGAGGTCCCAGCACTTGGTCTGCAGTGGTGCCTTCCAGAAGAGCTACAACCTGCCAATCTCTCATGTCCGCTTTAATGACCAGCGTAAATCCCATGTGTGCAGGTTAAGAACCTGGACTCTGGAGCCAGCAAGTGGCCTCTGATCCTGCCTGTCAGGCACCAGCGGCCCGATGTTGAGCCTCTGACTTGACCTGTCTGGGCCTCTGTTTTATATTTTCAGTTATAACCTTACCTCCTGGGTTGATGGCCAGGCTTAAAGGACTTAGTATGTACACAACCACGGCACGTGGTAATCATCACTGCTATTTATGTCTTCAGAGTTAAGACTGTCCCAATATTTTCATAAAAGTTTAAAACTCTGCTTAAAAGATACCATCAAGAAAGTGAAAAAGACAACCCACAAACTGGAAAAGGATGTTTGCAAACCATATATCTGATGGGGAGGCCTAGGGGCACGGTGTGTAATGAATTGTACTACACATCTCCTGTAGTTAGAATCCCCCAGAGCTGGGCAGTCTCCTTCCATTGCAATGTGCAGCCGTGGAAACCTCACAGAGGTCATCAGAATCAGCCTGAAGACAATGAGTAAGGGCTCTCTGGTGAGGGTCTTGTACCCAAAAGATAGAACAAATCTTGTTTTTAAGTGCTGTAAAACTGTGCATGGCCCATAGTGACTTTGTGCATGACAGATCAGAAAGGATACTGTCCTGTCCTGCACCAGCCTCACCCTTTCTGACTCACTTGAGTCCATGGCTACAGTCACAGTGTCAACCCATCTGGTTGAGGGTCTTCCTCTCTTTCGCTGACCCTCCACCCTCCCAAGCATGATGTCCCTCTCGGTGGAATAGCCTCTCCTA
Source organism: Elephantulus edwardii (assembly GCF_000299155.1). Classification (NCBI taxonomy): domain Eukaryota; kingdom Metazoa; phylum Chordata; class Mammalia; order Macroscelidea; family Macroscelididae; genus Elephantulus; species Elephantulus edwardii. The sequence goes on along the minus strand of NW_006399879.1, from coordinate 6,916,247 downwards.
GCAACATGCCCAAAGTGTATGCAACAACGATTCATCATATCTGGTAAACAAACAAACAAACAAACAAACAAACAAAAACCAACCTCTTACAACTTATCAAAGAAGATATTCAAAGTAGGCAGAGGATCTTAGCAGCTGTGTCTCCGAAGATAAATGGTCAGTAAGCACATGAAAATATTAGTTCCACATTGCATTAGGGAAATGCACATCAAAACCACAGCGAGATACCACTTCACACCCATGAGGTTAGCTGTAATAAAAAACAAAACATAAACCCCACAAACCCCAGACAGTAACAAGTGTTGGCAGGGATGTGGAGGCACGTGAAGCCTCATCCATTACTGGTGAGACTGGCACCCCTCAAGATGGTATGCACATAGTTACCGTAGTCCCAGCAAGTCTACTTTCACACTTGACAGAAAAAAACTGAAAACATATGTCACACAAAAACTTGTACATGCATATGTATAGTAGCGCTGTTCCTAGGAGTCAAAAAGTGGAAACAGTCCAAATGTCCATCAGCTGATGAATGTGCAGATCAAAAAGTAGGACATCCATACAATGGCAGAGTGTTTGGCAATAAAAACTAATTCATGAGTGAGGAAGACTGAATAAAGATTGATGTCTTTGAATTGCAGTGCTGGCAAGGAATATTGAAGACACCACGGACTGTGAGAAGAGCAAAGAGACCGGTCTGAGAGCACAGCTAGCATGTCCCTTAGAAGCAAAGAGGATTCTTCATCTCAAGGACTTTGGACATGTTTTCAGCAGAGACCTGTCCCTGGGGAAGGACATCATGTTTGGTAAAATAGTCTGTGAAATAGAGGAAGACCTTCAGTGCGATGGTGGACACAGAGACTGGAACAACAAGGTCCAACACAGCAGCAATGGTGAGGACGGTGCAGGACTGGACACTGCTTCCTTCTGTCACACTCGGGTCACTGTGGGTGGGAACCAGCTCCCCAGCAGGAATAAACAAAGCACTGGCCTTGCAGACGTTATGCCGGGTGAGAAAAGCCAGACACAAAGACTGCGTGTTGCCTGATTTTATTTACACATAGTGTTCAGAAGAGGCAAACCCATGGAGACAGGACAGAGATTAGTGGTTTCGACAAGCTGAGGGGAGGAGGAAATGCGGGTGACTGCTCGTGTCACTGGCTTCTGTCTGGAGTGATGGTGACATTATAAAATTAGATCATGGTGGTGGTTGCACAACTCTATAACTTTACCAGAAACCAGTGGATCATGGTTTGAAAGGGTGATTTCATGGTTTTTAATAGTTTTCCATAAAGTTATTGTTTTAAATCAATGCTGGTGGATGGAATAGAAGGAATGTCCCTGCCTGGGAGACAATGACTGGCTCTTCTGCCTTGACCTGGACTGGGGACTCTGCAGTGTCCACTCAGGGTCTTCTCACAATGGTCCATTTTATTCAAGGCTGTGGGCCAGAGATATACCACAGTTCAGAACCTCTGTAACAAAGACACCCGAAAACAAAGAGAAGAGATAAGGATAATTCTTCAACCTCCGGTTTAAAAACACAAGATGAGGGAGAAACTCAAACACTAACTGAAAGAAGAAACCACGTTGAGATATTGAGTAAGGACAGTGACAGAACCATGAACAGCGCCGTGTGGGCATCATGAACGGCTCTGTCCACAGCACGGGAGACCACGGTGTCTGTGGAAGTGGCAGCGGCGTCCACACAGCTGAAATGGACCTGTTTCCCTTCTTGTCATCTGTGTCCACTTGTTCTCCCAGTACTCACCAGTGCGCAGCTCCTTACCCAGAGCCAGAAGAAGTGATGCCTTTGAGCTGTGGTGTTGGCAAAGAGCACGGACTATCCCCTGGATTACCAAAGAACAGACACTTCTCAGAGAGGGTGCAGCCTGAGTGCTACTTGGAGGCAAGGATGACAAAGCTTCACCTCACATACTTTGGGTTCATTGCTAAGAGAGGCTGTTCCTTGAGAAAGGACATCATGATTGGAAATGTGGGGATATAGAGCAAGAGAAGAAGACCCTTAATGAGATGCGTTGACACGGTGACTGCAGCAATGGGCTCAAGTGTGTCACAGATGATGAGGGTGGCACAGGACACGACAGGGTTCAAATCTGTTAGCTATAAGTTACTTTGAGTAGTGTCCAACTCAATGGCACCTAAAAACAGCCCAGCTCCAGCTTTACCTCAGGCCATGCCCATTCCGTCTTGTATCTGGAGCCTGAAGTTCTCACAGTGTTCCTCTGGGGTCCTGTGGACTTTGCCACACCTGGTCTGCAGTTGCCCCTGAATTAGTGGGAACACCCCCTGCCTGATGCCTCTCCTTCTTTTTTTAATTCATAGGATTTCTATTAGTCTTTTTAAAAATTAATTTTAATGAAAGTTTACAGAGATGTAGGGTTTCCATTCATTCATTGTTGCACTTTTCTCCCTGCCCACCCTCTCCCCCCAATTCACTCTTCTTGAAAAGAAAAAGAAAACCTTTTCATTGTTATGCAATCCCTTCCCTTCCCCCAGGTCCACTCCACTATGCAGCCTTTGCTCTGGACTCTTGTCATGACAGTAATACCTAATCACATATCCCTTTTAAACAGTTCTCTCCCTCATCTGTTTCAATGCAGTATACATCATTCCTCCCCACCTTCTCTATCTTCCCTCTACCCCAATGCCAGTCCCGTTTTACAACAGTGGCCCTATGCAGTATTTGCCCTTTTGTGACTGAGATATTTCACTCATCATAATGTCCTCCAGGGTGACTCATTTTGTATAATATTTCGTTAGTTCCTTGTTTTTCAATGCTGCATAGTATCCCACTGTGTGAATATACCAGAGCTTCTCTGACCATTCATTTGTTGATGAGCATTTGGGTTGTTTCTAGCTCTTTGCCATTGCGAACAAAGCTGCAATAAACATGGGTGTGTATATATCTGCTTGGGTAGCAGCTATGGTTTCTTTAGGGTGATGCCTTTCCTTCTTCCTGGAGGCCCTTACCTGACACACTTCCCAGCCATGTATGCCCACACATGTGCATGTCAGCTCAGCAGTGAACATCTCTTTATGCCACCCACTTCTAACTGTACACCCTGGCTGCACCTAACCCCTGGACTGGCCAGCACACCATATTTAACCAGGCAAACTGGCCTAGGCCTCTCTGAGGATTACAGAAACTCTGCCCAGACTGGGTGTCCCACCCCTTGACACACCTTCAGCATACCCTAGAGGAGGAGAGATACAACCTGTGAGCTGGCTCACTGGGGCCTCGTTCACCACCAGATGAGTAGAGACTCTGACCTGACTGAGCACTGTAGGTCTAGCCTTCTTCTGGGCTGGTATGTATGCTGTCCCAAACCAGATACTTTGTTTCCTTCTTCTCCTACATGCATGTTTGTTTAATGGCTTTCCTGTGCTCTCTTGTTTTATAGTTGCTCTACTGAGTACAGCACTTGTCTGTCACTTTACTGTTCTATGATGGCCTGTGTATTGCTGTGATCCTGGAAGCTATATCACAAGTATTCCAAATACCAGCAGGGACACCCACAGGCTTCTGCAGAGCTTCCAGATAAAGACAGAATAAGAAGCAGGACTGGTCATCCACTTCTGAAACACTAGACCTTTGTGGAGACTGTGAATATCAGGGGGACATTGTGAGACTTGGTACTAGAGCCCCCCAGATTGAAAGGGACCCTAAAAATGACAAAAAAAACCAGCTGCAAACATCCATTAATAATTGTAACATGGAATGTACAAGATGTGATTCTAGGAAAACTAGAACCTGTCAAAAATGAAACAAAGTGCATAAAGATTGACATCTTAAGTTGAGCTAGACTGGTATTGGCCATTTTAAATGAGACAATCACACAGTCTACCATGCCAGAAACACCATATTGAAAGGAATGGTGCCACATTGATTGTTAAAAAGAACATTTCAGGATCTATCCTGAAGAGCACTGCTGTGAGTGTTAGGATACTACCCATATGCATGCAAGGAGGACCTGTTAATACAACTATTACCCAAAAATATGAACCAACCACTAAAATAAAAAAATAAAGACATTGAGGACTCTGACCAACTTTTGTAATAGGCTTGGGTATGTCAGAGCTTGTGCTGGTGGCATGGGATAGGACAGGGCAAAGAGTTGTTCATGGGGTCACCATGAGTCATCCTCAACCCAGTGGCACCTAACAACAACAGTAATGACTGACTTTTGCAGCCTGAAATTGACTGCACATGTAACCCAGACACATTCCTAATAATTGGTGACTGGAATGCAAAAGTTGGGAACAAAGGAGAAGGACTTGAAAAGTACAGACTTAATGACAAACTTGAAGCTGGACAGTAAATGATAGAGTTTTGTACAATTATTTACTTATTCCAAACCCCCCCTTTTTTAAAAAAAAAAGGAAATAACCACTCCACACATGAACCTCACCTGATGGAGCACAGGAATCCTACTGACTGTACCTATGGGAAGGGTCAATGGAGAAGCTTAATATCAGCAGTCAAAACAAGGCCACAGCAAACTGCAGAACTGGCAACTCACGTGCAGCTTCCAATTAAAGCTGAAGAAAATGAAAAGTCCACAAGAACCGAACTACGACCTTGAGTCTATCCCCACTTGAATTTAAAATCCATTTCCAAATTATCAAATCATTGGCAATAAGAGAGATGCAAATCAAAACCACAATGAGATGCTATCTCAGGCCAGTAGCAGTGGCAAAGTTTAACGGGAGAGCAAGTAATGAATGTTGGTGAGAATGTGGTGAGATAGGAACTCTTATACACTGTAGGTGGGGTTGTAAAATGGTACAATCACTCTGGAAGACAGTTTGGTATTTCCTCAAAAAACTAAATGTAGAAATTCTATATGACCCAGCTATTCCACTGCTAAGAATATACCCTGAGAAAATGAGAACTGAGATGTTGTTGTTGTTGTTGTTATGTGC
>NW_006399879.1:6908070-6909466 GCF_000299155.1 Elephantulus edwardii | reverse complement strand
TCTTCTGACATCCATTTTGGTCTTTTCTTCCTCTTCTGTCTTTGCAATGACCGTTTGCACTCTTCCTGAATGATACCCTTGATATCCTCCCACAACTCATCTGGCCTTCGCTCATTAGAGATTTGTACACCAATGTTCATAGCAACGTTATTCACAATCATAAGAACTTGGCAACTTCCCAAATGTCCAACCACAATCAAATGGATTGAAAAATTATGGCACATTCACTCAGTGGAATACTATGCAGCACTCAGGAGCAACAATTCTGAAAATCACTACATAACCTGGGAGGAATTAGAGAGCATTATGTTGAGTGAACTCAGTCTCATAAGAACAAATACAGTATAGGATCATTATCGTAGAAATAGAAAGATAACGAGTAAAATGTGTATAGGGGGAAGTGGTGGGAGTGGAGGGGTGAGGATTGTCAGGGGGAAATCATGAGGTCACACAATTTGGTGGGTGGAGGGAGGGGATAAAGGAAAGAGAAAGATGCAGCAGGGAATGAAAAAGATGGAGTAATGGTGGACATAATCTAATGGGGATTAAATTTTTAAAACAACAAACCCAAAAACAATGAATGCGGATGATTGAATGAAGCACAAAGTGAATGAAGGATAGTGTGAACCAGAATGTATATGAATTTTATATGCACATCAATATAAAATTAAAAAATAAAAACCATCTTGAGTATATATTTGATGTAATTAATGTTAGTAACTGAAGACAAGAAGGGTTGTAGGTAGGAGGATGTTTCCATGAAGAAAGCAAGAGGTCACTACAGAGAAAGAAAAGACCAAAATGGGTTGTCTGGAGAGACTCTGGAACTTGCGCTAGTGTATGCTGTTGTTGTTGTCATTGTTAGGTGCCGTGGAGTTTAGTATCACTCATAGCCACCCTTTGAACAAAAGATCTGCACCCTGTCCTGTTCTGCGCCATCCTCACACTTCCTGACACACAACAGCCCACTGCAGCAGTCACCATGCTAATCCACCTGGTTGAGGGTCTTCCTATCCTTCGCTGACTCTCCACCTTTCCCAGCATCATGTCCCTTTCCAGGGAACAGCCCCTCCTAGCCACATGCCTAAAGTATGTGAGGTGAAGCCTCTTCATTCTTGCCTCCAAAGAGCACTCTGGCTGTACCCTCTCTGAGACATACCTGCTTATTCTCCTGGCCGTCCATGGGATGTTCAGTGCTCTTCTCCAACACCACAGCTAAAACATGTCAATTCTTATTCTGTCATCCTTATTCATTGTCCAGGCCTCAGCTTGTTGTTGTTGTTGTTATGTGCCATTGAGTTGTTTGCGACTCATAGTGACCCTATGTATAACAGCCCTAAACCCTGCTCTATCCTGTGCCAATCTCATTGCCTCTGACACACCCATCCCAATTACC
>NW_006399879.1:6873916-6906900 GCF_000299155.1 Elephantulus edwardii | reverse complement strand
GTTGGGTCACCTTTCTTTGGAATGGGAACAAATATAGATCTCTTCCAGTCAGTTGGCCAAGTGGTTGTTCTCCAGATTTAGCTGCATAACAAATAATCGAAAAGATTATGGCCAGAATCAGATACACCCTAGTCCTCAAACTGACGTCATTTTTGTTGTTGATTGCCTTCTATTCGAGCATGACTCATAGTGACCCTATGAACAAAAGGCATGAAGCCCCTCTACAACTATTGACATTTAACAAAGTTCAAAGGGTTTCCAGAGGCATGTGATTTAGGAAGTGGCTGCCACTCCTCCTTCCAAACCTGTCATAGTATGTTATTGTTGTTATGTGTGGTTGAGTCGCCTGGGATGTACAGCATCCCTATGTACAGCAGCTCTGAAATCTTCCCTGTCTTAAGCCAGTCTCAGGACTAATTCCAACACACCAGCCCCCATCGCCACAGTTACTGTATCAATCAATCTCACCCTGGCTCTCCCTCCCCTGCGCTGTCCATTTGGAAAGGTCCCTGACTTCAGATTTTCCAGTGCAATTCATCTCCTTATTTCCTGACTGTTGGTACCAATGCTGTTAATTGTGGATCCAAGCAACGTGAAGCTTTTGACAGTTTCAGTCTCTCTATCCATCATGACCCTGCCTTTCGATCCAGTTGTAAGAATCTTTGTTTTCTTGACACGTAGAGATGCATGTAGAAGAAATGCTGAAGTAAAGATGAATGGATGTTTTCAAAAGGCATCTCCAGAAGAAAAAGCAAAGTATTATAATGAAATGTCGAAGAGGTAGAGTTAGGAAAGCTCAGCCTTTCTCAAGCTAAGAGCTCAAGAGCAAAGTCAAGCTTCAAGTTGCAATACTGGAACTTATACTGGAACAACCCTGTAAGCAAAATAGTAAATGACCCAGGAAGCATCAGAAGAAAATGGAATGAATATACAGAGTCACTGGACCAAAAAGAATTGGCTGACACTGAGTCCTTTCAGAAAGTAGTATATAATCAAGAATCAATGGTAATAAAGGGAAAAGTTCAAACTGCACTGAAGGAATTGGAAAAAAAATTAGGCCCCAGGAACTGATGGGGTATCAATTGACATTTCAAGAAATAGATGCAACCCTGGATATTCTCTTTTACTTCAAGAAATTTGGAAGTCAACTATCTGGGCAGCTGACTGGAAGAGACCACTGGTTCCTTTTTTTAAAAAAAAAAAAATATATATATCCCAGAGAGTGTGGAAACTGTTGAATAATCGCATTAATATCACATGGCTAGAACATCAACAAGGAATTGTCAGAAATCCAAGCTTCATTCAGAAGAGGTCATGGCATGAGGGATATCATTGCTAGGTCAGATGGATCTTGTCTGAAAGCAGAGAGCACCTAAGATATGTTTATTTGTATTTGATGACAAGCAAAAGTATCCAAACGTGTGCGTTAGAGCAAATGATGGCTAGTGTCGTGAAGCGTGAGAATCCCAGAATGCATCATCCGCAGGGAAATCTGTACATAGATAAAGAAGCAAATGTCTGAATAGAAAAGGGGCACTGCTTAAAGTCCCCTCCTTTTAAATAGTTTAAAATCAGGAAAGAGGTGTGTCAGGGTTGCATTCCTTCAATCTGTACCACAAGCAAATCATTCAAGAAGCTGGAATATATGAAGAAGAATGTAGCAAACAGGATTGGAGGAAGAGTTGTCAATAACCAGTGTAATGGAAATGATGAATCCTTGCTGGCAGAAAGTGAAGAAGGCTTGAAACATTTCCTGGACAAGTTCAAAGACCACAGTGTGGCTTATATCTCAGCATCAAGAAACAAAATCCTCACCAGGGGCCAATAAGCAACATCACTGTGTGTAGAGAAAAGACTGGTGTTGTCAAGGCTTTGATTTCACTTGGCTCCACTACCAACATCCTGGGAAGCAGGAGTCAGGAAATCAAAAGAGGTGTTGCATTTGGCAAATCTGTTGTCAAGGATTTCTTTAAAATACTAAAGAGCAAGGATGTCCTTTTAAAGACTAAGGTGCATCTTTCCCAAACCATGGTGTTTTCAATTGTTTCATAAGCATGATTAAGGAAGACTGAAGAATTGATATCTTTGAATTATGGTGTTAGTGAAGGATATCCAAACTATCCTGGACTGTGAGAAGAACAAGCCAATCAGTTCTGGAAGAAGTGCGGTCAGAGTGTCTCTTAGAGATACGGGCGGTGAGACTTCCTCTCACATACTTCGAGCATGTTACCAGGAGGGGCCAATCCACAGAAAAGGACATCATACATGGAAAGGTGAAGGGTCACTGAGAGAAAGGAAGACTTTCAACACGGTGGATCTGCCCCAGCTGCAGCACTGTCTGAAGACCAGCGGAGACTGTGAGGACGGCAACACCCAGGGCAGGGTTTGGAGCCAGGACTGATGCAGCAGAGCCTGGCACCGATAGTGGCCGGTGTGTGAGTCTCCATACGCTCCGTGTCATTGCCGATGACTTCCCATTTCCCTAGGTCAACACTCCATACATCCCACATCCTGTTAGTTCTGGGGGTTTGCTATTCCTTCTCCTCACTGTGAGTCATGGACGGTCCTGGAAGCTTTGTCTCATCCACATCACTGACTCTACTTTGAAGAGGCAGCTCATCCCCAGTCATATTTTTAGTGTCTTCCAACCGCAGGAACTTATCTACTGGAACTACGAAACACACTACAAAACTACGTAATGCATACCCTGTGTACTGGTGTAAGTATGTTGTTGTTGTTGTTGTTGTTGGAACCGACTCACAGCTCTCACGCAGGTTTTCAGAGGCAGTAAATCTCATGGAAGGAGATTGTCCATCCTTCTCTCTCAGAGCAGCGGGGGGCCTTGAACTGCGTGCCTGATGGAGTTGAACTGAGATTCATAGCTAAAGACAATTATCTATAACCAGCTGATTTCTTACAGAAGTGTCAAGTCCATTCCACCAGAAAACAACCATCTCTACACAGAATGAAGCTGGAACAAAGAGCAAAGTTTTACTTTACCTCAGGAGTCCAGAAGTTGTAAATCTCACAAAGGTTTGATATCCAGAATATATAAAGAATTCATACAACTCAACAACTACAACAAAAAGGCAAGACACTCAATTAAAAAATGGACAGAGGACTTGAAAAGACATTTATCCTTGAAAAGAAGATGCACAAATGGCTAAAAAGAGCACAGAACAGTGAAGAGAAACTCAACATTATCGTCAGTGAAAACATTCACTGCCTCCACTGGGTTTATAAATCTGGAAATCTTTGGGCAAGAGGACACCGTCGCCCTTCTCCCACGGGCAGCTGGTGGTTTGAACACCCAGTCCTTTCATTATCAGGCCAATTCATAGCCCACTATGCCACCAGGGCTCCTTCATCAGTCACTATCCCACGACCATCAAGTTGAGTCCAACATAGCGACCAGGTTTCCAAGGCTGTAAATCTTTATGGGAGGAGAGGACCCATCTTTCTGCCTCACAGCAGCTGCTGTATTTGAACTATCAACCTTATAGTTAGCAGCCTGAAGTACCACACACTATACCACAAGGGAAATGCAAAACATAACCACAATGAGATACCATTTCACACCCAATAGGATGAAAATAGCAATTGTTAGAAAATCAAAACCCTTGATCTTTCCTGATGGAAATGCAAAACGGTGGAGCCACCAGGGACAAGTTTGGCAATTCGTCAAAAAGTGAAACAGAATCACACAACCCAGCGAGTGAACTCCTAGGTGCACACCTCAGAAAACTGAAAGCAAGGGCTCAGAAGACAAATGTACACTAATGTCCACTCGAACGCGACTCATATTAGCCAGACATGAAAGAAGCCCGTAGACCAACAAATGCCACATGAACGATACATTCTTGTGATGTGTACACTGTTGTCCTTCTCGGGTGCTGTCCAGCGGCTGGGACTCAGGGGCCCCTGGGCCACAGAGGGAACCGCTGCGTGCTCCTGCACCGTCCCTCATCTCTGTCCTGCTCAAGTCCACCGCTGCGATCACTGTGTCAGGCCATCTCACAGAGGCTCCTCTCTTTCACTGACCCTGTCCATGTCCATGCATAAAGTCCTTGGCCAGAGACTGACCCCAAAGTGTGTGAGATGGAGTTTCCTCATCCTACAAAAGGACACATGTGGCGTGACTCTGATTACGTAGACTCCCTAGACCAGGCACCCGCACAGAGACTGAAGTCAGAGTGTGTGTTACCCATTAATCCGTGGGTACCGAGCTTCTCTTCAGGGGGTGAAAGGTCAGGGGATAGATGCTGGTGATGGGTGTTCACATGGGCATTCACATCTAAAAGTGCCCAACATGGAAAGTGCCAACTATGCTTTTTACCAAAACAAAACGTGTTTCCAAGCGTGTGGTCAGAGGCAATGCCCGGCCCCGCTGGCTCTCTGTCCCCTGGTTCACCACGCTGAGTGGCCGCCGAGAATGGGCAGCAGGAGGGATGTGGACGGTTCTCATAACCGGGAACCTGGGTTTCCGCTTGCGATGAAGCCTTCTGTTCATCATCTGGAAACAGCTCAGGAGTCCTCTGACTGGTGACTGGGCAAACAGGCTGAGGTCCGCCGAGCGAGGTAGAACTGCTTGGAGAGCCGTCACATCACAGAAACACGGGCTTGAAGGAGTGCTGGCTTGAAGAAGTCTTTAAACCAGATACATCCCCCGAAGCCTCGAAGCCTCGTCTGAACCAGTTGGTGGTGCTAGATGTCATCAAGCCTGTTTCACTCATGTCTGACAGGCGGGACACAGCCCAATCCTGCCTCACGCTCACGACCTCCCCCACACACGCCCGCTATGGCAGTCGCTGTGTTAGTCCACTTCACTGAGGGGCTTCCTCTCCTCCACTGGCCCTCCACCTTTCCCAGCAAGGTGACTTTTCCCTCCTGATACCATTCTCGGCATGGGTGATATGAAGTGCCACTGTCCTCACCTCTAAGGGGCACCTTGGCTGCATCTCTTCCAAAACAGACCTTTCCATTCTTGTGATGGTCCGTGGGATGTCTGATACTCTCACTAACACAATTCAAAGGCATTATTTTGTCTTCAGTCTTAAGACATGGAAGAACCCTAACATGGTTAAGCAAGTAAAACCAGGCCGGAATAAACCCCTATATACTGTGTTGTTCCAACTACAGAGTGTTCTGGAAAAGGTGAAACTGTAGACAGTGAAGAAACAGGGGCAGGGTTGGGGGGCCAGGGGAGAGGGAGGGATGAACACTGGACGCACAGGGTATTTTAGGAGCCTGGCATCTCTGTGATGCTGTGCTGGTGAGCAGAGGGCTTTATTCACCTGCCAAACCCACAAGGTTGCACAACACGGACTGAATCCTGAGAGGTCCACACTTTTTAGTCAATAACGATATATTGGGCTTAGTTCTTCAGTGGGATTAATGTATCTGAAGAATATCAGAGGATAATAATGGGAAACTGTGAGAGCAGGAGACGGGCGAGTATACAGGTGTGTATACACAGCTCTCAGCACTTTCTGTTCCGTTTTTCTGAAAATCTAAAACTGTACTTAAAAAATTATGTCTGTTAACTGTTCTTCTCGTGGAGGCTCTGAATCTCCGCCCTCTCGCTTGTTCCACTGCCCCACTCACACTCCCACAGCTGGTCAGGACCACTCCGGCAGAGGGGTCTCAAAAATAAGGAGCCCACTGTCAAGCCACCCCCACCCAAGGCCAGTGTCAGGGTCAAGGCTAGTCTCCAGCCCAACGTGCATGCTGCCTTCACTGGACGCAGAGTCCAGTGTCCCCAGCCCTGAAACTCTCCTGCATTCACCTCCACCACACCCCTTCAACCTCTGCACCTTTGCTCAAACTGACCCCTGTGACTGAGAGATCCTTTTTACCTCATCTGGGTAAGTCTCATTCACACTATAAGACTCAAGGTAGTTAAAAGGGGGGATTGTGTACCAATGAGGGAGGTTTTCTTTTGCTTTTCAAGGAGAGGAGCAAACGGTGAGGGGGGGGAGGGGTTTGTGCGGGGAGAAGGGTGCAACAATGAATGAATGGAATTCCAAAATCTCTGTAGATGTTCATTGAAATGAAAAATAAACAAACTAAATTAAATTTTAAAAAGGGGGGGCTATGTGAAACAGAGCTGCAAACTCTGTTGGAATCCAGGCCCTCCGGAGCTATTGCGGTTGGATAGGGCCCTGATGCTATTACCCTGAGAAACCTTGAATCCACAAACGGAAAATATCCCCTGAAGTCAGCCATAAACCTAACTCACAGTTGTTGTTGTTGTTGTTATGTGCTGTCGAGTCGTTTGCGACTCATAGTGACCCTATGTACAACAGCCTTAAACCCTGCTCTGTCCTGTGCCAATCACACTGCCTCTGACAGACCCATCCCGATTACCCCAGTCACGGAATCAATCCACCTCATAGAGGGTCTTCCCCTCCTGCGCTGTCCCTCCACTCTACCCAGCATGATGTCCCTCTCCAAAGACCTGTCCCTCCTTACAACATGTCCAAAGTATGTCAGACGAAGCCCCAGAATCCTTGCCTCCAAGGAGCAGCCTGGTTTAACCCTCTCCAGGCTGAATCTGTTTGTTTTCTTGGCAGTCCATGGTACATTCAATACTCTTCTCCAGCACCACAGCTCAAAGGCGTCAATTCTTCTATCCTCCCTAGTCATTGTCCAACTCTCTGATGCATAACAAGTGATTGCAAAAACCAGGGCCTCTATCAGGCGCACCTTAGTCTCCAGAGAGACACCGAACTTCTTCCTTCATCACCATGCTCATTGTCATACATAGCATGTCTAATCATCGGTTTCTTTCTGCTTTTTCTTACCTCCAAATATTCCAATGTGCTGTTCATCATTCACCCATTCTTCTCCTGCTCTCCTCACTCCTGGATTTTGTTATACCAGTGGTCTTATGCAGTATTTGTCCACGTCTGACTGTGGTATTTCACTCAGTGTGATATCTTCCAGGCTCATCCATGTTGTAGGGTGTTTTACAAGTTCATTATTTTTCAGTGCTGCGTAATACTCCATTGTGTGGATTTACCACCATTTCTCTATCGTGATGTGCTCTTGTTGGGGGTCCTGTGGAGCTGCATCCTGCCCATCCTGCACTGTCCACTCACTTGTCTGTGCCCGTTCTTGTGGCCACTATGGCGTCTTCTGGAGGGTCATGCTCTTCCCCACTGACCCCCCTGCTTTACCAAGCATGACGTTCTTCTCCAGGGGCTGGTCCTTCCGGAAAGTACGTCCTGAGCACATGAGACCGAGTGTCACAATCTTCTCTTCTAAGAACATGCTGCTGAACTTCCTTCAAGACAGAATTGTTCACTCGTGTAGGTCCCTTGTTGTCCTTCACAGGTTTACATCTGTCAGCGCACACACACGCACACGCACTCATGCACACGCATCTCCACGTGCACTCACACATGCATTCATGTATGTTCATATGTACACTTGTGCACACACCTATGCACACACACTAGCCCTTACACACTCAAGCTCTCACGTAATATACTCACACACCAGCATGCTCACCTGCATGAATTCACACTCACATATACACAATCATACATTCACATTCAACCTGTAAGTACAATCACACACACGCGCACACACATATCTATATTCTGTGCACATACATTCAAGCTTACACACTTTTCTGCTCTGCCTTTACACTAACGTTCATACATACATTCACACCCACACACATCCACATGCAACAGAAAACACACATACTCAACACACACGCACACACTCATACACAGTAACACACTCATATATAGATACACCATGCACTCACATCTTCTAACATAAACAGTCACTTCATTCGTGCACACACACTCATGTGCACACACACACTCACGTGTGCACACACTCATGTACACACACACACACACACTCATGTGCACACACACACGCACTTGCCCCCTCACTTCCAGGGATCCCCTGAGGCCAGGGCAGGGCTCAGAACACACCCTGGGGGAGGAGACCATAGGGCCTTGCCCCGCCCTCAGCACCAGTAGGACCAACTTCCCAAGCTCCCATAGTCAGACCAGCTGGGAATGCTGTCTTTAAAAGGTTCCTGGGGAGCAGCCCCCTCCATGGCCCTGACACCGGGAGGTGGTCCTGCCTCTCCCACTCACACCCCAGAGATCCCGTCTTCTCTTTGAGCACCCACCACTGGCCCTAGGGGTTTGGAGGGTCAGGATGGGGAAGTGAGAATCAGCCCAGCGTTTGGAGGACCAGCACTCATGTTATTTGGGATAACGGGCCTCGGCACGGGTTAACAGAATGACAGCCTGTGATGAAAACAGCAGGTGGGTTCACGCAGTGCGGCAGACACAGGACGTGGCCTGGGATGGGGGTGACTGAGACGGGACTTAGGGGAGGAGCAGCTACCCTCTGTGTCCTGAGAACCTACACCCTACCTGGTAAGGCGGTGTGTGCACAGCGTCACCTCTGGAGCCCCTCCTAGCCCGGTGCTGTCCGTGCTCAGAGCCTAGTTAAGGCACACGGCAGGGTCAGCTCAGAGGGGTGGTAGACCTCACTGACCATCACACACTGGAGGGAAGTGGACACTGACCTGGGCTCCTGCTCTGCACTGCCACTGCCCCAGGACCATCACCAGCCTGTGAGCCAGACAGGGCACACCCCATGCTGGGCTAGTCCCGCGGTGCTGCAGGCTGGCCAGTGAGGCCAGGAGTCCGCAGGGACCTGGGGAGGGCAGGGGAGATTGGCTGCCACAGTTGTGGTTTTGGTTGTTAGACACTGTAGAGCTGACATCTCACAGGGAACCTTGCCATAGGCTGTGCTAGCCTCATGGTCTCTACATGACCCGTTTTACAGTCACTGTGCCAACCCATCTCACTGAGTGTCTCCCTCTCCTCCTCTGACCCTCAGCCTTTCTCAATATGTCCTTTTCCAAGGACTGGTCCCTCCTGGCAATGTGCCCACAGTAAGAGCTGGAGCTCCGCCGTCCTTGTCTCCACGTGCAGCACCCTGGAGCCCGTCCTCTGAGACAGTCCTGGTGCCACCGGTGGCCTTGCTGAAATCTCACTTGTACTGTTGAGGGCGGCCTGTCCTGTCATCTCTTCTCTGAGTCATTCCTCCCCAGAAAGGTCTTCCTTGCTGCCTCCCCAAATCCATTTCTCTCGCTCTGTCTGTCTGAGTAACAAAACCATCTCCTGCAGACAATTATACGAAACCTTCCGCTGTCACGCTGACCGTACTCACAGGGACCCGCGAGGACATCTCGGAGCTGCCCCCAGGACACCGAGGCTGGGCTCTTTATGGAAGGAGCCCTGGTGGTGTGCGTGATGCACCAGATATCGAGCTGTTAATCCAAAGGTCGATGGTCTGAGGGAGGAAGAGGGGCGGTCTTCCCTCTCCAGACCTGATGACTTACAGCCGGGAAACCCAGTGAGGCCAAGAGTCAGGTTCAGCCTGAAGGCAAGAAGCAGACTGCCACAGCCTTCCATGGAGGAGTTGGAACCGGTGGTCTTCGGCTAATGACCTTTCTAAGTTCCCCACCACCAGGACCTCTTTCTTCTTGCCGTGTCGTCAGTGGACAGTGCCTCACAGCGACCCTGTGTGCTACAGGCAGGAAGTGGCCCTTCCAGCACCTCCTCGCCGTCTCTGCTGTCCTGTAGCCACGTGTCCACACAGAGCGTCATCCTCCCCGTCTCTGGCTCTCCACCTTTTCCAGCACGATGTCCCCTTCTAAGCACAGGTCACTCTTGAAGATGTGCCCAAAGGCTGTGGGCCAAAGTGTCACCACGCTTACCTCCAAGGAGCACTCTGGTTTCATTACTTCCAGAGCAGATGTATTGGATCTTTTATAAATCCAGTGGGACTTCACCAACACCACAATTCAAAGACTGATGCTTCTTCAGTATCTCCTTGTCCTTTGTCTAATTTTTTTCCTTTGTCTATTTTTTTACATTTTTTAATTAATTTAAATGAAATTTTATAGAGACTTAGGGTTTCCAGTCATTCACTGTTGCACTTTTCTCCCTGCTCACCCCTCCCCCCAATTCACTCTTCCCCTTAAAAAGAAAAAGAAAAATTCTTTCATTGTTATGCATACCCTTTGTCTAATTTTTCTAAGCATATGAAGCAATTGGAAAAGACTATGACTTAGCTCTGGCACACCTTAGTCTTTAAGGTGACCTCCTTGCTCTTTAGCACTTTAAAGAGGCCCTTGATAGCAGATTTTCCCAACGCAACATGTCGTTTGATTTCATAACTGCTATTTTCCTGGATGTTGATTGTGGATCCGTAAAGTTAAATCATTAACTTGAATACAGGAGGGGTCAAATAGATAAAGCAGATAACAGTGGACGAGATTTCTGGGAAATTGCTAGAAGCTGAGAGGAGAGTCCTTCTCCCCTCCTTCTCATGTGTGAATAGACGTATGGGGGCTGGCGCTTCAGCAGCCTCTGTGTGCCATGTACAATGGAACCTGTCTTGGTTTCTTAGGGCTGCAGTAACCCACCCCACCAAGTGTATGGCTGACCGAGAGGGACAGAAATGCTAACAGTGCTGGAGGCAGGACATTTGAGGACAGGAGCTGGCATTGTCAGCTCTTGTAAGGGCTTTGAAGGAATCCTATTTAAAATCTCTGCTAGTTTTGTGTGGCTGCTGGCAGTCTTTGGTTTACTTTGCTAGTTTTCAGATGCATCTGACCCTGCTGCCACCTGGCATCTGTCTTCCCTTGCATCTCTCTCTCTCTCTCTCGCTCTCGCTCTTTTTCTGTGTGTGTCTCTGAGTCTATCCTTTTCTGTCTCTGAGTCTGTCTCTCTTTCTCTCCCTTTCACAAGACACCACTTAGGAAAGATGCACCCACCTATGGTGTGACCTCATCACCGTAATGATAAGATGTGCAAATTAAACCCCAATTTCCCCAACCAGGTCCATTCAGAGATACAAAACAAAAGGTCCCTTTTCGGGGCTCATGGCAACCCAAACAGACCCATGTGCTAAGGAGAGGTTAACTCCGGGGGGCTGTAAGGAATCACTGTCCAGTCCAGGCTGCGTTCCATGTGGTCACAGCAGCCGGACACGGCTCCTAACTGGCCCAGCCCAGAGGGGCCTGCTGGCCTGGTGAGATGCTGACTTGGCACTTTAAAGGAGGCCAGGTCTCCACGGCTCTCACACAAGATCAAGGAAGCGGAGAAACAGCAAGCTGCCACCTAGTCCGTCAAGTCACAGTATGAGCTTGGAGCTGTGCTCCCCAGGGCGTGAGCTGTGGCCTCCCAAAGGCAGGACACCAGGCTTTCTTCTGAGGTGCTGTGGCCAGGCTCCACCCACCGGCGTCTTTGCTGGCAGCTGAGCACTTACCAATCACAGCTGCAAGTGCTCCATGCATGCGGCGGGCGGTTGTGAGCTCTCTGGAGTAAGTCCCACTGGTAGGATGTCTGGCTGTGGAAAAGTGCTGCTGTGCTGTCCCAGGGACATTCTAAGTGACCCGTTCTCCGACTGTCTCCACACAATCCAGGCAGCCAAGGGTGGGAGGTGGCTTTTGTGTTGCGTACTTGATCTTGTGTAAGCTACTGGGTTGAAACTGAGTTGAACAAACAAATCTGTCTTAGCGGAAGTGTGACAGGGTTCTGTAGTTGTTGCTGGGTGCCATCAGGTTGAGTGCATCTCATAGTGACCCTGTGAGCAACAGTCCTGAACCCTGTCCTGTCTGTGCCGTCCTCGTCTCTGACACGAGCCCACTGCAGCAGTTACTGTGTCAGTCCATCTCACTGAAGGTCTTCCTCTTCCTCCACCCTCCCACCTTTCCAAGCTTGATGTCCTTCTCCAAGAATTAGCCTCTCCTAGCAATGTGCTCAACACATGTGAGATGAGGCCTCACCATCCTTGGCTCCAAGGAGCACTCTGGCTACTCTTTTCCCCAAATACGTCTGTCTGTTCTTTTGACAGCCATGGGATATTCAGTCCTCTTCCCCCAACACCACAGTCAAAGGCCCTGATTCTTATTCTTCCATCTCTAGTCAGGGTTCAGCTCTCAGTACAGCAAGTCATTGAAAAGACCATGACCTCAATCAGGTGCACCTTAGTCTTCAAACTAACACCATTGCTCCTCAGTATTCTGGAAAAGTTCCTGGAAGGATATTTGCCCAGTGCAGTACATCTCCTGATCTATTATTTGGGTGCCAAGTGATTGTGGGTCCAAGTAAGACAAAATCGTTCAACTTAGAGACCAAGGTTCTACTCATCGACAAAGATGGTGAAACTTCATCTCCTATTATTTGGACACATGGTCAGGAAGGGTCATTCCTTGGTAAAAGATATCAATCTGGGAAAGGGAGAGGGTCCGAGAAAGAAAGGAAGACCACCAGCAAGGTGGGTTGACATGGTGACTGTGACAACGGGCTTGAGCGTGGTGGGCATTGGTGCAGGACAAAATTCAGGGCTGTTGCTCAAAGGGTCAAACAAGAAGCAGCTTTGGTGACTCAGCCTCTGTTTTAAGTTGCTGAGAGCCATGCAATTTCCAGTCAGAAAATTATCTTGAGTCTGTGGACATCATAGCTCCTCACACACTGTAGGGCTTCATCTTATGATCAGGCTGCACTGCAAGGGAGGCTGGGAAATGTCGGTGCAGTGGACGCTGGGAGATGTAGTCAAAGGCAAGGGGCCTGAGACTGTGTCTCAGCTGCAAGGAAGTCTGGGAAACATACTCTGTAGCTGAGGGCCAGGGCACTTTGAAAAGGGGTCAGTAACCTCCCCTCTCCCTGAGAGCCAGACTTTATTTACATTTGCAGCTTTAAGCAGCCATGAACCCACATGTCGACTGTGCACTCAGCCTGAAAAAAATCTTGTGTCCACTCCTCGTTCCACTCGGGGCCCCTGCACCTGACAATGGTGGGCATAGCCCTGCCCTCCAGGAGTCCGGGAGTGGGCGGGGAGGGACACAGGCTCACACCGTCATAGCACGGCCTTAGTCCATCCTGAGTGTGAGCTCGCCCCAGGGCAGCCTGCAGCCCCAAGAGCGCACAGGAGATGGTGCCCAGTTTATCCGCACGGTCAGTCCATGTGGTGAGAACACTCATGCTGGGCGTGTGAGGGATGGGTGTCACTCTGTGTGTGTTCATGTGAGTGTGTGCTGTGCATGTGAGTGTGTGTGGTACATGTGTATTGTCCATGTGTGTGTGGATGTGCATGTGTGCTATGTGTGAGTGCATGCTGTGCGTGTGTGTGTGTGTGTGCACTGTTCGTGTATGCTGTGCCTGTGAGTGTGGGTGTGCATATGTAGTGTGTGTGTGCTGTGTGTCAGTGTGTGCTGTGTGTGTTGTGTGTGAGTGTGTGCTGTGTGTGAGTGTGTGCTCTGTGTGTGCTGTGTGTGAGTGTGTGCTCTGTGTGTGTTGTGTGTCAGTGTGTGCTGTGTGTGAGTGTGTGCTCTGTGTGTGCTGTGAGTGTGTGCTCTGTGTGTGTGCTGTGTGTGCTGTGTGTCAGTGTGTGTGTTGTGTGTGAGTGTGTGCTGTGTGTGTGCTATGTGTGAGTGTGTGCTGTGTGTGAGTGTGTGCTCAGTGTGTGCTGTGTGTGTTGTGTGTGAGTGTGTGTTGTGTGTGAGTGTGTGCTGTGTGTGTGTGCTGTGTGTGAGTGTGTGCTGTGTGTGGGTGTGTGCTGTGTGTGTGTTGTGTGTGAGTGTGTGCTGTGTGTGAGTGTGTGCTGTGTGTGCTCAGTGTGTGCGTTGTGTGTGAGTGTGTGCTGTGTGTGAGTGTGTGCTGTGTGTGTGTGCTGTGTGTGTTGTGTGTGAGTGTGTGCTGTGTGTGAATGTGTGCTGTGTGTGAGTGTGTGCTGTGTGTGTTGTGTGTGAGTGTGTGCTGTGTGTGTTGTGTGTGAGTGTGTGCTGTGTGTGAGTGCATGCTGTGCATGTGTGTGTGTGCACTGTTCGTGTATGCTGTGCCTGTGAGTGTGGGTGTGCATATGTGCTATGTGTGTGTGCTGTGTGTGTGGGTGCTGTGTGTGAGTGTGTGCTGTGTGTGAGTGTGTGCTGTGTGTGTGGGTGCTGTGTGTGAGTGTGTGTTGTGTGTGAGTGTGTGCTGTGTGTGTGTGCTGTGTGTGTGCTGTGTGTTAGTGTGTGCTGTGTTGAGTGTGTGCTGTGTGTGTGTGCTGTGTGTGAGTGTGTGCTCTGTGTGTGTGCTGTGTGTGAGTGTGTGCTGTAATCATGCATATGCATGTGTGGTTATGCAGGTGTATGTCGTATAAGACCAGCGTGGTGTGTCTTTGTGATTGTGCATGTGTGGGTGCACAGCTGTGTGTGCCATGTCTCGGTGTTCTTTGTGTGAGGGTGTGAGCATGTGTGAGTGCGTAAGTGCACATAGTTACGTACATATGCTGGGGGGTGTGAGCATGTGCACGCTGGTGTGTGTGTGGAGGTGTATGCCTGTGCTCTGTGTGCATGTGTGTCTGCAATGTCACTGCATCACATGTTAGTGATGAGTCTTGCACATCTGTAATGGTGCCCTCCCCGTGATGACCAGGTGTCTGTGCTCACAGGACAATGAGCATAACGAATGGGACCCCAAGATGCTGCTGTTGCCCCACAGGGTAAATGACACGCAAGCATCCCCTAACTCACGTGCTCTGTGAACACCCCACCCCCGCTCTCCAGGGGAGACGTGCTGAGAGGACAGCCCTGGGTCATGTAGAGAGGCCAGGAAGGAAAGGAACACTGAGGAGGCTGTTGTTAGGTGACATCGAGTCTAGTACAACTCCTTAAGCTATGAACAATCAGAACCCTGTCCGACCCCGTGCCACTCTCACACTTCCTGACACACTGGAGCCCACTGCCTCGTCACTGTGTCAACCCATCTGGTTAAAAGTCTTCTTGTCTTTCACCAGCCTGCCACCTTTCCAGCACGATGTCCCTCTCCAAGGAATAGCCTCTTCTGGCAGCATGCCTGAGTATGTGAGGTGAAGGCTTATCATCTTTGCCTCCAAGAAGCGCTCTGGCTGCGCCCTCTCCAAGACATATTTCTCTGTTTTTTTGGTCGTCTGTGGGATAAGAAGTACTCTTCTTTACCACCACAGCTCAAAGGCATCAATTCTTATTCTGTCATCCTTAATCACTGACCAACTTTCAGATGCAAAGCAGGCTATCGGAAAGACCACGGCCTGAATCAGACACACTTGAATCCTCAGACTGACATCACTGGTCCTCAAGAATATGGAGAAACTCCTGACTGCAGACTTTCCCAGCGCACTACGTTTCCTGACTGCAGTTCTCTGGCATGTGATATTAATGACATTGTTTGATAGTTTCCACATTCTGCTGGCATTAGTGAGATGAGATGGACCAACTTTGGCCACATTGAATCAGATAATCACATGATATACTAGGCTGGGAATGAAAAACAGAAGATTGGTATTGCATTCATATTACATTTCGGATCCAGCAGATGCTCTGCTGGAAAAGGAGGGGGATTCTCCTCCTATACCAGTCGGATCTGATTTGATAGTACACATAAAAAAATAATAAAATAAAATTTTTTAAAGAGTCAATTTTACATTCCACCCTGAAGTGCAATGTTGTCAGTGATAGGATATTACCCATAAGCATACAAGGAAGACCTGTTAACACAACTTTCATCAAAACATATGCTTCTCTAACTAAAGCCAAAGAGGAGGAAACTGAACATTTTGACCCAATCTTGCAGTCTGAAGTGGTCCAAACATTCAACCAAGTTGCGTTAAAGGATAATTGGTGACTGGAATGCGAAAGTAGGAAACAGTGAAGAAGGAATGGCAGCTGGAAAGTATGGACTTGGTGACCAAAACGAAGCTGGAAATAGAATGACCAAATCTTGTGTGCTTAATTATTTATTCATTGCAAATACTTTAAAAAAAACCTGCACAGATGATGACTTTACACATGGACCTCACTTGATAGAAATTGAATTGACTACACGTGTGGAAGGAATCCTTGGAGAAGCTCCAGAGAGGCAGTCAAATCGAGGCCAGGGGCGGACTGTGGGCCAGGTCATCAATAACTCATGTGCAAGTTCAAACTGAGGTTGGAGAAAATTAAAACAAGTTCACAGGAACCAAAATATGATCTTGAATCTATTCCATCTGAATTTCAAAATCATCTTAAGAAGAGATTTGAAGCATTGAACACCAATGATCAAAGGCCAGATGATTTGTGGGATCACATCAAGGATATCATCCATGAAGAAAGCAAAAGGTCGTTAAAAAGACAAAGGAGAAATAAAAAAGCTGAGATGGATGTCAGAAGAGACTCTGAAAATTGCACTAGAGCATCAAGAAGCCAAAACAAAGGGAAAACTGAAGTAAAAGAGCTGAACAGAAGATTTCATAGGGCAGCTTGAAAAGATAAAGCAAAGTATTATAACGGAAAGTGCAGAGAACTGGAATTGGAGAATGAAAAAGGAAGAACTCGCTCTGCATTTCTCCAGCTGAGAGAACTAGAAAAATTAACTTAAGCCTTGTGTCACAATACTGAAAGATGCTATGAGCCGTATCTCGAATGACCCAAGAAGCATCAAAAGAAGATGGCGCAAATGCACAGAATCACTGTACCAAAAAGAATTGACTGATACCAGAACATTTCAGGAAATATCATGTGAACAGGAGCCAAAGGTGATGAAGGAGGACAGTGAAACTGCGTTGAAGACACTGGCGAAAAAAAGAAGACCTCAGGAATCGGTGGGATACCAGTTGACTTTAGAATCGATGAGATACCAATTGATGTGTTTCCGTTAACAGACGCTGCCTTGGATGAGCTCATTAGTCTAAGCCAGGAAATTTGGAGGACAGCTGTCTGGCCAATGGACTGGAACAGATCCATGTTTGTTCTTATTCCCAAGAAAGATGATGCAACAGAATGTGGAAACTATCAAATAATATCATTAATATCAAATGCAAGCAAAATACTGCTGAAGATCATTCAAACCCAGCTAGAACAGTACATAGACAAGGAACTGCCGGAAGTTCAAGCACGATTTAGAAGAGACTGCAGCACCAGCAATATCATTGCTGAAAGTCAAGAATACCAGAAGAATATGTATTTATGCATTATTGGCTATGCAAAGACATTTGACTGTGTGGAGCGTAAAAAGTTATGGCTGACATTGAGAAGAATGGGAATCCCAGAGCACTTAATTGTGCTTGTGTGAAACCTCTACCTGGACCAGGAGGCTCCTGTGTGAACGGAGAAGGGGAGTGAAATGTGGTTTAAAATTAAGAAAGTGTATTCAGGGCTGTATTCCCTCTATATAACTATTCCGTCTGTATGCTGAGAAAATTATTCGAAAAGCTGGACTCTATGAAGAAGAATGTAGCATCAGGATTTGAAGAAGACTAATCAATGAACTGTGCTATGTAGATGACACAACCTTGCTCGCTGAAAATGAGGGGAACTTACAGCACTTGTTGCAGAAGATCAAAGAACCACAGCCTTCAATATTTACTGCATCTCAATGCCAAGAAAACAAAAATTCTCGCCATTGGACCAATAGGCAACATCATGATAGATGGAGAAAAGATTGAAGTTGTCAATGATTTTATCTTATTTGGATCCACAGTCAACACCCTTGGTACTAGCAGTCAGGAAATCAGGTGATGTATTTTACTGGGAAAGTCTGCAGTCAGGAGCCTCTCCAAATTATTGAGGAGCGGTGATGTCAATTTGAAGACTAAGATGCATTTGATTCAGGTTATGGTCTTTCTAATCACAAAAATTGATGCCTTTGAGCTGTGTTGTTAGAGAAGAGTACAGAATACCCCACGGACTGTCCAGAGAAGAAAGAGATATGACTTGGATAAGGTGCAGCCAGGGTATTCTTGGCTTTGCCTCACATGCATACTTCAGTCACGTTGCTGGAAGAGGCTATGTCTTGGAGAGGGGCATCACGCATGGAAAGGCAGAGGGTCAGTGAAGGGAGAGGAAGACCAGGTGGATTGACACAGTGACTGTTGCAATGGGCTCGAGCGTGTCAGAGCTACGAGGATGTCACCGGACAGGACAGGGTTCACATCTTCTGTTCACAGGGTCACTATGGATCATACCAGGCACATAGCAACAGCAGCAAAGCCAAGAAGGATGAAACAGAAAATTGTTACCAAACATGCAATCAAGATGTGTTAATGATAACTGGTGACAGGAATGCAAAAAACTTAGCAACAATTAAGAAGGAATTGTCAGAAAGTATGGGCTTGGGTTTTTTTGTACATAGGGTTTTCGGAGGCCTGCTATTTCCGAAGTGGATGGCCAATCCTTCTTCCTAGTCTGTCTTAATCTGAATGTTCAGATTTAGAGAAGTCTCAGACAGACCAGCATTTTACAGAAAAGTGAAAGATATATCCCTTATTGTGGAGTTAACCATTTGTATCAGTGTTGTCCCTGCCCTTGGCACACGTGTCTTTACCCACTTATTTCCCTGCTCCACCATCCACCAGGATCCCCATCCACTTCTACCCACTCCCTTCAACATCCATCTCCCATTGGAGAGGGACATTATGCTTGGTAGGGTGGAGGGACAGCGCAGAAGGGGAAGGCCCCCTATGAGGTGGATTGATTCAGTGATTGGGGTAATTGGGATGGGTGCGTCAGAGACAGTGCGATTAGCACGGGACAGAGCAGAGTTTAGGGCTGTTGTACTTAGAGTCGCTATGAGTCGCAAGCGACTCAACGGCACATAACAACAACAACAACAACATGGGCTTGGGGATAGAAATGAGGCTGCAAATAGAATGACTGAATTTTGCATTTTCAATGATTTATTCATTGCAGATACCTTTTTTTAAAGGACACAAACAGATAGGCAATGTCCAATGGTGATTGATTTTATAAAACATAACACATGAGAGTGATTCTATAAAACACAATATGAATGAAGAATAGTGTGAAACACAGTGTCTACGAACTTTGTAGGCAAGCCAATTAAAAGAAAAGAAAGGATCACCGGAGGGCGACTTCACACATGGACCTCCGCTGACGCACTGCAGAGGAGTCACACTGACTCCATCCAGGAACACTGGAGAAGCTCAGTGTCGGTACTTCAAACTACACCAGGACAGACTGCGGTGAGGGAGTAGGGGCACTCAAAGCAGGAAGTGCCCGCAGGCAAATGGACATGGTTCTTCCCCGCTGTCAGAGGGGGCACGGAGGTGCCCCTCCTTCACCCATTCGGACACGAGCAGCGTTGGGTTCCGCAGAGGGCAGCCACTCCCCACAAGGTGGGCATCGCACAGGGTGTCCACTGCGGCCAGATGCTGGCAGTTGTTGTTAGGTGCCAATGAGTCAGCCATGACCCATACGGACAAACAGATCTGAACCCTGTCCTGTGCTGCGCTGCCCGCACCGTCTCTGACACACTTGAGCCCAGTGCTGTAGTGACCGTGCCATCCATCTCATTGAGGGCCCCCCTTTCCCATCAAGCACGAACACAGTGTCCTTCTCCAGGGACTGCCCCATCCTGACACACGTCAAATCTCACCACCCTCACTTTGAAGCTGCCTTCTGGACTCAGTTCTGAGGCAGGTTCCTTCATTCATCTGACAGCGTGTGGAATACTCAGTGCTCTTCTCCGACACAACACAAAGGCATCAATCCTCCTACAGACTTTCTTATTCACTGCCCAGCTTTCACGGGCACAGGAGGGGTTTGAAATGCCATGGCTTGGGTCAGGGGCACGTCAGGTCCTCCAAGGGATTCTTTCCTCTGCTTCACACCTTACAGAGATGTCCGTGACAGCAGGTCTACCCAGTGTAACAGGTCACCTGCCTGGTGCACTAGGTCACCTGACTTCTCGATGGCTGCCTCTATGGTTATTGATTGTGCAAACAAATAAAAAGAAATCCTTGACAATTTCGATCTTTTCTCCATTTCCACGGTGTTGCTTATTGGCCCACTTGTGAGAACTTTGACTCCCTTTATGTTGAGGTGTAATCTATTTGAAGGTTGTGTCCATTAGCAGTTATGATGTCCATTAGCATCTAGGAAGACAGGGAGGGGCAGTTATAATGTCGCACACCTGTGCACCCAGCAGTGGGTGTGGGTGTGAGCGTGGTACGTGTGTGTTCATCTGCATGGGTGTGTGTGAGGGTGTTCTGTGTGCCTGAGCGTACATGTGGATGGTGGTGATGTGAGTGTGGTACGTGTGCACAGGTGTGTGCAAAGGCGCTCTGTGTGCCTGAGCATATGGGTGAAGGTGTGTGATCATGTGCATGTGATGTGTGTGCATGTGGATGTGTGTGGTGTGCACATGAGGGTGTGAGTGTGTATGTGAGACATGGTCTGTGAGTTTGTGCATGTCTGTGAGTGTGAGTGATGTGGTGGTGGGTGACGTGTGTGCATTTACATGTAACATGTACACACAATGATGTGAGCTCAGGGGTGGTGGGTAATGTGTGACTATGTCTTGTATGTTAGTGTGTATGGGGTGTGAATGAGTGTGTGAGTCTGTGTGGTGTGTGTACAAATAAAGCGTGTATATGAACGCACGTGAGTGTGTTGTGAGTGTGGTGTGTGTTTGTGAGTAGTGTGTATGTGCACGTGGATGGAAATGCTACACACCTGAGAGTGTGTATATGTGTGCAGTGGAGAGTGTACACAAAAGGCAAGTGTGTACACGTGTCTGCGTGTGTGTAGTGTGTGCACATGTGAATGTACATGGTGTTTACGTGAGGATGTGTGTGTGGTGTGTGACGGGTACTGTGTGTGCATGTGTGCTGTGTGTGAGAGTGTCTGAATGGAGTGTGTACACACATACATGGTGCGGATGTGTTTACTGTGGAGGGTCTGTGACCAAGCCTGGCTACCCAACAGTAGAGCGCAGAGAGGCTGGCACCTCTCCCACCAGGTGCTAAAGGAACAGAGCAGCAAGGAGCAGGGGCATTTCCACAGGGGCCATTCGGTGTCAGAGTGTCTCTGCTGCCACAGTCAGAAATGCCTTTCACATCCTAGATGCACTGATGGGAGTGTGTGCATGCGGGGGTGTGCACATGTGCACACATGTGTGCATGCAGGGGTGTGTGTGCATGTGCACCTATGTGTAATCAGCAGTGTGTGTGCATGTGCACCTATGTGTGCATGTGGTGTGTGTGCGCGGGCTTGTTTGTGTGTGTGTGTGTGTGTGTGCACATCTGTCTATTTATGCATGTGTGCTAGAGCATATGTGTCCAGGTGTGTGCGCACCTGTGTCCATGTATGTGTGCACTTACATGTGTGCACGTGTGTGTGACAACTTCCAGAAGCCATGCTCACTCTGACCCGCGAGCAGCTCTGGCCTCCTCCTCCTCAGCACTGTGCTGCATGAACCTACATGCTCAGGAAGCCGATTCCATGGACCCGCTTCTTGAGTCCAGAACAGAATTACTTCTACATACACCTGAGCCTCACTCATGAGTGCAAGGGTACGCCCCCCCAGTCTTCTCCACCTCTGATCTGGAGGGCAGCATTGATGGGTGCCCTTTCACAGACTCTAACCGCAGCCACCTAGCCATGCTGCCAGGTCCCCTCGTGGTAGGGTGTTGTTCTGTCAACATAAAGCCAGGAAGCTCCAATCCACCAGGGCCAGTCTCCTTCTATGTGGCTCTCAGCCCTGAAAACCCGCTGGAGGCACTGGATGGTACCCACTGGATGGTCCCTCACTGCCTGGTCATTGGATAATTCCTCACTGGATGGTCACTGGATGGCCCCTCACTGGGCGGGCCCTCAATGGCCGGGCTCCTCAATGGCCGGGCCCCTCACTGGACTGCCCCTCACTGGACGGGCCCTCACTGGACGGGCCCTCACTGGACGGGCCCCTCACTGGATGGGCCCTCACTGGACGGGCCCCTCACTGGACAGCACGCAGCAGCAGCTTGCTCAAGCATCTATCTCTTCAATAACTGGTAATGGAGCCCACAGGGTGGTTCTGGGGTCCGGGGCCTGATTCTTGCCATTCAGGAGCCCCAGATTCATAGGGAATCAGATGAGATGACAGTGATGACAGAGGACCCTGGGGGAGGAAGATGGACCTGGTCCAGGGGCTGCCAAGTGTGGGGCAGTGGCAGGACAGAGCTGGCACCTGTGTGTGGGGTCCCAGCAGAGGAAGGACGCTGGGAGAGGGCAGAGCCATGTGCATCGCACAGCATCTAGCGCTGGTGGTTGCGGTCAAGTTGATTCAGGCTCGTCCACTCCCTGTGTCACAGCAACACTGTCTCGTGGGGTCATCTAGGCTGGTCATCTTTGTGGGAGCAGACAGTATCTGGGTAGCTTTGAACCACTGACCTTTGGGTCATGTTGCACTACCACATCTCCTTGTCAGCTGGCAGAGACCAGCAGAGGTACCCTCCTCCAAGAACCAGCAGCCACTCCACATGTGGCCTCTGAAAATCTGGTGACTGTGATTGGTGCCCCCATCTGCTCCTGCTGGGGGTGCGGCTGGCCAGGGGAAGGCGCTGAGCCCTGCAGATGACACTCTCAGGCATAGCCAGCCCCCCAACATCTCTCTCTTCCCAATCACATGGGGTGGGGGGACCCGAGGAAAGAGAGAGTGAGCCGCTCTAAGGAGTGCCTCCAACACAGGAGGCCTGAGCAGTGTTCTGGGACAGAGTCCTGCCCCCAGCAGGCTGAGTGCCCAGCTCGCTCCCCACCTCAGAGCCCCTTCAACCTGTTCTGATGAGGCACCTGGGGGTCAGCGCTGCAGCCTGACGAAGGGAGAGATGCTTCTGGAAGGGCGGTTGGGCCAGATGACCAGGCAAAACCCAAGCCAAGCCCACGGCCGTGGAGTCTGGAATCAGTTCTGATTCAGATTCATCAGGGCCATGTAGGACACAGAAGGCTGCCCCTCTGAGTCTGTGGGATCAAAGGACCTCAGCTTCCTTCCATTGGGCAGCTGGTGGGTCCAGAGTGATGACTTTGGGATTAGTCCAATGCTTGATCCTCAGGCCATCAGGGTTTCAGGTAACAAAAGGTACTTAGAAATTCAAGGCCAACCAGGCCCCCGCAGGGACATGGGACATAACAGGGGGACAGGGGATTCTGTAGGGGGACAGGAGACACCACAGAGCGACAGGGGACACTGACACATGGCCTGGGGCACCTGCATGGCACAGAGGTGTTTGGGGGCACACAGGGAGCCAGCATCCAGCTTGCAAGCAGTCCATGGGCAGCTGACTTTATGAAAAGACAGGAAAAAATGAAGGGCTAACATGCTCCGTGCTGTTTAGAAGGCGGAGCTGAGAAAGTGGCTACATCCTGGGGAGGGTGGGTGCCAGTTTTGGGGGCGCTTCTGTAGATTTTGCAGAAGCAAAAAGGAGCTCTGGTGTCCGTTGCTGTGGAACCCTACAGTAAGGACCTGCACCGCCAACCCAAAGGCAGGCAGTGCAAATCCACCCGCTGGCCCCTGGGAGAAAGCCAGGCAGGCTCCCGTGGTGCAAATTGTTATCTGAACACCCGCTGGGGCGTCAGCTGGGGGTCTGTTCTGACTGACAACTACAAAGGTCACGTTGTTAACAGGTTGGTGGTTCAAATCTGCCTTAGGAGAAGTAGACCGTCTAATAAAGACGGAGCCAGACGGGGGTGTCAGCATGAGAATGGCAGCGGGCAGCGGGCAGCGGGCGGCGGGCGGCGGGCAGCGGGCAGGGGTTGTGCTTTTGCGGAAGCTTTGACCTGGCCGCGGCTGTGTTTATTCAACGCTGAGGGATTCCTGGCAATAGTGTCCGCGGCAAGGACAGCGGGGCTGAGGGAGGTCGAGCCAAGGCGAGGCCAGGGGTCTGCCCGCCCCACCGGGGCCGTGTGCGCGTGGAAGCGTTCGTTCTATGTTCCAGCATTAAAAGCCAAAAGCGGTTACAACACGTCTGCGTCTGTAAAAGGCCCTGTGAGCGTTTCCCAAGGTCCATTCTTCCCCCGGAGGCTGCGGCCAAGGCGGGCGGAGGACGTTCGCGTCGTTCGCGCGGTCATGCACTCTTGTTAGTTCTCTGTGGGAGCCTGGCCTCGGCGTGGGGGGACGTGGGGGACGTTGTGGTACGTGGGGGACGCAGAGAGCGCGCCTGTCTGGTTTTCTACA
This sequence comes from Elephantulus edwardii, assembly GCF_000299155.1. NCBI lineage: Eukaryota > Metazoa > Chordata > Mammalia > Macroscelidea > Macroscelididae > Elephantulus > Elephantulus edwardii. Next base: position 6,882,898 of record NW_006399879.1, on the reverse strand, counting down.
ACGAGCACACCAGGGGTTGCAGAGAATCCAAGTTGGGCCCCGTCCTCCGGTCTGGGCTCCAGCCAGGGACGCGCGGCCCTCTAGGGCGCTGACCCAGGGGCTGTCCTTTAGCCCAGGACCCCGGGAAAGCACAGAGCGGGGACACGTCCAGGAAGGGCGCAGGAGGCCGGCGGAGCGCTGGTGGCCAGTCTGGGCCAGCGAGGCCATCCCCTTTCTCGGCCCTGCCCTGCGCTCTGGCGCTGCAGCGGCGCCCCGAGTCTGCGCAGGCAGGGCCCCGACTTCGGACTGTACATTGTTCAGCCAGCGGCCGGGTTCGGAGGCTCGGGAGTCAGCATCCAGGGACCTGGGCGGAGGGCCCTTCTCCAGGGGCGCCCACACGGGCGCAGGAGCCGCGTCCCCACGGCCCAGCGGGTCCTCTAAGCGGAGCTGCGGGCGCACTGCGGAGGCCCGGCGGCCCCGAGGAGGCGGCGGAGGAGGGGTGAGAAACTAGGGCGGCTTTTAAGGAAAAAGAAGTTGAATCATCAGCTGCACCATTAGGCTTAATGCAACGGACTGCAAGGGGGATCAATGCAGGGGGCGGGGGCCAGGGCAGGCCGCCCACCTCCCCGCGCAGCCGCCCCGCTCTTGGGGGGAAATGCATTTTCGAGATCTGAGAAACTCGGTGGCGAAATGCCCAGAGGTGCTGACGCTGCGGTGGCCCCCGGAAGGGGAGCAGGGACCCCCGGGGGCGACGGTGAAGGGATAGAGAAGGAAGGGCCGAGGCCAAGAGCGCCAGAGAAGTGGGGGACACCAAGGCTGAGGCGGCCGAGGAGGGAGGAGGGAGAAGGGAGACAGCGGCTCCTGGGAGAGCTCGTGGAATTTTCTAGAATGAAGCAGGCTTTAGGGACCAGACCTGGGTCACTCTGAGGGTCCGTAGAGCCCTCTGAGCTCTGGATGAGGCCGAGGCCTGGGGTGGAGCAGGCACCCTGAAACTACACGTCCCAACTTCCTGGTGAGATGCCCCCAACACACACATACACACACACACACACACACACACACACACACACACACACACACTCTAGCCTGAGATTCTGGGCAATTCTCACAAGCATCTCTGCGACCGGGTGGGGGGTGGGGCACAAGGCCGAGGATGGGCTTCTGCAGGATCCCCTCTCCCCTGCACCATTCAGGGGAGCAGTGGCCCTTTGGGGTCCTGGACTCCTGGCTGGAGGTTGACTGGGGAAACAGGATGACAACACCTCATCCCCAGAGGATAGAATTTCTGACCCTCAGGACACTCGATCCTACCTCTTGGCAGGAACACCCTAGGCCCCACCTAAGTATTGGGGGGGGGAGTGTGCCTGTGTGTATGAATAATTTGAGCAACCCCCAAAACCAGCAGGTCAGCACCAGCCTGCCAGAGCCCTCTGAATCACTCACCAGGTCCCCCTGACCCACCTCCTCACCTCGGCCACAGAGCATGGCTGCATCTGGGCTCCCCCAGCCCTGTTACTGAGGCCTCCCCAGCTGCAGAGGGGACAAGAGGGGGACCCCAGTATTATACTATAGGCACCCCAAAGCAAGGCACTCTCAGTCCCATGCCGGGAGAAGGGGGAGAGGAAAGGCTGGCTTGTGGGAGGGCAGAGGGGCTGCGAAGGGCGAGGTAAGCCCTGAACGTGCCCCCACTGCAGCTGGGGCTCCCCACCAGGGACCTTCCCCTCTGAAGAAGACTGGAGGCTGCGAGCATGAATTCTCTTCACAAGCCGGGGCCCCAGGTCGTTGTGGGGGTAACAAGACCCCTGGGTACAGGGCTGCCCAGCTCTCAGTCCCTGGATGTGACGCAACAGCCACCCCGCTGGCTGTGTGCCCCAGGAGCCCCGCTGGGTGTGCAGAGAGAAGGTGCATGGGGCTGAGGGGGGCTGCGGGTGGTCGCACAGCTGGGGGGATGTCTGCAGGGACTGAGGTGCCTGACAGTGGTGCCCACCTGCAGAATTGGGGTGTTCACCTGTGGAGTTGGTGTGCAGCTGTGTCCACAGACGGGGTTACTTGTGTGTGTCAGCTTGCCTGGAATCTGCAGGTGCGCGTGGAGCGGGTGTGGAGGACCCTCTCTGCAGGACCTGCAGGCCTCGGGGACTGCGCAGAAACCCAGGGGGAGAGGGGACAAGAGCAGGAGTCAGGTGCTCAGGCCCCCAATTCCTGCCACCAGTTACCCTACGAAGCACGGGCTGGTACCCACTCCACAGACGAGGGAACTGAGCCCAGAGAGGTGGCCTGACTTCCGGAGCCAATGCCCCTCGTGCGCAGCCAGCCCGAGGAGAGGAGCTGGTAGCGCACGAGCGGGGACCTTCATTCTGCACCCCAGGATAGGACAGGGGAGGGAGAAAGGACAGAGGGGCACGACCAGAGGGCCAGGCAGCTGTGGACGGATGCGCCCCTCCCTTCTCCCCAGTCCTTCTCCGCTGGGCGCTGGGCAGATCCCAGTGCCGAGAATGGCTGCCTTCCGCGCTGAGCGAGGGGGCGGGCGCGGAGCGGGAAGGGACGAGCTGGGGGGGTCAGCGGGCCGGGCCAGACTCTGAGACGCCAGCGAGACGCCAGGTGAGCCGGGCGTGGCTGGGGCGCCGGCGGGCGGGCCGGAAGGACGGCGGGGGGCGGACGCCCCTAGGGGCCCCCCAGGTCCGAGCGGCCTTGGCCTTGGCCCAGGAGGGGGAGGGGCAGCCCCCCCGCGGTGTGTAGGGGAGGGGGTGCACTGGCAGCCTGCAGCATGCGCCCCCCCCGCCCCGCTGGCCCATCTTTACCCTCATGACTCGCTTCCTGAAAACGCATCTCATCTCTAGAGGGGTCGCCGGTCCAGGGTCCCAGCCACTAAGCTGCTTTTGAGTCCCCAACGCGGAAGAGCTCCGCGGGGCCTCGAGAGGACCCGGGTTCTGGGCACCGCTATGTCCCGCAGGCAGTCCTCGGTCCAACGGCCTAAACTGAGAAGGCATCTCTCTGAAAAACGGAGCCTTTCAAGGGGCCCCGCGCTCCTTCCCCTCTGCGGGCCTGGCCGAGAGGTGCTGCCCAGAGAAGGGGAAACGGAGGCGGGGGGACGCCGGCAGAGGGGACAAATGAAGCCCGGCAGATCCTCCAGCGCTGAGGGGAGCAAAGAGACCCTAGGAAGGGGCGCGTTCCAGACGGGAGACAGCGTCCCAGCCAGGCCCCCATGGGCCCGGGAGGGCGTCCTGGTGACCCCAAACACAGGTCTCTCCGGGGGCCCAGCGGAGCCTTCATGCCTCCAGGAGCCTGGAGCCTGTCCCTGGCCTGGCCAAGCACGTCTGCCCGCGCCTGGCCCCAGCCCAGCCGCCCTCGGGGGACGCCCTGACCACGCACCACCTCTGCGCTCTGCGGAGCCAGCCCGGGGAAGGCCCTGAAATCCAAGGAGGTCGAGTGAGTGGAGAAGCCGCCGCCGCCAGGCCCGTGCTCCGGAAACCCCTGCGAGGTCGGAGGAACTCAGCGGCTGGAGATCCGTGAACCCCGGCCTGAGGCCCGACGCGCCACCACAGTCCTTCCGCCCTCCGGCCTCCCCATGCCCCCATATGTCTTCGAGGCCTTCCTGACCCAAGCGGGTCGCGCGCTGCGCTACAGCCCCAGCGAGAGGTGGAGGCATCGGGCCAGGGGAGGAAGAGGGAAGCGAGAAGGTAACCTAGCCAACCTAGCCGAGGGAGCGCGCGGTGGCGGTGACCCTATAAACACGGAAAGGACAGAGAGAATGTGGGCGCAGGGCAGACCCGGGTCAGCGCCCGCAGGGGCGGGGTAGCCGCGTCCTGCGTCTGGGTGTGAGGAGTTTTTACTAGGGACTTGTTCAAATACAAAACAAAAACCGAGCGGAGAGCAGGAATACTGAGCCCGCCAACCGTCCACACTTGGGGGTCCCCACCCCTCCTGGAGCCCACCTCCTTCCATCCAGCTTTTCCTAGATTGTTCTTCTGTTTTATTTTTATTGCAGTGTTTCCAAACAAGTGCAGACACCAAGTGCACCGGATAGGTCTGACTTTGAAAACAAAACAAAGCACTCGCCCCCACCGTGGGGTCCTGTGGCGTGAGGACACGCTGGGCAGCTGCCATGCAGCCATCTTGGTTCCACGTTAACTTTTCTGAAATGTCCAGATTTTAAAAAAAAAAGGCATGGAATAACTTCAATAAAAAAAACAAACCAGAAGCCGGTGGCCTTGAGCACAGGCGGCTCCTGCACATTTGCCCTCGGAGACTCCGTTCTGAAGATGGGAGCCCGGGTACAGGGCGGGCCCCTCTTTGTCGGGGTGGGGAGCGTGGCAGTGCAGCCTTCTGTGGTTCTGATGCATGAGTATCCCCTTTCTAGAGGAGCCCAGGACACAGCCTGGTGGACCCCATGCTGGCTGCTGGGGGCCCCAGGGAAGGAGAACAGGGCAGCTCCAAGTTGACGGCCTTACCAGGAGCGGCCCCAGCCCTGGGCTGATCCCCTGATGCCTGGGACAGCCTTGGCAGGGGGGCCTATCCGAGGCACTGCCGGCTGTGGGGGCAAGGGCTCCCTAGCTTGCAGTGAAGGAGAGGCCCCATGAAATGTGTCTCTTTCAGAAGGACCCTAGGGCCAGAGAGGGGCAGAAGTGCCCACTACTGGGCCTTCTGTGACTTGGTGCCGCCTGGGTGCACCTGGGACCCTCAGCCTCAGCCCACAGTCCTCTAGGGGGCTCTGAGAAAGCTCTACACCATCAGGCCCTGCTCACGGGCTCTGTACTTGGCCTCCCAGGCAGTGCACAGGGTGCTTGACAGGAGTCCTTCCAGAAGACACACACGGCCAGGGAGGCCGGGCAGGGCTGTGCAGTGAGCAACTCTGCAGCGTCAGGGGCCCAGGATGTGTGGAAGAGGGGCAGGAGTCACCAGTGAGGACAACAAGTGCCTTCTGGAGTCCCAGGGCCCCCACTTTTCCAGGCAGAAGATCACCTCGATGGGCTGGGGACAGGTCCAAGTCCGGGTCTGGCCACTCTGGGGATTGGACGGGGCTGAGACTCTGTTCACATCGCCCAGGAGTTGCCACCCCGACCCCCACCTGAGGGACCCTGCTTCCCACCCACAAGCAGACTGTACCTCCTCCTCCAAGGGGCAGAGGGGTGGACCACTCAGTCCCCCAGTCATCCCTCTCTCTCGATGAGGCCCTCTGACCACGACCACGGGGCAGGCCTCACATATGGGCCTCTCCTGGAGACCTGAGGGACCCAGAGCCCAAGGGGCTTCCTTTAGGTCCCCACTCCTGCCAAGCTTGGTGCCCCGTATCCAAGGCCTGTGGACACGGAGCCTGGGCTGCTGGCAGCGGCTGGAGTCAGGCTTCACCAAAGGAGGGTGGGGTGGTGGTCGAGCACAGGAGTGGGGCGCATGGTGGAGACAAACTGGAAGCATTCATCTTCTGCCTGCGATCGATGAAGCGGGGTGAGGCGGAGAGCGGAGAGTGGAGAGCCCGGCGCATACCCAGACAGGCCACGGGTCCTCATGGTCTCTCGGACCTCTTGTGCTTCGCGGCTTCTGTCTGGCCTCTGCTGCTGCCCCTGGGGGGACCCTCAAGGCGCCAGAAGCGCACAGGCCATGATGTGGGCGCCAGCTCCACCGCGCCCGGGGCCTGGTCCAAGAACGCGTCTACTTCCAGTACTTAGAACTGTCCTCCGGGCCACTCTCTCTCACACAGCCCTTTGGCGACCTGAAACAGCCCATCTTCCGCTTCCTGGACCCCTAAGACCCTACAACCTAAAGGCTAGAGAAACCACAGATCGGCAGGCTGGGAAGCATAACTCCTCTCTATGAACCCTCGTAGCAGCGGGGGTCCCTTCTCCTGCTGGCAACCAGGCAAACCCCGTGAAAACAGAGAAAAGGTTCTAGATAGACCTGGTGCGCACAAGACCATCCGCCCAAGGTCCCCACGCCCAGAGCTCTGCAAATCTCCACTGCTCCGAGCACTCATCGCTGGGTCGGGGACCGCACTGCTCCCGGCAAACAGCCAAGGAAAATGGCTGTGTGGGGATCCTCGCCTCCTAACTCAGGCCTTAATGATCCCGTTTCCAGTTACCCAGCCACTTCAGTGACAGCTGCGGGGTCCCGGGATCCTCCACCAGAAAGTGCTTGGGGCTGAGCAAGGAGGACAAGGCTCTGGACTACTGCGGATGCAGCCGCAATAGAGATGGAGAGAGGGAGATAGAGATAGAGATAGAGATAGAGATAGAGATAGAGATAGAGAGAGAGAGAGAGAGAGAGAGAGAGAGAGAGAGAGAGAGAGAGAGAGAGAGAGAGAGAGAGAGAGAGAGAGAGAGAGAGAGAAAGGGAGGGAGGGAGGGAGAGAGGGAGAAGAGACTGAGAACAGGACACAGAGAGGGAGGGACACAGAGACAGAGAAAAACGGAGACGGGGAGAGAAACAGAGAGAACGGAAGAGAGAAGGAGGGAGACAGAGAGCGAGAGTGAGACAGAGACAGGGAGAAAGGGAGAAAGACAAAGGGAGGGAGGGAGAGAGGAAGGGAGAGAAGGAGGAAGAAAGGGAGGGAGACAGAGAGGCAGAGAGGGAGACGAAGAGGGGAGAAACAGAGACAGAGAGAAAGAGAGAACAGGAGAGACAGGGAGGGAGGGGGGAAGAGAGAGAGGAGAAAGACAGACTGAGTGAGAAGCTGTAAGGCGGGGTAAGACATGGATAGACAGATGGACAGCTGCACTGTGCCTGCCCTATGCCAGAGTCCTTTGTCCTCAGCGATGCCACGAGGGCAGGTGGGCATTCTGTGATGAAGTCCTCACCACAACAGTGTCAGACACAGAAAAGCACTCAGGGCAGGGAAGTGGCTCTTCTGTGCTTGTCACAGGCTAGAGGTTGAAACACGTCAAGCAGTAAGGTGGAAGAAAGGCCTGGCCACATGCCTTGAGAGAGGCCAGTCAGGAGGGCCCTGCCCTGGGGAGCTGTTCTCAGTCGCCCTGGGGGGGGCGTCCCCTGAGTGACAAATCAATAAGACACAAGAGAGGCAGGGAGGACTTACCCCCACCCCAGCCTGGTCAGCAGGCTCCGTGGGGAGTGCTGTCCTGGAGCCCCAAGTGGCCATCTCCGTGGCCAGGAGATCCAGGACATCACTATTAGTGGACCTCCTTGTGACCAGGGCACACCTCTAGGCGTTGAGACACAATAACGTGCGACAAAATCATTTTCTTGAAGTGAATTTCTTGAACTGCCCCCACATGAAGCCTTATGAAATTTAGTGCGTCCCTGAAAATGAGCAGCCCCTCGTGGCTCGGCTGAGGGAAGGGCCACAGCTGTCCTGCAGAGGCTGAGCTCACCCAGTACCGGGTAGGGGCAGGGTCCACGGGGCTACATCTCTCAGTTTCTCAGCTCCGCCTCCCTCCCAAGGAGCCTCTCCCAGCCAGTCCTCCTAGCCTTGGGGCACCACAGGGACACCACAGAGGCCAGGCCAGGGAAATGATTCCAGGTCACAGAGCCCATGGCGGAGCAGACAGACAGACAGACATTTGCCAGAGGGCAAACTTTCCCTGCCTTCTGCTCCAGACTGGGCCCCCAATGGGCCCCCTGGCACAGAATGTGTCTTTATCCCGCATCTCTTCTCTGACGAAGCCAAGAGGGGCACTGGGGTTATGAGAGACTTGGATCCTGTCTTTGAAGCCCTGGACACAAACGAAATAAGGACCCCAACCTGCCCCAGTGACCCTGCCTTCGCCCCACATGGCACACCCCAGCGGGTAGACGCAGTAGCGTGGGATGGGGGACATAGTCTCCAACCTTGAGGAGCACTGAAATGAGCTCCTAAAGCCACAAGGAGCCCCAGCTTTGGGGGGCATCCCCACCAAATCGCCCAGCACAGTAGGGTGGCTTTTTGAGCCAGGGGGCCCTGAGGCAGGAGCCCAGCATTCCCCCGTGGCCTCCCTGGCCCTGCCAGCCTTCTGTTGTTTCCTTCTGACTTCCGGGGAAAGGAAATTTCTGTACTTGACTTTGGGACTTCCCAGAAAAGGCCCTGACATGGCAGCATCTCGGCCTTGTTGTCTTGTGCGTGCTGGTGGCACACAGTTGCACCCACACTGCACCCGCCACACCTGCCTGCAGAGCCGCAGGCCAGCACTCCTTCCGCAGGACACTCGTCACCAGGCCTCCCACCTACCCACCCGCGCCTGGCTCTGCGCTTGCTCCACGCCTGAGCCTGGAAAGCACCCTGAAGGGAAAGGTGTCGCCCCCCAAAGCTGAGGGGCCGCCCCAGGGAATAAGAAGCAGCAGATGTCCAGAAAACGTCCCTTTTTATTCCGTATGCAAATAAGTAGATTCGTTTTTAAAAAAAAAAAAACCAACCAAACACAAAAGTCTTTGCAGTCGGGAGATGCTGCAGCGCGGAGCGATGCAGCCGACAGGCCGGGATCCACAGCGGCCTGTGCTCCTTACCGCCGGCAAGCGCTCTGGCCTTCCCAGGCGCGGCGCCCTGAGGCCGGGCAGCACTCCCTCCGGGGCCGGCCAAGTCCCCGCCCGAAAGGACGTTCTTTGTGTTGGAGGCGCTGGGGGATCCTCCTCGCTGCAGGTGGGTTACGTGTGTAGTTTGCTACAGAAGGCGGTTCCAGGGCGCCCTTTAGTTCCTGGAGGACCCAAGGCCTGGCCTGCGGTTGGACTATGGATGTCTGGATCCCTCGTGCTCAGTCGGGGAGCCAAGGATGCACGCGTCCCCCTTACATTCTGGTTGCTCCAGGCTAGCCTGGGCCATCGGAGCAGCTTGCCATCAGAAGGGCCGCAGTCCGGGGCCGGGCCGCCCCATGGCACGTCCGCAGAGGTCGGCGCGTGGCCTGGGGTCCGCGGGCCGCTCACACCAGGCCAGGCATTTGCGCCCGCAGGAAGGGCACGGAAGCGGCGGCCGGGAAGGCGGCTAGCGGGTACGCCAGGGCCCCTGAGAAGCCGAGCAGCGGCGGCGGCGGCGCGGGCGCGGCGGGCGCCAGCGAGAAGGGCAGCGTGGCGGGCGGCCCAGCGGCC
>NW_006399879.1:6871105-6873511 GCF_000299155.1 Elephantulus edwardii | reverse complement strand
GGCGCCCGCACCGCCAGCTCGGCCGCCTCCCGCTGCACCGCTCCCGTCACGGCGCCCCGCGGCCAGGCGCCCTCCACGCGGCCCATCTCTTCGCCGGTCTCCGGTGAGTCCCGGTCGCTGGCTGCAGGAGAGAGAGGCGCACAGGGGTGGGTTTTCAGGGAGCTTATCCCCAGGCCCAAACAGTGAGGCCCCCACGAGGTCACCCACAAACAAGAGCTCAGAAAGATCAGTGCACAGAATTGACCCTGGATGCTCAAACTTCTTCACTGCAGAACCGGAGGGTGGGGGTGGGAGGTAAGAGTGTAGGGGTACAGTGTGGAGTGTGCAGGAAGAAGCAGGAAGTAAGGGCCCTTAGGATAGGGGCACTCCAACACAGTTCTTCCCTCAACATGCACACCTAAACCACTCATGCCCAGCGGCTAGAGAGGACAGAAAGTTGCAGGAAGAAAGGGGGGGGGGGCAGAGGAAGGAGCAAAGAAGAAAGATCCACAAAACACAAAGATGATCATCGATCATCAATGATGAGCTCGGGGCTCCCCACCGGCTCCCCACTGGCTGTTGCCCACAGATACCACCACCACCATGACCCCGCAAAAAACACAAAAGACGTGGCCAGAGGAAGCCAAGTCCGCCCAAGAACAGACACACTAGGTGCCTGGAGCCAGGCCTCCAGCCCAGAAGCAGCCGTCCAGGCCTTCCGTTCCAGAGCACAGGGACCCTGCTGGCCCAGCCACACACCTGCCCAGGAAGAGGACAAACCAAACCATGCAGATGCCCCTGCCCGCAGAGAGCTCCACCCAGAGGGCTCCTGGCCCATGACCCAGTGGTCCCGCCTGCTTAGCTCAGTCACTCGGGAGGGAGTGCACGCTGAGGCTGTCCACACACCCAGACCAAGGCTTTGCTGGAAGCCCACAGAGTACCTGAGCCTGTGCCTGAACCCCTAAACTCTGCCAGACTTTCAAGGTGAGGATGTCCCCAAAGCTTGGTAAGGAACCCCAGGCAGTGCATTACCGGAAGAACTCCCAAGGCTGAGCGCTGACAGGCAGGGTGAGGGTGGCAGCAACGCTCACCCCAGCCGGAAGGAGGGGCGCACCCACGCCTGGAGTGCACACAGTTCCCCCCTCAGTAGTCAGACTGTGTGTGCGTGGCTGGAGGACTTGCTTGAGACTAGCGGGTACCAGGCCAGCCTGGCAGCTCCCGAGCCCATCTCACCCCCGTCTCTGCTCACAAGGCTGGTGTGTGGCCACAAGACCCGCGTCCCACGAAATAGGAACGAGGAGGAGGCCCTGCAGCGGGCAGTGCCAGTGGGGCTGCTGTGGGCAGGGGGACTCCAGGGCCACATGGGCTCCTGAGACCTTTGCTCGCAGGAATACTCAACTTGCCCCATTTCAGGGTGGCGGTGGATTCTGCTGAAGCTTCTTTGGGGCATGAGGGGGCAGACTTTTTAGGCGATGGCCCTGAGCCTAGCTGAGATGGTCACTTCCACCACTGGGGAGGGGGCTCCCCCAGCCTTACTTAGGAGGGCACCTGCTCTCTGGCACTGGGTGGGGGGCACGCACACACACTCCACCAGTGAGGTGGTGTCAGAGTGACTTCCCATCTCCTCCTCTCTCAGGGTCTCCCGCATAGGTCACAGGAGGAAGGGGGACACCACTGCATGGGGGTGGAGGAAAGGGGAGTAGAACTCAGGTGTCCAGAGGCCAAGGAGCAAGAGATGAAGGAGCCCAGGGGCCCAGACGCCCCCCTCCACCGTCTCCCAGCCCTCAGCAGGGAACAAAGGCGGGGGGAGGGGCAGAGAACGAGATGGGGGTCTTGGGGGCCTGGGAACCCTCACAGCTTGCTCCGGTAGGACCAGAGGGGAGCGCAGGCGGTCACTGGCCTCCTGGGCTCCTCCTCTGGAAGCAGACCCCTCCGCTGGAGCCTGCCCCGTGCCCCATTGCTCTGCACCCCGTCTTCTTTCTGTTTCGCTCTCTCCTTTCCCGGCTGTCTTCTCCCGCTCCCAGCACCTCGGCACCGGTGATTTCTCCGCTTCTCTCCTCCCAGTCTCACAGTTCTGCTCGCCCCCCCCACCCATTTTCCGCTCCCTAGACTCTCGTCCTTCTTCTATTTTCATTGACTCTCGAGGCCCCTTTCCGCCTCCTTCCCGGCCAAGACCCACGCTGCCAGAAGCCCCCGCCTTGGAAAACTTCTCCCGTTGTGCGTCTGACGCAGAGAATAGGCCTCGGAACCCGCGGCCAGGCGCTCCGTGGGGCCCTTCACGGCCCAGACACCGCCGCGCAGAAGGGCCAGTGAGCAGCCTGGCAAGACCCCGACCCATCGCACGGCCCACCCGCTCCTGGACTCACTGTCTGGACTGAGGCCGCCTCCGTAGCCGCCGTGAGCCCGCGGGAACCAGCGCGGCGCGCC
>NW_006399879.1:6861873-6870490 GCF_000299155.1 Elephantulus edwardii | reverse complement strand
CGGGTCGCGCGCCACAGCCGAGCTGGGTGCGGAACGCGGCGCATCCGAGGTCCGGGTGCGCCCGGGAGGTCCCGCGTGACCGGTTCCCGGGACGCGCCACTCGCGCGGGGGTGGAGCTTCGCTGGTGCGGCCGCTCATTGGTTGCGGGAGGAGGAACTCCCCGCGGGAGCCGGGCCTCGGCCTGCGCGGGGGTCACCGCGCGTGTGTGCGCGCGTGAGCTTGAGAGGCCCCGAAGACGCCGGGGCCGCCAGAAACGAGCGCAGGCTCGGTCGCCATCGTTTATAGCTGTTCTTTAAAGACTCGTTTTCAAACTGCCGAAGCTGGGTTGCAGAATTCAGGCATGTTTTTCATATTCGCACTTAACGAAATACGTTTTTGTTGCGGGCTGCACCGCGGACGACCTCTGCGCACGGGCCCAGCCTCAGTGCACAAAGCTGTCGGCCCGTGGGTTTGCCGCCGCCGAGAGCAGGCCCTGCTGCTCGCCCTTATCCTAGGGGGCCCAGTTCTTAGGAGCTGCCAACGGGGCCGTCCCAGCAGCCTGGCCCTACCGCCCGAGAATCCCTCCCCTTTACTGAATGGGGGAGCGTGGTGACCGACGTGCTCCTCGCACCCTCACCCCCCTCAGCTGTGACCACTCTGGAGTCCCCCCCACCCCGCCCCGCGCCCCAGGACAGGGAGCGCTCCATCACTGGGTTGAAGCCCTGATGTGCGATTGGAGACAATGTAACCCTCAGATCCAGCCAGAGCCCCGGTCCAGAGCGCTTGTTTCGCTACCAGGTTCAGCCTCCTGGTGGCCAAGGAGAGAGCCCCTTCATGCCCACTTTCAGTTGGGGAAACGGGCTCTGAGAGGAAAGAGACTGCGCGGCGGGAAGAGGTTCTGACTCCAGGGCCCTGAGCGCGGACAGACGCCCAGGAGCCAGGGCGACGCTCGGAAGCCAGCTCGCTGTTCGCGCCATTCCGCGCGGAGGTGCCAAGAGGCGAAGCTCCTTGACCTCCCTGGGGCTGAAAGGACTCGGGTCCTGGGGTGCACAGAGATCCAGAATCACACCGCGCGAACGGAGTCCCGTCCTGTGCGACCACAGTCTGCAGGAGGGCCTTGGGGCCTCACCTGGAGAGCGGGCTGCGCACGTAGTAAGTGCTTCCTTAACAGCAGCCATGCAGCGGCAGAGATGGTGACTGTGCACAGGACAGGCTGGGTTAAGAGCCCTCGTTCATAGGAGTCTTAGTCGCCTTCACGGCGACAAAACAAACCACAAATAGCAACCAAGGGGTCCTAGTGTCGCAGTGGTTAAGCGTTCTACAGCTTAGGGACAGGTCACAGCAGCTCAGAGCACCAGCCAGTCCTGGGAGAAGGATGTGGAGCCCGGGAAACCTGGGGGCGGCTGCGCCCTGCGCTGTGAGTGTGTCTAAGGGACGATTATCCTGCACCAACAACAATGTTCTTGTTTTTCTTTCATCGTGCTAGCGTGTGGCCCCCATGTGACTACTCCACGTAGCCGGATGAGCGGGTGCAAGGGGCTTCTCCGGGCCAGCTCGGCTGCCCACCTGAGTCCTTCTGTCTATGACCACCGATTTACCAGCACTATGGGACCCCAGCCTCCAGCAGGTGGGGTGAGTGGCTTCCTCTCCCCATTGTGCGGATGAGGACATTGAGGTAAGTGCAGTGGATGAGATCTCAGAATCCCCTCAGTCCTGTTGGGGGCAGTGACATCTGGGACCAGAGGGGGGGCAGAGGGTCCCAGCAGAGTGCCCTTGGTCAGAAGAGGGCCTTCCTGGCCCATTTTTAAAGGCTCAGTCATTCTGGCCCACACCTTCAAATCCAAGGACTTTGTCATAGATGGAAAATTGATGTTAGAAAGGAGCCTTGATTTAAAACCAGAAATAACAACATTGATGTGATGTTACCTGTCAGGAACCACCCTTCCTGGGGCCCAGCCACCCACTCGGGATAACAGCCATGTATCAGACACCCTGAGACCACACTGTACCCCTCCCCAGTTAGGCCCTGCCCCTGGAGCTGTGTGAGAGGGTGCAAGGGAGACATCTCCCATCCTCAGGTGTTGTCAACCCACAAGATCTCACCCTCTCTTGTGTTTTCAGAGGCAGTAAATCCTGCGCAAGGGGGGACCAGGCATCCTTCTCCAGCAAAGAAGCTGGTGGCAGGCCTTCGGTTGGCAGTGCAGCTCCTTACCCCTAGGCCACCGCAGGTCTCTGCACATTCAGTGGGGGCACATTTTCCTTAGCTCGGTTCTGCTTTCTCTCACCCTGGCTGTGCAGCCTTGGGCCAGACACCTCAGCTCTCTGACCTGCAGACCCCGCTCCCTGCAATTGAGGGAACGGAGCACGCCCACCCGTGAGGAGGAGTGGGGGGAAAAGGGGAGGCCGAGTGAGGCCAGGACTGCGGGACACGGGGCGGGCACAGGGGCACTCGCTCAGTTCTTGGGCTCCTTGGGCTCCGCTGCAGCACTGGGGTTTGATACAGCGAGGGGTCTGGAACCAGTGGAGAAAGTTCCTACAGCGAGGGGTCTGGAACCAGTGGAGAAAGTTCCTTTTACCGAGGAGGGTGGCAGGGACTGACCCCTGCGTCAGTTTCTGTACTATCCGCTGCTTTGCTTCGACAATCAGGGGCGCGGGCAGGTCTCCGCTAAAGAGCAGGGTGGGCTCCGAAGGCTGGAGCAGGCAGAACGGTGCGCCCCAGGCTGTGGTCTCTGTGGGTGCTGGTCCCCCAGACAGGGGCCAGGACAGCACATAGAGGGTCCCTGCAGCAGCTTGACTTTGCGACTGGAAGATGCCAGTCACAGCCGCCCTGAAGTCAGTGTTTCCACCCTGAGCAGTGTGGCGTCTCGGGGCCAAGACGGTGGGTCACTTCTGGAGGGCAGACAGGACCCTGGAGTCCAGATAAGGAGAGCCACGAGGGGACTCCAAACACCCCACAGGCCGCATCTGTTCTTCCTGACCTTTGGGCCACCAAGTCCTGCTACTTACCTCGTCCACATCTTCCACTCAGGGCTAGGTGGGGACCGCTGATTCCAGGACAGTGCAAACACCTCAGAGCCACAGAAACCATCTGACTGGAAGCTGCACCTATTGCCACTGGGTCCCCAGAGCCTGCTGCGGACAAATGTGGCTATTTTTCGGCGCCAGACGTGACCCTTTGAACCAAGCTCTGAGCCTGGCCCTGCCCTGCACGTCCTCACCTGCTCCGTCAAGCTCAAGCCCACTGTGGAAGTCGCTGCATCAGTCCATCCTGCCCAGGATCTTGTCTCTTTTTGTTCCTAGATCCACACCAGGTACGTTCCAGGATCCACCTTCACTCGACCTCTGCAGCTGTTTGTCACCTTGAACCCTGTCACATCCGCAGTGCTGGGTGGATGTCTAGCTCCATCCACATCGCTGCTGCGGGGCTGGACTGAGGCGGCATGTTTTGAGCCCTATCCGACCTGAAGGTCTCACCTCTCCCCAGCACCACGTCCAGCAGTGGTGTCCAGCAGTCCCATCACTTTGCCGCACGGGGGAACTGCTTTGTTCCTGGGAGGCTGGGAGCTGCACCACGGGGATGTCAAACCGCTGGGTCATCCACGCTGGACATGCTTAAGAGGAGCTCCCTGACCAGGCAGACCAGGGGGCAGGACTGGCCATCCACAATGACAGGCCTTCGGAAACCTCAGAGATCACCTATGGTAGACAGGATGCCCCACAAATGCTGGGTGAAAGGGGAGCTGGCAGGGGCCCCAAGGACAGGAGCTGCCCCTGGGCGGCACCCATCTGAGCCCTTCCCATAAACAGCTTCCTCCTACATCATTTCAGAGAACACCAAGTTTCAACTTAAACGTCTTCATCACTGACCATCCTCCTCCCCGTCACCCCAGATGTCTGCTCTTTTCTCACTCATTGTTTACATGTAATTCATGATTACACACTATGTTCACAGAAGCAGCATCACGTTAGGCACCCCCTCCTCTGTCCCCTTTATGCTTTAAAACAACTTTTAGCCCTTTTCATCCCGATGGAGTCCCTGGGTTGGGCACACACTCACTGTTAGCAGAGAGGCTGGTGGCTGGGTGTCTCAGAAGAAAGGCCAGGTAATCTAGTAAAAAACCAAATCAGCCACTGAGAAGGCTGTAGACACCGGTCCTCTCAGACCACAGGGGGCACCTGGAGTCACAGTCCGCACAAGGCACCTGGGCTTGAAAAGTAACAAAACCATGCTGAAATGTAACAATGCTTCTTTCCGATGTAGCTGCCCATGGAGACCTGGAGGCTCCCCACATAACGGTGGCTATGGAAAGGTGGAGGTCAGGACTCACCGTGGCATCTCATGGGAAGGACCTGGCAAACTTTCCTGCAAAGATTACAGTCTTGGAAGCCTGACAGGGCGGTATTCCTGCCCCAGGGGTCACTATGAGTTACAATGACAACAACAAACAACAAGGTAATAAGTTCAACATTCAATTGTGCCATGATCCCAGTTACTGCAGGCAAGCTCCCCTGTGGAAGACTTGGAGGCGGGAGCCTTTGGTGTCTCAATCACTCTGGTGAGGGGCTTCTCGCTTGGGCTGCTTCCAGACTTTGGGCTTCCACACAACGTGGCCTCACCAGAAAAAGAAAAGCATGGGAGGAAGAGTGGGGCGGAACCCAGCCCAGGACCCTCAGTGCATCGCTGCATTCTGTTGCCTAGAGCAATCAGCGTCCAGGGGCTCTGGGAAGGACGTGGACCCAGACCCCTCTCCCTTGGAGGGGCAGAAAGATGAAGCCGTTTCACCTGAAGTTCACACAGGATGGGACACCCGCTGTGGTCACTTCGGTGGCATCCTTCTAGGCCAGGACACCGCTCTCTTCCCCCTGTGACTCTCTTGGTGGCTTCCAGCTCTCTGAAAGGAGCAGGACCCAGTGGCCCACCTGTTCCTTTGTGGTTCTGGTGGGGTTCCCTTGAGCACTCAGGCGTCACTCTTCAGATCGGGCCTCCGGCAAGTTGGCTTCATCCTGTTCTCCTTGTCTTGGTCGTTCCCGGGTCCGTGGCTTTTACGTGCTCCACACTGTGACACTTTAAAGGCAGATTTGGTCCCCGAGGTTGCGAGGTTGTGGTTCTCTGATGGCTGAGAGCTGCAGCTTGAGCCCAGACAGGGGAGCTGAGGAGGGCTGGGACAGGGAAGCAGCGTACTGGAGAGGCGGAGGGAGGAGGGATGGTGCTGGAGTCGGGCAGGGCCGTGGCATGCCAAGCTGAAGACTGTAGTTCTTAATTTGGAAAACACGAGGAGCCATTGAGGAAACGTTGAGACTCCAGCTGAGCCTTTCTCACTGTCCAGCAGGAAAGGCCATGACCGGCTCTGGAGAGGATGTTGCACCGGAAGGACTGATGCATCCAGGGGACCGTGACTGGCCAGCCTTGTGGAAGGCAGCAGGGCTGCTTGTCCAGATCTGTTGGGGACATGCCAAGACTGGAGTCCACAGGGTAACTGAGGTGCTTGCCTCTCCCCTCTGATGCTCAGGGATGGAGCTCTGGTGGTGCAGGGGGTAAGCACTTGGCTCCTACCTGACCAGTAGATGGTCAGAAGCTTTCAGCTGCTCTGTGGGGGTGGACGCCTTCTGCTGTGGTTGGTAAGAGCCCTCTGGAAGCTGGATGGCCTACTTCTGTCGTGGAGGGTGGCTGTGAGGGGGTCCTCTGAGGCTGTGGGTCCAGTCCCTGGGGATCATAGGCCAGCCTGGTACTCCCTGGGCCAGCGGCTCCTCCCCTCCTCTTCACTCAAGGCTACAGCTGTCCCAGCCCTTGTCTGGTTCTTCCTCAGCTCCTGCCTGGGTGGGGTGTCACCCCCCCGTCCCACTGGGCTGCCTCAGTGTCCTAAGCTGTCAAGTGGGCACCCAGCCCACAGGACTGGAGGTGGTGCGACCTTTAGCAGATACTAAAAATAGTGTCTTTGTAAAAAAGACCAAATGCCTGCATGTGATGGCACTGCCTTTTGGGACCCTGGCCCCTGCCTCGAGTGGCCCCCACCTCTAAATACTGCGGGGAGAGGGCTCCTGAGTGTTAACTGCCTGCTTCCTGGCTCCCTCCAGGAACACCACACACACACACACACACACACACACACACACACACACACACCCAGGATGGCGGGAGTAGGGAGAAGGGGAAGGGAAGAGGGAGGAGAGAAGAGGGGGAGGGTGAGAGGGGAGGAGGAGGAAGATGGAGAGGGGGCGGAGAAGGGGAGGGGTGACCATTTCCCGCCGATCTGCCCGTGGGTTCTTCACGCCGCCCTACAACTGGTGATCTCACCCCACCGCAACCAGAGGCGGGCAGAGAAGCGAGGCCTGCAGGAGTGCGCGGCCTCTGCTCTGCGTGTGAGGCAGGGTGCTGGGAAAGGCCCTCCGTAAACCCGCAAACCTCAGGATCGTGTGGCCGCCACCTGCCCCGCGGAGCGCAGGCAAAGGTCGCAAACTCCACAGTGAAGCGGCTCTCTCTCCACCCGGCCAAAGGGACGGCGCTCCGCGGGGGCCGCACTCAGCCCGGCCGCTGGCTGCTCCGAGGGCGCACGGCCCCTGCCAGCCTGCTGCCCGCGGTCGCCGCTGGTGTCTGCTCACCCGCCCGCCAGGCCGGGCCCCAGGGTCCTCAGAGAACAATCTTCGCCCGTCGCCCACGGGCCAGGCTCTTCCTCTGCGCGCCTGTCCCTCATGTTTCCTCGTCCTGTGGGTCCGAGAGTCGCTGCGCTGTCCTCAGTCACCACCTCGGACCCAGGCTAGGAAGGGGGAGTGAGCTCTGGGGCCCAGCTCTCCTGCATTCCCACAAGCTCTCGGTCAGGCACTCCCTGTGCTGGCGGTGGTGATGGTGGGGACCGGCCTGTGGGCCCCTAGAGACAACTGCCCCCACAGAATCTTCCGGAATCATTTTAAGCAGCGTGATGTGAAAACTCCTGCATCAACGTCCACATGCCCTCGGTGCCCCTGCGCGTGCCCACGCGGTGGGCGGACGCCTGCCTGTCTGGGCGAAGCTGCTGCGAAGCTGCGGTCACTTAAGGCTTGAGATCGGACGGTCTGGTTTTAATAGGCGAGCACCTTGCGGTGGCCGGCTCTCTCACCGCGCAGATTCCTGCTACAAGTTATCCAAACCATTGGGGACCTCAGTCGGCTCGGGCCGGCCTGACCGTGATTGGAAGTGACTGGGGGTGGAGAGCGGAGGCGAACAAAGCGCCGGGCAACGCTGGATGCCTGTGGCCGCGTCGGGGCGCCGGCGCGCCGGCAGGGGGGCGCTGCCGAGGCCCCTGCTCTGGCCCCTCACACGCTGGGTGCTGTGCAGGGTGGGCGTGGGGGGCTCTCCGCCCTCACCCTTCCCAGAGTGTTGAGCAGACTCCCAGCCTCCTCCCTCCCGGCCCGACTGTCCCCCCTGAGCTGGGCCTTCACACGCGGCTGCCTTTCAAGCTCAGAGCCCCACCGAGCCTGTGCAGTGATGACGCGGCGGTATTTGCCATCGCGGAGCACTGGGACCGCGCCAGCGCACAGCCACAGGCGGCCCTGGATGCTGCTGCCCTGCCTCTGGGTCTGGGAGACAGAGTGGGGCGTCAGGAGCACCCCAAGGCTGAGGGGGGCAGGCTGGGAAGCCTGTTAATAGAGAGGGAGGCTTTTCAGAGGCGGGACGCGCGCGCGCATGCACACACACACACACACACACACACACACACACACACAGCGCCTGCGTTGTATGGACCGTCCTCATTCCTGGGTGGTGCCCAGGGGTGAGACACAGTCTTCCCTGTCTCCACTTGGGGCATCTCTGTGCCAGTTGCAAGCATCACTTAATTTAAAAAAACGCAAAATACCACAACTGGTGTGAAGATCATCAAAGGTCAGTGTAGGAAAGGAATGATGAAGGCTGGGGAGGGTTATGGGTCCTGAGACTCGGGGCTGAGATGCGTGTAGGGTGACTGCAGGCTGGGAATTCAGGGGGACGCTGAGGTCCTCTGCTCAGGTACAGTTTAGCGATGAGCAGAAGGGCTGCTGGGACCAGGTGCCATGAAGGGGCAGCGGGGGTGGGGGGACATCGCTCCCTTTCCCCCTCCTCAGTAAGAACCCTGAGTTTGCTTCCTGCAGAGTCGGAATGTGGTGGAAGCACGACTCAGTGAGCCACCACCCCAAGGCTTGATCTTCCTCAGTTTCCCTATTCCTATTCAGAGGAGGAGGGAACTGACACCTTGCCTGCCCCTCCCTTGGCAGCAACCTGGTTCTCTAGCCCCTGCTTCCGCCTGCCTTTCTGTCCAGCTTTCTCCGCGATAAGCAACAAAAGATGGACACAAAGAACTGGACAGCGATGTTGTGACATCACAGAGAGCCCACCAGCCATCCTAAGACACAGTGCCTAAGACCCTGGGTGTCCATATTCAACAGTCCTCCGGGTATGACACGGGCTAGACACCCCACACCAGGACAAAGAACCACATGCTCACAGCCACGAGCACCCCAGGAGCTGCATGTCCAGCCTGTGTGTTCACTTGGACACACTCAGCAAAGATCACCTCACTCCCTGTACAGCTACACCCTACACCCCACACCTGCACACCCTACACCCCACACGTGCACACCCTACACCCCACACCTGCACACCCTACACCCCACACCTGCACACGCT
>NW_006399879.1:6846994-6861718 GCF_000299155.1 Elephantulus edwardii | reverse complement strand
TGCACACCCTACACCCCACACCTGCACACCCTACACCCCACACCTGCACACGCTACACCCCACACATGCACATGCTACACCCCACACGTGCACACCCTACACCCCACACGTCCACACCCTGCAACCCACTCATCCACACCCTACACCCCACATGTCCCCACACGTCTACACTCTACACTCCCTAAATCCACATTCTACAGCCCATATGTCTGCACTCTATGGTCCCCTATATCCATATGCTACACCCCATATGTCCACACTCTAGTCTCGATACATCCGCACTAATACACATTCCTACACACATCAGTACACACCCCCTCCCACACCTCACATGGATCCCAGTCAACCCGCCCCCCCAGTATATCACCACGCACAAGAACAGACGTATACCCTACAAATCCACACACAACTCTTCCACACACTCACATAAACACCTGCATGCATTCACACACAGAGAACTATTCCACACACACACTCATACACAACCAACCACAAGTGAACACACCCCCATGCCTCCACACACCCACACACATAAGACCACACCTCACATACTTACATCAGTACATATTATCTAGTCACATGCCCATACACCTCCATATACACCTGCACACAAACACCTCCACACCCTCACATTAACACTCACCCACACACAAGTGCAACACCATGCACACCTACCCACACTCACACACACACATCCACACGCTCTCATAAACACACACACTGACCACCACATATGTGACCCCTCCACAGACATCCACACACTTATATAAATACCCACACCTGTGTGCGCACACACACACTCACATACACACCAACACACACGTGCACACACACTCACATCCACAGACATCCACACACTCACATAATCACCCCACACGGTCATATGCACACACAAGTACACATCTGTGACAAACACTTCTCACCTACATATCCATGTGCATAAATGCACACTCACACAAGTACATATCCATTTACACACCCCTCATACACACATTCACAACTACAGCACAAATGAATACACACAACACACGCACACATACACACTCTTCTCCATACTCCTCATCTGCACAGGGACACATTCATACTGGTTTCCACAAGTACAGGCACCACATATGTATCTACACACATGCTCACCCACACATCCTCACATCTTCTCTCACATGTGCACACCCCCATATTCACTGTTACACACACACTACACTCACCCTCACCCTTACATGCACCCCGCACTCACTGGGTTTTCAGAGGGTCAACTGGGAGTCAGTTCTGGGATGAGGAGGTGGCCTCCTCCCTCGTGACTGAAGGCCTGATG
This sequence comes from Elephantulus edwardii, assembly GCF_000299155.1. NCBI lineage: Eukaryota > Metazoa > Chordata > Mammalia > Macroscelidea > Macroscelididae > Elephantulus > Elephantulus edwardii. The sequence goes on along the minus strand of NW_006399879.1, from coordinate 6,860,406 downwards.
CCTCTGGACTGTGGTGTTGTGATAACCACGGGCTGTCGGAGGACACGCTCATCTTGAGAAAAGTGTCAGAGTGCTCCTCCAAACAGAGTGCGGAGAGATGGCTTCGTGCATGTGGGACATGTGCCCCGTCCCTGGAGAGGGACATCACGCTGTTGAAGTGGAAGGCCAGTGAAGGACGGGGAGACCTTGGTGAGACAGACTGACCACCACGGCTCCAGCAGAGCTGGGAGTGTGAGGAGGGGGGCTGGGCTGAGGAACAAGCAGTCAAAGGTGCGCTTCGTGGCCCCATCTCCTCACATCGCACTCCTGGACGGGGTGAGGGGACGGCCAAGACAGCTTTCCGGATCTGGAGTGTCTGGGTGACTGTGCACATGTAACTGTGCTGACCTTCTCCCCCAGGTCCTCAGATGTGCACAGGACCGACTTCCAGCCGCCAAGACTTGAGATCCAAGCAGTCCCAGCCCAGAGCCGCCACCTGCAGGAGGTGCGTGGAATTGACCTCTCCGTGTCCAGGAGTCACTGCAAACACCAGCGTGGAGAAGGGACATGCAGGCATTTCCCCTTCAAGCCCCCGCACCCCACACCACCTCACTCCTGAAGTGAGTGTGTTGCCTTCAGACAAAGTCTCTGACCTGTTCCAGGACCCAACACAGGGCAGAATGGAACCAGAATCCAAGCCAAACACATTTCTGCCCAGTTGATTCTCACCACAGGGGCCAAGAATCCAGGCAGCATAGAATTACAGAAGTGGACTCCTCACTGCCCACCCCGTCCAGGGAGGGGGCTGCCTCACAGCTCGTTCCCCCCCCCCCCCGTCCAGGGAGCTGATAGACTCACTGCCCGCCCCGTCCAGGAACTGAGCTTACTCGCCGCTTACCCCATCTGGAGACTGGCTGGTGGGTTTGAACCTCTGACCTGTCAGTCAGCAGCCAAGTGCTTACTCACTGTGCCACCAGGGCTCCCTCTTAGGTAACCCCATTTCTCTCCCTGCAGTGGAGTCTGAACCTCCCATTGGGCTTCCAAGGCTGTAAGCTCCACAGGAGGAGAGGGCCCACCTCTCCCCCAGAGCTGCCAGTAAGACGTGGCCTTTGGGTTAGAAGCCCAACTCTGTGGGCTGCAGTGAGGTGGCCCTCTGTCCCACAGACTCACAGAGATCTTAACGAACAACCGATCGGAACCCTGCCCTGCCCTGCACCATCCCCAGGGGCTTGGATATGTCCGAGCCCAATGTTACAGTCACTGTGTCCGCTCATCTTATGAGGGGCATGCCTCCTCTCTCTGCCCCCTCCTAGCATGATGTCTTTTCCCCCAGGGTTCACACAGCCAACCTCAGTCTCCAGGTTTTCTCAGACACATGGAAGCAGGTCCTGCTTTGTTCTTGTGAACGGAATTGTGGTTGCTGTTGTGTGCTGTCAAGTCAGAATAGACACACTCCTAGCTGACCCTCCAGTGGGTTTTCAGAGGCAGTAGTAAATCACCGAGGAGACTACCCATCCTTCTCCCATGGAGTAGCTGGTGGATTCGAACCGTGCTCTTTGGGATTACCGAGCGGCTTCTCACCACTAGGCCACCACAGTGTCATTGCCAGTTGCTGTCTTGCCGGCTCAGTGCAGAGAGACCCGGAGGCCAACAGAACGAAGCTGCCCCTTCCTGAGCCATCCCTCCAGTCTCTGCTGGGCTTCAGGTCATTGTCCATGGCCATCATCTCATTGGGGACCTTCCTCATTCTCTCTGGCCCTCTGCTTTACCAGCGGTGACCCTTCTCTAGGGACTGAGCCTCCTGATCTCGCCCGCTTGGCTTCCGAGCAGCTGCACTCCGGCTGCACTTCTGCCCGCGCTGCCTGGCTCGTTCTTCTGCCAGCCCAGGGTGTGTTGTTAGGGGCCGTCCAGGTGAATATGCTTCATGGTGACTCTGAACAGCCAGTCCGAGCCGCATCCTGTCCTGTGCCATCCTCCAGGGTACACTCACCGGCACCATGATTCCTGTCCCACTTTCCCATGCCTCTGAGGTGGTTGACAACACCATGGCCTGGGCCAGCTGCACTCCAGTGCTCACACCAGCAGGGCTGCCAATGTTCCATGTGACCTTTCCGGCTCCCTCAAACACGCGCTGAGCATCCAGGTGTCACGCTGTTTGCAAACAGGCTTCCTCCGCTGTGTTGAAGTTGTTGTATGGCTGAATCCTCAGCCTCATTTCTGCAGAATTATTCTCAGAGCAGAGCAGAGAGACATCTGGAGAAGACCAGCGGCATTCTAAGACCCAGCTTCAAGCTGAGGATGGTCAAAGATCCCAGTAGACACCAATGCCAGGAGAGAGGGTGCAGGAGGGCTCCCCATGCTCGAGCCGCTTCCATCCTGTGGAACAGGCAGACGATGCATTACTGTTCTTTGCAGGCACCCTTTGGGTCAGCAGTCACTTGGGGTCACCCACGTGTCCCCTTTACCTGTAATTTATATCAAAGTCCAGCCCCTAGCAGTTAATCTCAGTGGGCATCCGTTTCTTTTCTGACAGCCTCAGCCAGGAAATCAAAGGACAAATTTCACTGGGAAAAAATCTGCTGTCAAGGACCCCCCAGAGTGCCAAAAAGCAATGATGTCCGTCAAGAGACTAAGGTCCTTCTGATCCAGGCATGGTCTTCTCAATTGCTTACTATGCATATGCGACCTGGACAATGACCAAGGATGACAGAAGACTTGATGCCTTTGAGCTGTGGTGCTGGAGAAGAGTCTTGAACATATACCATGGTCTGCCAGGAGAATAAACAGGTCTGTCCTAGAGAGGGTGAAACCAGCTTGCTCCTTGGAGGCTAGGATTTTGAAACTCTGTCTCACATACTTTGGGCATGTTGCCAGGAGTGACCAGTCCTTGGAGGAGGACACCACCCTGAAAAGGATAAAAGGTCTGTGCAGGAAGGGAAGACCGTACATAAGATGCCACACAGTGACAACGGAGTCAGGTGTGTCAGAGATGGTGAGTCTGGCTCAGGGTAGAGCGGGGTCGAGAGCCATTGTTCCTAGGTTTGCTATGGGTCGTAGTCAACTCAATGGCACATAACAACAAGAACAGGAAGCTAAGCTCATCTTCATCCCACACATAACGAATGACATTGAACTTGGAGAAGCATAACGGCTTCATTTGTTCATTCTTTCTCTTTCTGAGAGTCAGCACGTGATGCACAGAACCCAGGCTGTGTGCATGGCTGGGCACCGGCTGGCCATCACCCTGTTGCACTTGCTGAAAAACACCCAGCAGGAGTGAGGGTGCAGGTGCTGCCTCTACAGCACCAACCACCAGGGAAGGAACAGCACTCTCCGATGGAGTGCTGCCAGGTGCTTCTTGGATGCAGGGTGGCTCCTGGAGGAGGTTGTCAGGAGGGGCACGTCCTGGAGAAGGCACTGGGCTTGGTGAAGTAGAGTCATAGCAAATGAGGAAGCACCTTAAGGAGACGGGCTGACAGCAGCTCCAGCAACGGCTTCGGTGGGGACAGGGTAAGATCAGCGCTTTGTCGTGTTGTTGGTGGCTTTGCTACATGTGGGGGCTGACTTGCTGGCATCTAACAACTCACAAATGGCCCCTGTGGGGAAGGGGTGGAGGATCCTGTACCCCCATGTCTGCCTCTGTTCTGTGATTTGCACAGTAGTGAGTGGGAAGGGCTCCCAGCTCCAAGGAAATGGAGCTAAAAGGCCATTGTTGCCTTTTAATTTTTTCATCATTGCTATTTTAAATTAAAATTTTATTTTCTTATTTTTTGTGCATGTACCGTCAAATCAGATCTAACTGGTACAGGAGGAAATTGTCCCTCCTTATCCAGCAGAGCATCTGGTGGATTCAAACCATCATTATAGCTTTTTTTTTATATATAGATAAAGTTGTTTAATGTATAAAACTCACAAACATTACATTTGTTCATCATTTTTTATGATTTTTAAAATTAATTTTAATCACAATTTACCGAGACTCAGGGTTTCCAGTCATTCATTGTTACACTTTTCTCCCTACCCACTCCCTCCCCCCAATTCACTCTTCTCCTTGAAAAGTAGAATAAAAACTCTTTCATTGTCATACAATCCCTCCCCCTAAGTGCACTCCACTGTGCAGCCCTCATTCTGGACTTCTCTAATGACAAGAATACCCATTCATATACCCCTTTAAAACAGTTCTCTCCTTCATCTGTTTCAATGCAATATACATCATTCCTCTCTTCCTGCTCAGTCTTCTCTCAACCCTAATGTCAGTCACATTTTACAAGAGTGGCACCATGCAGTATTTGCCCTTTTGTGACTGAGATATTTCACTCAGCATAATGTCCTCCAGGGCCACCCATTTTGAATAATATTGCATGAGTTCCTTGTTTTTCAATGCAGCTTAGTATTCCATTGTGTGAATATACCACAGCTTCTCTATCCATTTGTTCGTTGACAGGCACTTGGGTTGTTTCCAGCTCTTTGCTATTGAGAACAAAGCCGCGATGAACATGGGTGTGCATATATCTGCTTGGATGTCAGTTATGGTCTCTTTAGGGTATATTCCCAGTAGTGGAATTGCTGGGTCAAATGATATTTCTATTTGCAACTTTTTGAGAAAGTGCCATACCGCCTTCCATAGTGGCTGCACCATTTTACACTCCTACCAATAGTGAATAAGGGTCCCAGTTTCTCCACAACCTCACCAGCATTTGTTGTTTGCTATTCTGTTAAATTTTGCTATTCTTACTGGGGTGAGATGATAGCTCATAGTTGTTTTTATTTAAATCTCTCTTAGAGCTAGGGATTTTGAACATTTCTTCATGTGTTTGTTTGCCATTTGAGTGTCTTCTTTGGTGAAGTGTCTGTTCATATCCTGTGCCCATTTTTTAATTGGTTTATTTACCTTTATCTTGTTGTGGTGCTCGAGTATTTTATAAATTCTGGATATAAGTCCCTTATCTGACATGTCATTACCAAATCTTTTCCCCCAGTCTGTGGCTTCCCTTTTTACCCTGTTGGAGAAGTTTTTGGATGTGCATAGAGATGTGATTCCTAGAAGGTCCCATTCATCTATTTTATCCTCTCCTGGTTGTAGATTACTATTGCTCTTTAAAGCCAGCCCTCTTAGAAGGGGTCCCCTGCTTCCTCTTTGAGGTCCTTTTGCCTGTAATGAATAATAGAGTCCAGCAGGGGGAAGTGCACCCAAGTACACATCTAATCCAGAAACTAGCTCCAAAATACTAAGGAGCACTGATGTTAGTTCAAAGACTAAGGTGCACCTGATTAAAGCCATGGTCTTTTCCGTATTGTGCTATGCCTCTGAAAATGGAGATGAAGACCCTCAACGAGATGGTTCGATACAGTGAGTGTAACAATGGGTTTAACTGTGTCAGAGGTGGTGAGGATGGCACAGCACAGGACAGGAATCAGATCCATTGTTCAGAGAGGTGCGATGAGTTAGGTACTCGATGGCACCTAACAACAATAACAGTTCCCTGCCCCCAGCCCCTTCTCTTACAGCTAGAAAAGCATGGGTCAGAGGTCACTATGCTTCTAAATCAGAGCAGGGAAAGGCAGTGGCTGTGGCAACTCGATCCTGCCTTGGGTGACCACATGCCTCTGGGTAGGACTACGCCCCGTCAGGTTTCCGGGCTCATCTTGAGAGCCCATAGCCAGGGCCCTCTCCCGAGGTGCCTCTGGGGTACACACACATCCAGCCTTTTTCCAGCTGAGAGCGTGTTAACCATTCCCAGCAGTCAGAGCCCTTCCTACTCAGCTAGAGAGCTTGTCCTCAGTCCCTGGAGCACCCCTTTCCTGAAACCCACTCTCTCCACCACGGAAAAAGTGCACCTCTGCCTGGAATGAGGCTGAGAAGTTGGGACTGGAAGGGGTCCCATACACACTCTCAGGTGGGGGAGGTGTCCAGGGGTGAAGCTCTGCCCTGTTAAAAAGGATGTCCTTCTTTATGGACCCCAGATCTGTGGCCCATCTCCAACTTTAAAAGACAAACCCAAGAAGATCAAAGTGCTCACTCCAAGCCTGCCAGGGACCGGAGGGGTGCTGAGCTGAGTGTGTGTGTGTGTGTGTGTGTGTGTGTGTGTGTGTGTGAAGAGGTGATGTCCAGGCAGCTCACTCTGGGACGAAGCCCCTCCAGCCACTCTGCCTCTCGTGGGGTCCACGACCACCATCCGCTGCTGATGCTCTAAGTACCAACAATCACCTGCTCACTGTCCCCTTGGCTGCCCAGCGCACTGGCCTCAGGGGCAGCCAGGCTGGTCGACCCAAAGCCTAAGCGGGGCTGTAGGAGCTATAGCCTCTTTCTGCCTCAGTTTCCCCAACAGAAAAGTGACAATAACGACAGGACTGACATGAATGACATGGTCATGAAGGAGACAAAAGCCAGACTGATGACAGCCCTCATCCCTCCCCTCCAGGGTCAGGAGCCTCGTGGTTATACCGGGTCTGTAGGCTGCGCGCCTGCGCTCCCCCAGCTCCTCTGCGGACCTGATAGGCTGCGCCCTCACCAAGGCAGTGGAGAGGTTTGGTGAGGCCTTCTCAAACCCAGGGAACAGAAATCCCTGCGGCCTGAACCGAGGGTTAGGGGAGGACCCTAGACGGGGAGGTGAGGAACGATCCCAGAATCCAGAATCCTCGCCCCTTACAGCTCCTTCTCCTGGAGCTTATGCGAAAGGATTGAAAACCAGGCTCCCCTCCAGAAGCACGTCCAAGCGCTGAGCTGGGCCCCCATGGGACCACGACCTGCCCGGAAGTGCCACTGGGCACAGGACGACCCCACCATTCTGCGGGCGTACCAGCATGCAGAGGGAAACGTGCTCATTTCCTAGCCCCACGATCAACACTCTGTAGATATAAACGCAGCTTTTCCCCGACTCGTCCGCGGGGACAAACCTCGGGGGCTCAAGAGGGCTAGGAGGGTCCTGTGTCCTGGGGACCTTCCCTTAGCAATCACCCACGCTCCCGGAAGCAGGGCAAACCTCCAGCCCCGAGCGGTTGCGCATCTGGGTGGAGAGGGCCCTGCATCTCCAGGTCATCGCCAGGCTGAGGCGTAATCTTCCAGGAGAGGCCATTTCTGGCCCCGTGTCCCCTCTCCCTACGCTGCAAGGACAGTAGGTCATGAATCCTGGCAGTGCTCGTGAGGGGTACGCCCAGGGGATCCTGAGACAGATATGGGTGGGACTTGCAAGAAGAGCCCCAGTGCCAGTGGGAGGCATCTGCGGAACCTGACCCGGAGCAGGAGGCCCCGCGTGGGCGGCTGGGCCTGGCTGGGGCGTCGCGCGCCTTCCCGTGGGACGTTGAAGAGAAATCGCACAAACTCCACGGGTGTCCGAGGCCTTGGGGCCCCTCCGCCCCCCAAGCCCCTGTTGCCACTCTCTGTTCCTGGAGAGGCGGGTTTGGAGCCCCGGCGACGGGCAGCCTCCTCCTCGCTGGCCCCATGCGTCACCCTCTCCGCTGCCCTGGGCCAGGCACCCTCTGCCTCTGCGGAGGAGGGCGCGACGCGGTGGGCTGGGGATTGGTGGGCCCAGGGCAGCCTGCCAGGACTCGCAATGAGCCCAGGGAGCACTCCCCCCAGCATTGCAACAGCGGGAACCAGGGCGGCAGGGCAGGGAGGAAGCGCTGGGCCCCTGCGGCTCTGGATCCGGGCTTGGAGACCTGATGGTCCCTCCCCTCCCTCGTTCCTGCCAGCTCTGTGGAGACTAGGGATCCTTTCATTGGCAACACAGTCTGATGAAGTCCCCACGCCTCGAATGCCCGCCTGCTCTCCTGCCCAACGCGTCTGGCTCCCCTGTCCCCCCCCCATCCCCGACCCAACGGGCCCAGACCGAGGGCTATGAGCGCCTGGGCCTCGCGGGGCCTTTGTCCCCCGACGCCGCCGCCTCCCTCCCAGCCGTCCCAGGTCGCCCGGGTCTCACCGCTCCCGGCATGGGCCCGCGCTGCGCTACTGGCGCGTTGGCCTCTTCTCTCTGGACTCCGGACCGCAGTGTCTGGTGCGGGCGGATTATCTCCCCTCCCCCACAGGCCCGGCGGGGAGCCCCCGACTCGTCCCCGAAGCTGGGAGGCGCCAGGACGCCCCCGCGCCACCGCCGCGTCTGTTGGTTTAACCTTCCCGCGGCCTAGTGACCCTGCGCCCCGCGGAGCGCCGCGTCCGGGGCCCCGAGGGCGGGGTGCGGGGACCAGGCCTCCTGCCCCGCCCCCGCCTGGGCTGGGACAGCCTCTGATGGGACATCTGAGCCCGGAGCGGAGCGGGGCCTCGGACCTGCCTCTGCACGGGGGGGGGGGAAGGACGCATCCTCGCGCAGCTGGTCCTCTGGCTCTGGCTCTGTGGCACAGACGTAATTCACAGAGGTGAACAATGCGTCTTCAGAAGCCACCAGGATGAGATTGCCCTGGATGGAGGAGGACTAGTGTTTGGTGCCCGCCAGCCGCTCCTGCTGCGTCCAGCGGAAGTGTCCACGCTGGCCCTGCGCAGCCCTCGCCATCTGCTCTGTGCCGAGTCCACTGCTGAGGCGCTGTGCCCCGCATGGCGTGGAGGGTCCTCCTGCAGTTTGCTGACCCTCTGTTACCAGCAGGATGCCCTCCTCCGGGCCTGAGCCTTCCTGACCACCCGCTCAGAGTCCGTGAGACGACGGCTCCCACTCTGCTCCTTGCTTGTACGGTGCAGTCTGGCTGCCCCTCTTCCGAGATGGATTTTTCATCCTTTCGGAAGTCCGTGGGCTGGTCAGTATTCTCAGGCAACACTGCAGTCCAAGGACCTTCATTCCTCCTTCATAGTCCGTGGTTTTCAGATGCACAGAAGCCCAGCGAAGCATCAAGCAGGGTAAGCCAGTCACACCGAGGTCCTCAGGGGGCCCTCTTTGCCCTTGGGCGCTGTCACCAGGCTTGCTGCACAGGTGTGCCCAGTGCAAGGTTAGATCCCTCGAGTCCACTGTGCCTCACAGCGACCTGTGGCCCGCGGACGGAAATCCTGTCCCAGCTGGCACCTTCTGCACCAGGAAGCCGTTCTGTCAATCATCAGGGTTGTCCTCTCTTCCTCTGGCCTCTACTTACCCAGCATGGTGTCATCCCCCCAAGGCCTCGCCTCTCCTGCCAGGTGTTTGACCTTCCCCTCCACAGAGCACCCTGGCTGCTTCCTCCAGGACATAGTTGTTTGCATTTTAGATGAACTGAACTTGGATCCTGTCTTAGCTCTGGGGAGCAACTGCCTGCCTGCCTGCCTGCCTGCCTGCCTGCCTGCCTTCTTTCCTCCAGGCCTTCCCTCCCTCCCCAATTCCCCCTCCCCAGTGGAACCCTGGGGTGTCCTAGGCCCACTCCCACCCCTCCTGTCCTCCATAGAAAACCTCACCTTCCTTTAGCAGTTCCACCAGCTGCTGCCCCTCCCTGTGCCCCTGTGTGGGTGACAGAGGGAGTGGGGCTGGGCTGCCAGCTCTGAGACTCCATGGCATCTTCAGGCCTGTCTCAGTCAGGGTGGGGAGAGGCTCTGAGACTGGGACCCTCAGGAGGGTCCCAGGCAGGGCAGGAGGAAGGCCAGGGAGGCAGGTGTCCAGCAGCCTCTGAACTGACCGTTGCTCCAATAACCAGATGGTGGAGACGGTGGTCAGTGCGCATGGTCATTGGGGGTGGTGGGAAGCAGACTTAGGCGGCAACTGGGTACTTGCAGGGCCAAGGATAACGTGGTGAGTGACCCTTGGCAGTTTGGTGCTGACATGGGAGAAAATGCAGCCACCACCCAGCACTGGCCCTGAGCCTGGTCACTGTCCCTTAGAGGTGTGGGCCAAGCCAGAGAGAGGGCTGCAGGTGGCAGGGGGCCCGACTCTAGACTCCGGGCTGCTCTGGCCAGTTGTGCCTGCTGAGCCTGACAGAACTTCTGGCATCAGTTCTAAGGAGACTGACATTAACAAGAGCTTTCGCCTGCTTGGCCTGGGCGACAAGGAGGGAGCTCAGAAGGGCTGAGGGTTCATCCGGATTCCTGCCTTTTAAACAACAAGCGGTGTGTTTGTCTGAGTCCCACCGTGGGAGCTGAGGGTGCCGCCAGCCAGGTGTCATCAGCAGGCTGTGCTGCGTATGTTCTGGAAACAACTATTCTCCTCAGGGGGGGAGACAGCCCAGCCCCTGGCCCCTCTTTGTGGGGACATCCAGCCCACGTGGGTGACTGTTCTCTCTCTGGAGCCCATCTAGAGCCTCCCGGACTTCCCATGTGGCAGAGGTGGGGTGGGGTGTCATCTCTGCCAGGCACTGACAGGTCTTCAGGTTCATGGGGAGGGAAGGGGCCTTAGAGGCACTGCGGGTGCCCTACTGAACTAGAAAGTGAAAGGTCGATGTTTCAAATGCACGGATTGTTCTGAGGGAGAAAGATGGGCGGCCTCCTTTTGTGGAGATTCACAGCCCCAAACCCTAGCAGGGTCCCTGTGAGCTGGAGTCGCTGGGTGGGACTGGGGCCATGCCAGGAGCCCTTGATGTGGGCTGATAACAGGTGGGCTAACATGCCAGCCAATCCTGGGGTGGGAGGATCCCGGCTCACGGATCCTGATGGAGGTCATGGCAGGTGCCTCAAGGGTTTTCCTGGGGGTCTTCGGGGCTGGTGTGGAGCCCCAGCACCAGGAATCTCAGCCTCCCCAGTGTCCTGCTGGGAACCTAGAGGCCTGCAGTCTGGGTGGGGGTGGGGGGGTTCTAGGGCTGCCCTCTCCTACTCCTCACCTGGGGTACAGGAGCCAGAGGAGGGGGTGTGGGGTCGGATGCTCCCGTGTGGATGGCCACATCTGGGAGTTAGTGCTGATTTTCCTGGGTTTGAGGGGTTCCTGGTGCCTGGGCCAGGACTGCTGACCCTCTGGGGAGAATCTGTACCCCAGCCCTTCCCTCTGGGAACCCTCTGCCAGCCCCCCGCCCCCTGCCTCCTCTCTGGCTTTCAAGCATCCTTGCAGTGGGAGAAGTGAGGGGGGAAGAGCCAGATGGACGATTATGAATTTTCCCCCCTTTCTTCTTTATTTAATTAAAAAAATTATGAGTTCAACATGCTTGTTTAAAAAGAACCCAGCACCACACTCATACACGAATGGCAATGAAATAGGCTTTGACTCCTTCTTCCTGAGATGACTGCGGTGGATTGAGAGATGTCCCAGCTGGCACGGAATTCACATGGAAACTACAGAACAGTGTCATTGATTTCACATGCAAGCAAGATTCTACTGAAGATTATCCAAAAGCGATTAGACCAGCACATCAGCAGAGAATTGCCAGAAGTCCACGCTGGGTTTAGAAGGAGTTGTGGTACTAGGGATATTGTTGCTGATGTTAGATGGATCTTAGCTGAAAGCAGAGAATACCAGAAGAATGTCTATCTGTGTTTCATTGATTATACAAAGGCATTTGACTGTGTGGATCATAACAAACTGTGGCTGACTCTGAGAAGAATGGGAATCCCAGAACATTTAATCGTGCTAATGCAAAACCTATACTTGGACCAAGAGGCAATCGTCAGAACAGAGCAGGGCAACACTGCATGGTTCAAAATTGGGAAGAGTGTATGCCAGGGATGCATCCTGTCTCTATAACTTTTCAACCTGTATGCAGAACAGATTATCCGAGAGGCTGGGCTCTATGAGGAGAATTGTGGCATCAGGATTGGTGGAAGATCTATTAACAATCTGCGTTATGCAGATGACACAACCCTGCTTGCTGAAACTGAGGAGGACCTCATGCACTTGCTGCGAAGGGTCAAGGACTGCAGCCTTCAGTATGGACTGAGGCTCAATGTCAAGAAGACAAAGATTCTCACCACTGGACCAATTGGCAGCGTCAGGATGGATGGTGAAGAGCTTGAGATTGTTCACAGCTTCAGTTTGCTCGGCTCCACAGTCAACACTCTTGGCACCAGTAGCCAGGAAATTAAAAGGCGCATTGCCATGGGAAAATCTGCTGTTAGGGACCTCTCTAAAGTACTCAGGAGCAACAGTGTCTCTATGGAGACTAAGGTGTGCCTGATACAGGCCATGGTCTTTGCAATCGCTTGTTATGTATCAGAGTTGGACAATGACTAGGGAGGACAGAAGGAGAGTTGATGCCTTTGAGCTGTGGTGCTGGAGAAGAGTACTGAATGTACCATGGACTGCCAGGAAAACAAACAGATTCATCTTGGAGAGGATTAAACCAAGCTACTCCTTGGAGGCAAGGATTCTGGGGCTTCGTCTGACATACTTTGGATATGTTGCCAGGAGGGATGGGTCCTTGGAGAGGGACATCATGCTTGGGAGGGTGGAGGGACAGCGCAGGAGGGGAAGACCCTCTATGAGATGGATTGATTCGGTGACTGGGGTAATCGGGATGGGTGTGTCAGAGGCAGTGCAGTTGGTGCAGGGTAGAGCAGGGTTTAGGGCTGTTGTGCATAGGGTCGCTATGAGTTGCAAACGACTTGATGGCACATAACAACAACAGCAACTTGGTGTTTTTGTGTTTAGGTGGTGATTTTCATCCACTGGTGGACACAGCCAGGAGCTCTGAAGTGCTGCTAGGTGATTTCCAGTCTTTGGGTCATGCATATCCTTACCCTAACCCCAACCCTACTATCTCAGCCATGCCCTAACCCTAACCCTAACCTCAACTTGAATAATTTCATCTATGCCCTATCCTTAATCCCAATTCTATCCTTTTCAATAATATCCTAATCCCAGCACTAATGCTACTATTTCATCCTTATCAGAAGAATGTCTATTTGTATTTTATTGACTCTGCAAAGGCCCTTGACATTGTTGTTGTTGTTATGTGTCATTGAATCACCTGCAACTCAAAGCGATCCTATGTATAATAGCTCTGAACTCTGCCGTGTCCTGAGCAGTCTCACTGTCTCCAACTCACCTACCCCCATTGCCCCAGTCACTGTGTCAATCCGTCTCATCTGGGGTCTTCCTTTCCAGTGATGTCCCCCCACCTTTCTAAGCATGATGTCCTTCTTCAAGGACTGGTCCCTCCTGGGAACATGCTCGAAGTATGTGAGAGGGAGTTTCAAAATCCTTGCCTCCAAAGAGCAGCTTGGTTTCATCCTCTCCAGGACAGACCTGTTTATTCTTTTGGCAGTCAATAGTATGTTCAAGACTCTTCTTCAGTACCACAGCTCAAAGGCATAAATTTTTCTTCTGTCATCCTTATTCATTGTACAACTTTCTGATGGGTACATAGCAAGTTGTAGCGAAGACCATGGACTGGGTGAGACGCACCTTAGTCTCTAGACTAAGGTGTCTGTAGACATCGTTGCTCTCTGGCACCCTGATAGAAGATTTTCTCAATGCAATTTGTCTTTCAGTTTCCTCACTGTTTGTGCCAAGAGTGTTGATTGTTGAAACAAGGAAGACGAAATTGTTAACAGTTTCAATCTATTCTCTATCTATCATGGTGCTGCCAATTGACCCAGTGGAGAGAATCTTTGTTTTCTTGAT